>NC_134689.1:71572522-71903950 GCF_050947455.1 Rhinoderma darwinii
CACAAAAGTCCTCCCTGGAGGAATGTCCTCAACTTGCAGGGGATTCACAAAGACAATGCAAGACGGATCAATAATGTTCTCTGGAATTTCCATGGTGTCTTCAGTCTCGAAAGACCTGGACAAGGCATCGGCCTTCACATTCTTGTCGGCCGGGCGATAATGGAGCTCAAACTGGAACGTGGTAAAGAACAGTGACCACCTGGCCTGATGAGGTTCAGCTGTTGGGCCGTCTGAAGGTAAGTGAGGTTCTTGTGGTCCGTAAAAATCAGGATGGGATGAGCTGTGCCATCTAGTAGATGTCCCCACTCTTCCAGAGCCAATTGGATGACCAGTAACTCCCGATCCCAATCAAGTAGTTGCGTTCTGCGGAAGAGAAGAGCTTAGAGAAATATCCACATACCATTGACTTGCTCTTGGAACCTCTCTGGAACAGGAGTGCACCAGCACCGACAGAAGATGCATCCACCACCAACGAGACCTGCAGAGAAACATCTGGATGATGGAGGATAGAGGCTGACGTGAAGGCACTCTTCAGGCTATTGAATGCGGACTCTGCCTCAGGAGTCCACACCTTGGCATTCATGCCCTTCTTAGTGAGGTTAGAGATAGGAGAAGTCAGTGAGGAGAAGTTTGGAATAAACTGTCAGTAAAAATTGGTGAATCCGTGAAAGCGCTGTATGGCCCTCAAGCCTTGAGGGCATGTCTATTCCAGGACAGACTTTACCTTTTCAGGATCCATCTTGATACCTCTATTTGAGACAATGTAGCCCAGGAAGGGTAGAGCATCTTTTTCAAACACGCACTTCTCCAACCTGGCGTACAGACGATTTTCCATTAACTGCAGCAAAACTTGCCGGACATGTCTCTGATGCGTCATAGGATCTGGAGAAAAAAATCAAGATGTCATCGGCACCACGTATACAATCGAACAATTCAGAGATCAGTGGCAACAGATACTTATTTTTCACTGTGATTTGGTTGAGACCCCGGTAGTCAATACAAGGATGCAGGGAGCCATCCTTCTTTTTGATCAAGAAGAACCCAGCTCCTGTCAGGGAGGAAGACTTCCATATGAAGCCCCTCCCAAAGTTCTCTTCAATATAGGCGGACATGGACAGAGTCTCTGGCAAGGAGAGAGGATATATCCTACCACAGGGAAGGGATGCACCAGGAATCAGCTCGATATTACAGTCATACACCCGGTGTGGAGGCAATGTCTCCATCTCCCTTTTGCTCCACTTGGAGCCTCAGCGGCTTGGTCACAGCTATAACTGGGTCTGGCAGAGGTAGTCCATTTACCGATGCAACCATTAACAGTCTCTCCAAAGGGATAGTGGGTAATTGAAGAAGGTCCACCAGGTCGCTACAAATGAAATTAGCAGCGGATCCAGAGTTGAGATACGCAGAGACCTGATGCGTTTTCTCACCGGACACTATTGTCACGGGCATGGACAATTTAGATGGGAGTCCTTCTTTGCCCAAGGTTGTCTTTCCTACCAACCCTAGGCTTTGGGGCTTTTGGGGACACAGACGTACAAGATGGCCTCCGAGGCCGCAATAAAGACAGAGTCCCGAAGTGCGTCTGCGTTGTCTCTCCTGGGTAGATAGCATACATTAGTCCTTCCTCACAGACTCCTTAGGAGGATCGGCATCTGAGGACGCCAGGGGTTGCTGCAAGGTAGGGACCGGACTAGGAAGAGCTCCCTCCCGACGAACCTCTTGGAGCCGTTCTTGGAGCCTTCTATCAATCCAGGCAGCCAGAAGGATGAGGTCATCCAGGGTAGATGGCAGGTCTCGAGTGGCAAGTTCATCCTTAATTTTAGGAGACAGTCCATGCCAGAATGTAGCCACCATGGCCTCATTGTTCCCCAACAGTTCTCCCGCCAGGGTGCGGAAGTGGATGGCGTACTCGTCCACAGATATGTCTCCTTGGCGTAGGTTCAACAAGGAAGCTGCTACAGAGGAGACTCGTCCAGTCTCCTCAAACACTGTGTGAAATGTCCGGAGGAACCCCTGGAATTCACGGGTCTCTAGTCCTTGTTTCTCCCAGATAGGGTTCGCCCATGCTAGGGCCCTGCCAGTAAGAAGAGAGATGATGAAAGCAACCCGTGCGCCATTAGACGAAAATGCCCTAGGATACAGGCTGAAGTGAATCTGGCACTGATTCAAAAATCCACGACAGGTACCTGCGTCTCCATCATAGCGGTCAGGAAGTGGCAAAGAAAAATGAGGATCAACACTGCCAGGAGGTGTAGTCTGAGGATCAGTACTGCCAGGAGGTGTAGTAGGAGGAACGGCAGCTTGTGCCTCCTGCTGACGTGCGAGAATGTTCAAGGCCTAGATGTGTTGGTCCTGTCGAGACCGGAGGTCCATCATATCCGTCCGTATCTCTTGTGACGTCATCTTGGTCTTGGATTGACCAGCGGGGTCCATGGCCTCAGCGTACTGTCACGTAGGGTTCGTGGACCCACTGGGCCGTACTGCCTTGGCAGTATGGCAGCTGGCCAACGGGACGCAGGTCAAAGTCTATAGTTCGTGTAGGGTACCTGTGGCAGCTCGGACAGTAGCAAGGCAGGCTCGACTGGGACTGGGCAGCGGGTAGACATCAAGCGTGGAGTAGCAGGACAGGTGTGGAATACAGCACAGCACAACTACAGCACAGCACGGCATTTGACCAGGATAGGGCGGGATATAGGTTACAGGATACACTGGGAATTGGGAAACTCTGGGAGACCATTTGCTTAGACTAGGATACGACAAACAATGCTCAGGCACTGCAGGAAGGGGCTGGACCCTACTTATAGTCCAGGGGGCTCATGGGCTAATTAGCACTAAAGTGCTAAAGACCCGGCCGAGGTGAGTGGATGTGACCCATGGCAGCGGCCATCAGGAGGTGAGTGAACCCGACGGCCTGCAGTCATGGACATGACAGACTCTATAGAAAACAGCTCCAAAAACGGCCGTGAAAAACACAGCGAAAATTGTGAATGGCTTAAAAAACTTAGCTCCGTATATTCAGACGTTTTTGAGTTTGCGTGTGAACATACCCTTACTAGAGAACTATATATAGAAATATGCAGGGAAGGCATAGATCATGTATTGCCTGCATCCCTCTCTGCTTTTTTTTTTTTTACCATAGCAAGAAACACAGTGCTATGCTCTGCACATGATCTGACTGTTCACAGTTCCCCATTACACTGCAATGAATGGGCTGTCAGTGTGATTATTGGCAATCTGTTACTTAGTTGGGAAGGGGTTAATTCTGTGGCTATACAATCAACTTGGAGCTCTGTATCTAAAAATAAAATAAAATAAAATAAAAATATGAGCTCTGAATTATATCACAATACATTATAAAAGTAATCATCATCATCATCATCATCATCATCATCATCATCATCATCATCAATTTTGCACCTATTCAGAAACTATTGAATTATGTGGCTCTCTTATAGTAGTAAGTAGATGACAGATTTTTGTTCTCTAAAGAAACTGTGTCACATTCATAGAAGACTCATGTATTTTTATGGTCATCATTCTCTAGTAGTAGCTTTGTAAAGAGCACAGAATTAAATGATTAATATATAGTCATTAGTTCTGAGACAATTTTCCTTTGTCTTATGTTTTTCTAACTGCTTTAATCTTTTTGTAGTTTCTTCAGGATACTCTTGATGCCCTGTTTAATATCATGATGGAGCATTCCCACTCAAACAAGTATGATATTCTAGTCTTTGATGCTTTGGTAAGAACATCTCTCCAATTTCTCTAATACCTTTTAGATCTTTGAAAAATATAAAATGTGATAAGTCCGCTGATGATATACACTGCGTAGTATGATTAGGAATTGTTTTTCACTGAATCCTAAATGCAGCCATCAAAGCTAAAGTGTACGATCTGGAATTTGTAGTCTGCAGATAAAAGGATAAAAACATGTCCAAAATGCCTTATGGTTGGAAATTACATGTATTTTTAATTTGGTGCATACATTTCATGGGTTTGTGGAGCTATTCTTGTAGTAGCTTCATCTATATATGTGTTTGAAGAACACTTTTCATAAAAAAAATTCAAGAATAGGGTTAATTTACATTATTTTATGTGACAAGTGTGCTAAGACATGCACTGTTAGGGTATGTTCACACGGCGGGGGTCCGTAACGGCTGAAATTACGGGGATGTTTCAGCCTGAAAACATCCCCGTAATTTAAGCCGTACCGGCATGTGCAGGCGCTTGAACGCCGCGTCAATTACGGCCGTAATTAGCGCTGCTATTCATTGGAGTCAATGAATAGCGGCTCCAATTACGGCCAAAGAAGTGACAGGTCACTTCTACGCGGGCGTCTATTTACGCGCCGTCATTTGACAGCGGCGCATAAATATACGCCTCGTGTGAACAGACAAACGTCTGCCTATTGCTTTCAATGGACAGATGTTTGTCAGCGCTATTGAGGCGCTATTTTCAGACGTAATTCGGGGCAAAAACGCCCGAATTACGTCCGTAAATAGGCCGTGTGAACATACCCTTAGACCTCTTTCACATGGCAGTATTTATAAGGTACGGTCTTAAATAGTGGTATCCGAATGTGGCCGAAAGCATGCCCTCATGCGGTGGCGAATGGCCACATGATATTGGCGGTAATACCTGGCAAAATGGAGTGGCCATTGGCCACCGAAAATGAGCAGTGATTCAGTCGCATTGCGGACGCCGGTTCATGGGATGGTACTTTAGACTTCTATATTACAGATACACAATATAGATGTATTATGAATGATATTGCATCAGTATGTCAGCAATATTTCATTAGTATTCCATCAGTATTACAGATCAGTAAAATGGATGAAAGTAGTGGATGCTTCATTTTTAACATACGCGTGTATTTGATACACCCATGTAAATAGATTCATAGATTTAATATTAGTTTCATATTATGGACGGAAAAAATGGATGGAATACTGATGAAAAATATGCTTTTGTGAAAGCAACCATGGAAAAAGCATGTGAAAACTTTGATCATAATTCTAAATGTGACACCATAATTGTAGTTTTCCATAGAAGCAGTGAAAAGAACCTTTACGAGCAGCTTCTTTAAGGAATTCTCTGAGAAAACTGATACAATATGTTATGCCTAATGAGGGACCTCAGAAGACAAAGGCTATTCTGTTTAATCCCTTGGTCCAGCATCACCCCCTTATGCTGTATACTACAATGTATACGTTTTGCATGGAGTGTTCCATGAACCCCTTGACACACCAGGGTGACACTATACGTCCAAGTGCGGGGGTTGAAGTATGGAGCGGGCTCATGGGCTGAGCCTGCTCCATACACTCCGAGTGTCAGCTGTGTATTACAGCTGACACCTCACACTAACGGTCAGGAACAGGAAGAACTCTGACCCTGGATGTTCAACCACTTAAATGCCGCGGTCAATTATGATCAGAGCAGGGGCGTAACTAGGAAAGACTGGGCCCCATAGCAAACTTTTGACTGGGGCCCCCCTCCCCTGGGTGTCACACAACCCCCCCTTGTAGATAGTGCCTTTTTTACAGCCCTCCCCTGTAGATAACGCCATACAGCGCCCCTGTAGATAACGCCATACAGACCCCTGTAGATAACGCCATACAGCCCCCTTTGTAAATATCTACAGAGGGGGCTGTATGGCGTTATCTACAAAGGGGGCTGTATGGTGTTATCTACAGGGGGGACTCTGTATGGCGTTATCTACAGGGGGGCTGTATGGCGTTCTCTACAGAGGGGGCTGTATGGCGTTATCTACAGGGGTTCTGTATGGCGTTATCTACATGGGGGGCTGTATGATGTTATCTACAGAGGGGGCTGTATGGCGTTTTCTACAGGGGGCTGTATGGCGTTATCTACACGGGGGCTGTATGGCTTTATCTACAGGGGGGGGCTGTATGGTGTTATCTACAGAGGGGCTGTATGGCGTTATCTACAGTGGGGGCTGTATGGCGTTATCTATAGGGGGGCTGTATGGCGTTATCTACAAAGGGGGCTGTATGGCGTTATCTACAGGGGGGACTCTGTATGGTGTTATCTACAGTGGGGACTCTGTATGGTGTTATCTAAAGGGGGCTGTATGGCGTTATCTACAGGGGGGACTGTATGGCGTTATCTACAGGGGGAGGCTGTATGGTGTTATCTACAGGGGAGGCTGTATGGCGTTATCTACAGGGGGGGCTGTATGGCGTTATCTACAGGGGGGCTGTATGGTGTTATCTACAGGGGGGCTGTATGGCGTTATCTACAGGGGGGCTGTCCCCCCTGTAGATAACGCCAAACTATTTACTAAAAAAAATTGTGTTGTGTCGCCATATTTTGAAAACAATAATTGTTTTACATTTTTCGGCAATTGAGCAGTGTGAGGGTTTATTTTTTGAGGGACGAGCTGTATGCTTTTTATTGCTACAATTTTTTTGGAACATTTATTTGCTTTTTTTCCCCCACTTTTTAGAGTTGAAACAGCGATTCTGGCCTTCTAAATTTTTTTCTACATGCGAGTTAAATAATGTTATATTGGAATAGTTCGGTGATACCAATTTTTATTTTTTTACATTATTTTAGAAGAAAAATGAGAAAAGTCTACAGTGGCGTCGCGCTGTAGCAGCCATAGCGGCAGCTAGCGGAGCCTCCGGCCATGGTTGGGGCCCATGCCGGCGGGCGACACGGGCCCCCTCATGCCGCGTGCCCCGTAGCAGCCGCTGCGGCTGCTACGGCAGTAGTTACGCCACTGGATCAGAGCATCTAAGCCATTACAAGGAGGAGGACAGCTCCCTCCGACAGCCCCTCGGCCCCCCTGCGACACAATCGCGGGGTGCCTATGGTTGTCAATGTAGCCCGGAGCCTAATGAAGGTCTGGCCCAGGTCTGACTCCTTTCTGGTCCTGTCAAGCCTTGTCTCTCGCAGGGCTTAACAGGAGCCGGTAAAAATGAAAATACACTGCGATAAATTAGTATTGCAGTGTATTGTACCAGCGATCTGCCGATTGCCGATTGCTGGTTCAAATCCCCAAGGGGAACTAATAAAAAGTGTTAAAAATAGTTAAATCATGTTTTTAGAAGTGTACAAAAAAATTACAAATATTAAGGCCTCATTTACACGAGCGTAATATACGCACGTGCGACGCGCGTGCTTTTCACGCGTGTCGTACGCACCTATATTACTCTATGGGGCAGGGCAGACAATGCGTGAATTTTGCGCAGCGCGAGTGCGTTGCGTAAAACTCACGACATGTTCTATAATCGTGCGTTTTTCGCGCATCACGCACCCATTGAAGTCAATGGGTGCGTGAAAACCACGAAGGTCGCACGGAAGCACTTCCGTGTGAACTGCGTGATTTGCGCAAGAGCTGTCAAACTGAATGTAAACAGAAAAGCACTACGTGCTTTTCTGTTTACAAACATCCGAACGGAGTGTCTTAGAGATGAGCGAACCGAACTTCACCGGGTTCGGCCGAACTCGTTTTGACCGAACCCGGCAGGAGACAGTCACTGTCCAGGGTGCTGAAAGAGTTAAACTGGTTCAGCACCCTGGACAGTGACTTCTGATCCCAATATACGTGAACGTGTAAAAAAAAAAAAAAAAAAGTTCTGACTTACCGATAACTCCCGGCTTCTTCCTCCAGTCTGACCTCCCGGGATGACAATTCAGTCCAAGTGACAGCTGCAGCCAATCACAAGCCAAGCACAGGCTGCAGCGGTCACATGGACTGCCGCGTCATCCAGGGAGGTGGGGCCAGATGTCAAGAGAGGCGCGTCACCAAGGACGCGTCACCAAGGCAACGGCCGGGAAGTTCTCGGTAAGTACGAACCTCTTTTTTTTTAGACAGGTTACTCGATAAAGTGATCGGAATTCACTGTCGAGGGTGCTGAAAGAGTTACGGCCGATCGGTTAACTCTTTCAGCACCCTGGACAGTGACTGACGTCGACTAGCCTCATCTCTATGATGGCGGCTGCGCGAAAATCACGCAGCCGCGCATCATACACTGATGACACACGGAGCTGTCAAGTGCCTTTTGCGCACGCAAAACGCTGCATTTTTTTGCGTGCGCAAAACGCACACGCTCGTGTAAATGAGGCCTAAAAGTTAAAAAAAAGACTTCTCATTTTTCTTCTAAAATAATGTAAAAAAAAAAAAATTGGTATCACCGAACTATTCCAATATAACATTATTTAACTCGCATGTAGAAAAAAATTTAAGGCCAGAATCGCTGTTTCAACTCTAAAAAGTGGGGGAAAAAAAGCAAATAAATGTTCCAAAAAAATTGTAGCAATAAAAAGCATACAGCTCGTCCCTCAAAAAATAAACCCTCACACTGCTCAATTGCCGAAAAATGTAAAACAATTATTGTTTTCAAAATATGGCGACACAACACAATTTTTTTTAGTAAATAGTTTTTGCTTTATAAAACTAGTAGAACATTAAAAAAAATGGTAACACAATAATCATATTGACCCACAGAATAAAGTTTAGCTGTCCTTATTATCGAACAAGGAAAGACATAAAAAATGGAGCAATCAGTTTTTTCCAATTCCACTAAACAAATACATTTTTTTCATTTTCCCTGTATCTTATATTGTACTTTAAATAGCGCCAATAGAAACTACAACTCCTCCTCTAAAAGATAAGCATTCACACCACTCCATTGACGGAAAAATAAAAATGTTATGGCTCTAGGAAAGTGGGAAGAAAAAACAAAAATGGCTGCGGCCCCAAGGGGTTTACGAAAAAGTTTGTTTTTCCAATGTGGTAGTGGTAAGGTTTCCTGCCACACCTATACCTATATGTGTGAACTAAGATATGCCATAAATTCCTAAATGGTGGGGGTTCCAGGACTTCTATTATTCTTAGTATTTATGCCTTTAGGCTGTGATTTTCGAGTCAGCCGGCAGCAGACTGTCAGCCGCGAGCCGCCCACAAATCGCGAGCCATGCACATGGCCGCAGCCATTATTTTCAATGAGCCTGGACCGTATAAAGCATGCCCGTTCTTTCTGTGGTCCAGGCTCCCGGGCCATGCACGGACCATGAAAACCATGGTCGTGTGCATGGTCATAGGGCCGCAATTCTCCAGTGGATTTTCGGGGGAATTGCGGGGGGAATTGCGGCCGCAAAAGCACGTTCGTGTGTATGGGGCCAAAGCTCATTCAAATTTTTTTTATCCCGGCACTGCGGCGCTCCCATCTACCATCTTTGGAACTTCACTAGAAGGATTCTTTACTAGAATTGATCTATGTGGTGGAAAGACCGGAGCAAAAAAAATAGACATAGGGATCATGATGCTTTCTTTCTTAGGATCAGCAGGGGTCCCAGAGGTCAGATCCCTACCGATCATTTTGTTATAGCATAATTTTATAATTTTCTATTTTCAGATTTACATCATAGGACTCATTGCTGATCGGAAATTTCAACATTTTAACACAGTTTTAGAAGCCTACATAAAGCAACATTTTAGTGCCACCCTGGCCTATAAGTAAGTTTTGTCTTACAAGTCATAATTTTACTAATACTTGTTCTAAAAAGAGGCTTTGATTTAAGTTGAAGGAATACAAAAAAGAAACACTGCGCCACTAATTTCTATAGGGCTGCCGAAGATAGCTCTCGGCAGGGCCATAGAAATGACCAGGCATGCGCAATGGCAAGGTAAGGCCATTTTTGACGACTCTTCGTCATGTGACCGGCCCGCTGTACTCTATTTACAAGCAGTAGCACTAGTACATCGATTTACATAGCGTACAGCGGGGCCGGTCACATGACGATACTATTTTAACACCAGGGAATGGCATAACTGGTGCGAATCCTGCATCACTTATGCCATCCAACTACCTTAGAAGACAATAGTAAAAATCTTAGTATTCATTGTGCTTAATTTACATTTAAAGAAATATATTGTAACGCATAGCTTAAAAGGGTTATCTAGGATTTTAAAAAAAATGGTTTGCTATTTTTCTAGAAACTGCACCACTCTTATCCATGGGCTGTTGTGTAATCTTGCAGCTCATGCTCGCATGCATTTTAATGGGTATGAGATGCAATACCAGACACAGCTCATGGACAAGAGTGGCGCTGTTTTTACACAACCCCTTAGTTCATTAATTTGAATAAGTCGATGTAAATGAATTACACATGACTCACCTTTTTACATACAATAAATGAATGATTCAGAAATAATTTTGTGTTATGGTTCAATGTTTTTATGTAGCACAGAAAATAAACCGTAATCTGTTTGGAAAATATTTTCTTGACAGGAAACTAATGACTGTTTTGAAGAAATATTTAGATGTTTCCAGCAGAGGAGAGCAGTGTGAGCCAATTCTAAGGACTTTGAAAGCATTGGAATATGTGTTCAAGTTCATTGTGCGGTCGAGGACATTATTTTCACAGTAAGCATGTTTTTTTGAAGTACCTTGTAATTGATTAGTACTGCTATACCACTGAGATGTAATATTAAGACTTGCAAAATGTATACCACTGTAATGATGCCGTTCTACTCTAGGATGATCATGGGAAACTCGAGGGTTTACACAAAGTTTGTCACTACTTGTGAAATTCAGTTTCACAGTTTAAATGTAACATCATGGGGTTCTCAAAATACATTTTCCAGACTTACATAGCTGGGTAGGGGACGTGTGGAGCCCGCTCCATACAATGCGGGTGTTGGCTGTATGTTACAGCCAACACTTTAAAGTAACGAGCAGGATCACGCTCGAGCAGGTTGGCGATGGTTGCTATGGCAGCATGGGGGCCTAATGAAGGCCCCCAGGTCTGCCATCTTTGTGCTCCTATTAAGCCCTGCCTTCTTAATATTGAAGTAAGAGAAAAAACGGGATAAACTGCGCTGCTTGTAAAGGTACGGTTTATTAGAAGGATGCTACGCGTTTCGGCGCCGGACCGGCGTCTTCATCAGGCATGTCGCAGGGTTAAAAACCACATGTATATATACCAAATACCATAGGGTAAATTACAAACTGATTGGACCAGTTCAGACCAGCCTCCTGGCCAAAAACCGCCAAAAACAGCAGGTCAAAGTTCAGAAGTTGATACAAATAAAGAGAGAAAAAAAAAAAAAAAAAAAAGGTCAAAGTTCAGAAGTTGATACAAATAAAGAGAGAGAAAAAAAAAAACAAAACAGCAGGTCAAAGTTCAGAAATGGATACAAATAAAGAGAGAAAAAAAAAAAAAAAAAAAAGGTCAAAGTTCAGAAGTTGATACAAATAAAGAGAGAGAAAAAAAAATATAAATAAATAAAAAAAAATAAAAAAATAAATAAAAAAGGGAAATGCAATATGCAAACATATAACAAGGAAATAACAATATATGACTAGGATGATTAGATAAAAGACATGGATCACAAATCAGAGTGAACTACCAGCTAGTTTACGATAACAGAAATAAAAAATATATATAATTATAATAACAAACATTGCTGAAGTACATACGTGATGGTAGTTTAAGAAAAGGGCAGCGGCCGTTGTATGTTGCCAGGAAACACATACACAATATAATCCGGAAGAGGTAAAGCGGTCTCAATGGAACGCATGGTGGAACGTTGTCAGGGAAACCACTGACAACAAAAATCCCGGAAGTGAAGCACAGTGATACGCATAATGGACCGCAGATACGGGCGATATGCTGGGATTATAAAAACAGGATTTACCTGATTAATACAGTAATGAATTACAATAGAAGATTTAGAAGGACATAATAAAGGACCTAACCCGGGGACATATAGACAATTAGGACGGCAATACCAGATACAATAGCCGAAGAAATTCAATATTGATTTAGACATGCACGAACTATAAATAATAATTAATAATATTATTATAGAGCGTCAACAGTTATATAAACATAAACATAAGATCATTAATCCAATGCGGACTCTGTAATATCGTTAAGACCATTGGGGTATAACGTTCCCAATTTATATATCCAGAAATTTTCCCTTTGCTTTAATCTGGTAAATCTATCGGGTATATCGATAGGTATTCTCTCTATAGGAGTTACAGTAATAGCGCCAAAGTTACAGTTATGTACAGTGGCACAATGGCGAGATACACTATGTTTAACGAAACCAGTCCTGACATTAAATCTATGCTTATTGATCCTATTTCTAAGGGTTTGGGTGGTACGACCCACGTATTGACGGTCACATGTGCATTGTAATAGGTATATAACATAGTCGCTCCCGCAGTTGAGGAAGTTTTTAATCTGGAAACTTTCCTTGGTATTTACCGATATAAAATTAGTTATTTTGTTCGCAATATTGGAACAACAGAGGCATCTTGGTTTGCCGCAACGATATGAGCCATTAGATGTTAAAATTGTTTTATGAGGGTCACAATTAATTTTCCGTAATCTACTAGGTGCAATTAAATTCCTCAATGTTTTAGCCCTTCTATAAGTGATCTTGGGTCTAGTGGGAATAATACTTTTCATATATTGGTCGTTCTTAAGGATATGCCAATGTTTATTAATTGTTGAACTAATTAATTTGCTTCCTTTGTTAAAAGTAGTAATAAAATTGCAATTAAAATCTGTGGATTTCTCTATACAAGCACTCGGATTAATGCAATCTAATTGTGTTAATGCCTTTGCTCTCGATTCTGCTCCCATAATCAGGCTTGCTGGGAAGTTTTTTTGTTTAAACCTTCTTTTTAATAAATTACATTCAGTCGAAAAATCTTTGTCATTAGTGCAGTTTTTTCTTATCCGCCTGAATTGGCCAAAGGGTACGTTTTTTAGCCAAGGTTGGTAATGTGCACTTTTAAAATCCAAGTAGCTATTCACATCAACTCCTTTAAAATGTGTTTTAGTACTAATGAGGTGACCATTTTTCATAATTGTAAGATCTAAAAAATCAATGTATTCACGGGAAGATGTGTGTGTAAAGGAGATACCATAACTGTTATCATTAAGATGCTCGATAAAATCTGAAATAACTGTCGCCTCACCTTTGATAATAAAAACGAGGTCATCGATATACCGTTTATAAAATATAATATTGTCCCTAAATTTATCATTACCATAAATATAAAAATCTTCAAAGGCCCCCATGTACAGATTGGCGTACGATGGGGCAAATCTCGACCCCATCGCACAGCCCTTTAACTGCCTATAAAAACTCCCTTCAAATGTGAACACATTGTGTTGAAGTATAAAATCAATGCACTCCATTAAAAAATTGATCTGGTTGTTTGGTAATCGTGGATCAGACATTAGGTAGGTTTGTGATGCCTGCATACCAAGGTCATGGGGGATGTTCGTGTATAATGATGAAACATCTGCTGTTAAAAACCAAAGATCCGTAAAATCATGAATGGTTTGTAAGTGGTACAGCTCTCTAATTAGATCAGTTGAGTCTATAAAATGAGATGGTAATTTAGACACATGTGTCTGGAGATGAATATCTATAAAGTGGGATAGATTACTTGTAAGGGACCCTATTCCAGATATGATGGGTCTACCAGGGGGATTAGATAGGGATTTATGAACCTTAGGTAAGTGGTAGAGGAACGGTGTGGTAGGAAATGGAACAGTTAAAAATAATTTTTCTTTTTTATTTAAAATCTGATCCCTGAAAGCGGTTTCAATAAGATTTTTATATTTAGTTTGAAACAAGGGTATTGGATTACATTGCAGTTTCTCATAGTAATTAGTATCGGACAGCAATCTATAGGCCTCATTGGTATAATCCAAACGATCCTGGATGATAATCCCACCACCTTTATCTGCGGACCGTATAACAATATGTTGGTTCTTTTGGAGATTCTTTAATGAAATACGCTCAGATCGCGTAAGGTTATCCAGAGAATGTATGGGTTGTTCTATTGTTTTAAGATCATTACTGACCAGGTTATAAAAAGTTTCAAGAGCTGGTCCACGGTGGTGGAGGGGATAAAACGTAGATCTAGGCCGAACGTCTACACTGATGGGCTTAGGACAATGGGGGGATAGGACCATTTGGTGTGGGAGCTCAGGTAGAGAATTTTTGGGTATTAGTGCAAAATGTCGTAGGAGTGTTAGTTTACGCATAAACCTATTAAGGTCCATAAAAATTTCGAAGCCATCGGCAGAGGTAGTAGGGCAAAAAGAAAGGCCCTTGGACAGTAAACTTGTTTCATCAGTATTAAGATTATATTTGGATAGATTGAACAATTTTATTGTTTCTGTCTGTGCTTTTTTGGAAGCAGGGAGGGGCTTGTGTCTGCCCCCTCTACATCCTCTGGTTCTTCCTCCAGTTTTCTTTTTATTGTAATCTTTTGTATCCTTGGAAAAAAGGTAGTGATGGTTTGGGATTTTGGACTTTTTAAAAAAGGCAGAAGAATATCTTGTGATCGGGATATCGGAGTGATCGGGGGTCGGGTGAACTGCGATGGGAGTCCTAAAAAAGACACAGTTCCCAGGGTATTATCAAAAATAGGTTCTAAACCATCCGTGGTCATGTTCAGTGGGTGTGTCCTCGTATGTCGATTGTCCAAAGGGACCGGATTGTCGTGTACAGAAATGTTCAGCAAGCATGATGGGAGGGGTGATGCTACATCAACATCAATAGAATCATTAAATACAGGGGATTCAAAAAATAAATCAGAGGTAAGACTAGGCGGAGTGTCAGGGATGAGGTTAAATAATTTAAGATGAGCATCCAAATTGGCGGACTTGAATGCATGTTGAGGTATTTGTCCCAATAGGTTATTATTTTTGGAAATATTTTTGGTATTTGTGGTAGTAAGATTCATAGGAGCTATGCAATTAGTGGGATTGGGATATTGGGACAATGCATGGCCGGTAGGAATCTGGGCTGGTACAGACTTATGAATGAGGGCCATGGGAATGGTGTGATTACATGTGCCATTATTTTTATTCAGATTGACTACAGGGGTGGGTGTATTCAAATTAATGCTAAGGTTAGTTGTAGATGTCTCGTCTCTAATTAGGCCATGTTTTGATTTAAAACGTTTGCGGGAATATGATAAATTAATACGAGGAGTATCAGGTTTATTTCTAAAATTATTATTATAACGGTCCATGAGCGGACGTATGGTGGGAGGGGGTTTAGATGTCCAGTCCCCCAACTTGTTGTCAACATAATCATCTCTATCACGTTTGAGTTTTTTCATTTTTCTGCTAATGGTTTCTTTTTCAAATATATGCAGACGTTCAATAGTAGATAATTCCAGTTTTTTGTAATCTGGAAAATCAGAAAAACAATATAACTGCTCACTCAGGTCCTCTATAGTTCTAGACAGACCAGCACAAATGTCAGATCTTTTTTTGTGCAGACATTTGATAAGCCCTGCATTGCTCAGTTCCAGAGCTTTAACCCATTCAATAAAGAAATCTTCATCATTTAGATACGGGGTATTGAAATAGACCCTGAGGCCCCTAGGGGCTATTTTTTCTGACAGATACATGTCCAAAAAACGACAGTCAATGCTTAGGAAGGATTCCTCTTTCAATAGATCCTCCAATTGTAGAAACAAGTTAGTCATTTTCTTCATTTCCTCAATATTGGTGGGGTTATTTACAGGCACAGTCCCATCCCCATGGGAGTCCATGGATGTCAATTGTGTGAAAAGACAATCACGAGTGGTAGCTCTTTCTCTGATGAAATCCATCACAGAAAAAAGGTATTTGTTGTTAATCGGAGTAGTGGTTGAAGGCAAAACCGGAGTAGTAGTTGAAGGTAGAATAGAGGCTGCCAGTGTCAGAGGGTCTCCAGCACGGTTATCCTTGAATTCATATGGGGCAAGAGTGCACGGAGTACCTCATAAAACGGGATCCAAGCCACCCAGGTGGGGTATGAGCAATGGCCCGAAAATTAGTACTAGGAAAAAAAGCAAAAAGGGAGACACGGCGCCAAGTGGCGTGATCAATAGTATAAGGAGCAAAAAAAACGGTACATAAATGCTCACCTGTTCAGTGGCAAATTACCGGCATGTAATTTGTATCAATAGCTGCTGCCAATCCCGGACGCAATCCCCGTGGAGATGCCAAAGTAATATTGAAGTAAGAGAAAAAACGGGATAAACGGCGCTGCTTGTAGTGGTACGGTTTATTAGAAGGATGCTACGCGTTTCGGCGCCGGACCGGCGTCTTCATCAGGCATGTCGCAGGGTTAAAAACCACATGTATATATACCAAATACCATAGGGTAAATTACAAACTGATTGGACCAGTTCAGACCAGCCTCCTGGCCAAAAACCGCCAAAAACAGCAGGTCAAAGTTCAGAAGTTGATACAAATAAAGAGAGAAAAAAAAAAAAAAAGGTCAAAGTTCAGAAGTTGATACAAATAAAGAGAGAGAAAAAAAAAAAAATAAATAAAAAATAAATAAAAAATAAAAAAATAAATAAAAAAGGGAAATGCAATATGCAAACATATAGCAAGGAAATAACAATATATGACTAGGATGATTAGATAAAAGACATGGATCACAAATCAGAGTGAACTACCAGCTAGTTTACGATAACAGAAATAAAAAATATATATAATTATAATAACAAACATTGCTGAAGTACATACGTGATGGTAGTTTAAGAAAAGGGCAGCGGCCGTTGTATGTTGCCAGGAAACACATACACAATATAATCCGGAAGAGGTAAAGCGGTCTCAATGGAACGCATGGTGGAACGTTGTCAGGGAAACCACTGACAACAAAAAAAAGTGAAGCACAGTGATACGCATAATGGACCGCAGATACGGGCGATATGCTGGGATTATAAAAACAGGATTTACCTGATTAATACAGTAATGAATTACAATAGAAGATTTAGAAGGACATAATAAAGGACCTAACCCGGGGACATATAGACAATTAGGACGGCAATACCAGATACAATAGCCGAAGAAATTCAATATTGATTTAGACATGCACGAACTATAAATAATAATTAATAATATTATTATAGAGCGTAAAGAAATATATATATATATAAAAAAATATATAGTATGAACAAGCCTCAGCTAATAAAATTCACATAAAATGTTAGGGTAAAATTACATAGCACAATGATAATAATACTTACAACAAAACTGCATAAATGAAGATAGAAGGGTTATTGTAAAATAGTAACATAACGCTTATGAGGAGCAAAATCTAAAAGCAAGGTTAAATTAATCGTCAAGACTTCTATATCATTAATCCAATACGGGAGTATGGTTAAAAAGCAAGGTCAACAGTTATATAAACATAAACATAAGATCATTAATCCAATGCGGACTCTGTAATATCGTTAAGACCATTGGGGTACGGTATATTCCCAATTTATATATCCAGAAATTTTGCCACTGTACATAACTGTAACTTTGGCGCTATTACTGTAACTCCTATAGAGAGAATACCTATCGATATACCCGATAGATTTACCAGATTAAAGCAAAGGGAAAATTTCTGGATATATAAATTGGGAACGTTATATCCCAATGGTCTTAACGATATTACAGAGTCCGCATTGGATTAATGATCTTATGTTTATGTTTATATAACTGTTGACCTTGCTTTTTAACCATACTCCCGTATTGGATTAACTGGTTGCCGACACAGGACGAGTATGCTCGTCCTGAGCAGCGAGCACTTCGCGCATTAGGACGAGCATACTCGTCCTGTGTGACAGCCGTCCCTGCGCGCTACTGTGTGTGCGATTGAGAGCGGGGCAACGGCTGTAATACACAGCCACGGCCCCGCTCTGACAGCGGAGAGGAGAGAAACATCTTCTCTCCGCTGTTAACCCTTTGAACGCCGCGATGACAGCTGATCGCGGCGTTCAAGGAGAGGGGACTGCACATTGATTGCGTCACAGAATATAACTGTGACGCGATCAAAGCCAACAACTCGTATGGCCAGACAGCCCAGGGTCCAGTGAAGGACCCCAGGGCTGTCTGAACATATTTCCTGTTGTTAGGGCATACTGAGGTATGCCCTAACAACTGCCTGTGTACGATCAGTAACAGGCTAATGTACTGGCATATAGATCTATGCCAGTACATTACAGTTACAAAATCAAAATCAAAATGATAAATCCCTTTATGGGATTAAAAAAAAAAGTTAAATGAATGTAAAAAAAAAATAATGGTAAATAAATAAATAAAAAGTAAATAAAATACACAGAAACACACATTTTTTATAATAAATCAACTTTTTAAAATATAAGTCCCAAAACACAAAATAATATAGACATATTTGGTATCGCCACGACCGTAACAACCTGTACTACAAATGTATACCATTCTTTATTATGATCGGTGTATGGTGTAAAAAAATAAATATTAAAACTGCTGGACAACTGCTTTTTTTCTGCATTTTAATCTAATTAAAAATTTATAGAAATTAAACGATAATGTATTTGTACCAAAAAATGGTACGTACATAAAGTACAACTCGTCCCGCAAAAAACAAAGTCTCATACAACTACGTCGTACAAAAAATAAAAGCGTTATGAGCGTCGGGATGCAAAGAAGGAAATTTACAAAAAATTGCTCGGTCCTCAAGGCCAAAATTGTCCGTGTCCTTAAGGGGTTAATGATATAGAAGTCTTGACGATTAATTTAACCTTGCTTTTAGATTTTGCTCCTCATAAGCGTTATGTTACTATTTTACAATAACCCTTCTATCTTCATTTATGCAGTTTTGTTGTAAGTATTATTATCATTGTGCTATGTAATTTTACCCTAACATTTTATGTGAATTTTATTAGCTGAGGCTTGTTCATACTATATATTTTTTTATATATATATATATTTCTTTACGCTCTATAATAATATTATTAATTATTATTTATAGTTCGTGCATGTCTAAATCAATATTGAATTTCTTCGGCTATTGTATCTGGTATTGCCGTCCTAATTGTCTATATGTCCCCGGGTTAGGTCCTTTATTATGTCCTTCTAAATCTTCTATTGTAATTCATTACTGTATTAATCAGGTAAATCCTGTTTTTATAATCCCAGCATATCGCCCGTATCTGCGGTCCATTATGCGTATCACTGTGCTTCACTTTTTTTTGTTGTCAGTGGTTTCCCTGACAACGTTCCACCATGCGTTCCATTGAGACCGCTTTACCTCTTCCGGATTGTATTGTGTATGTGTTTCCTGGCAACATACAACGGCCGCTGCCCTTTTCTTAAACTACCATCACGTATGTACTTTAGCAATGTTTGTTATTATAATTATATATATTTTTTATTTCTGTTATCGTAAACTAGCTGGTAGTTCACTCTGATTTGTGATCCATGTCTTTTATCTAATCATCCTAGTCATATATTGTTATTTCCTTGTTATATGTTTGCATATTGCATTTCCCTTTTTTATTTACTTTTTTATTTATTTATTTTTTTTTTATTTATTTTTTTTTTTTCTCTCTCTTTATTTGTATCTACTTCTGAACTTTGACCTGCTGTTTTTTTTTTTTTTCTCTCTCTTTATTTGTATCAACTTCTGAACTTTGACCTTTTTTTTTTCTCTCTTTATTTGTATCAACTTCTGAACTTTGACCTGCTGTTTTTGGCGGTTTTTGGCCAGGAGGCTGGTCTGAACTGGTCCAATCAGTTTGTAATTTACCCTATGGTATTTGGTATATATACATGTGGTTTTTAACCCTGCGACATGCCTGATGAAGACGCCGGTCCGGCGCCGAAACGCGTAGCATCCTTCTAATAAACCGTACCTTTACAAGCAGCGCCGTTTATCCCGTTTTTTCTCTTACTTCTATATTTCTTTGGCATCTCCACGGGGATTGCGTCCGGGATTGGCAGCAGCTATTGATACAAATTACATGCCGGTAATTTGCCACTGAACAGGTGAGCATTTATGTACCGTTTTTTTTGCTCCTTATACTATTGATCACGCCACTTGGCGCCGTGTCTCCCTTTTTGCTTTTTTTCCTAGTACTGCCTTCTTAATAGAAGCCTGTCAGAAAGACGATGTACTGCAATGCTAATGTATTGAGTATATAGTGCAAATGATCCAACGATCGCTGGTTCAAGTCCCCTAGGGGGACTAATAAAAGAAGTAAAAATCTATGAAATAAAGTTTGTTTTATGTACAAAAAATATAAATATCAAAAGTTAAAAAAAAAACCTTTTCCCATTTCCCCCCAAAACATTTAAAATAAATAAATAAATGTAATAGGTATCGCCACATCCGTAAAAGTCTGAACTATTACAATAAATAATTATTTAGCCCGCCTGGTGTACGCTGTAAAAAAAATTCCCGCCAGAATCGCTATTTTTTGGATACCTCATCTCCCAGAAAAAAATGGAATAAAAAGTGATCAAAACCTTGCTTGTACCCCAAAATGGTAGCTTTAAAAACGACAGCTTATCCCGCAAAAAATAAGCCCTCATGCCGCCGAATCGATGAAAAAATAAAAAAGTTATCAGAATTTGGCGACACAAAATAAATTGTATTTTTCAGTTTGTTTTTTCCTTGTAAAGGTAGTAAAATATAGAAAAAAAAACGATAAATTTGTTATCGCTGTAAACGTCTTGACCCACAGACTAAAGTTAACATTTTTTTTATTGCACGGTGAATTCCGTAAAAACAAAGCACAAAAAATAATGCAGGAATCGCTGTTTTTCTCATTTTCTACCCTACAAATAATGTTTTTTTTGCCAGTTTCCTAGTACATTACATGGTACAATAAACGGTGCTACGAAAAATTACAACTCTTGGCGCAAAAATCAAGTCCTCATAGGACTACATTGACGGAAAAATTTAAAAGTTATGGTTTTTGGAAGGTGGGGAGGGAAAACTGAAAATTAAAATCTGAAAAATGGCTGGAGCGGGAAGGAGTTAAGGTTTACAATTATATGTTATTGAAGTACATTGGTTACAAATAATGTTGCTCTCCATGTGGTACAATATGGCTTTTATAAAATACATGAGTAACAACAAAGTTAAAAGTTAGGTTATTATTGTTTTACTATGAGAGTAAGACACAAAGCCCTTACCCCGGCTTCTGTCCATACTACACTATACAAAATGTGAGTGACACCTGTCAACTGTCAGTCATATATTTTGTTGTTAAGTAGCGGCTCCCAATGAATATCTAGCCTAGAGTTATCCTTTAACATATTTACATTTTATATATCTTTCTGTGTGAGGCAGTTTTATCTACTATATCTGTAACCTATAAGGCCTCATGCACACAAACGTATTTTTTTCCTCCTGTAAATACTGGCGTAAATACGGGTCCTTGGTCACACGTATTCGACCAGTATTGCACCAGCATTTACGGACCCGTGCCCGTAAATACGGGTCCGGTGTCACCAGTATTCCACCCATATTTACGGGCACGTTTTCGCTGCAAAATTGCACTGCACTAATCAGCAGCCCCTTCTCTCTATCAGTGCAGGATAGAGAGAAGGGGCAGCCCTTTCTGTAGTAAAAGTAAAAGAAATTCATATTTACCCGGCCTTGTCTTGGTGACGCGTACCTCTTTCAACATCCAGCCCGACCTCCCTGGATGACGCGGCAGTCCATGTGACCGCTGAAGCCTGTGATTGGCTGCAGCGGTCACATGGGCTGAAACATCATCCCGGGAGGCCGGACTGGAGGAAGAAGCAGGGAGTTCTGGGTAAGTATGAACTTCTATTTTTTTTTTACATGTTGATCTATATTGTGATCGGAAGTCACTGTCCAGGGTGCTGAAAGAGTTACTGCCGATCGTTTAACTCTTTCAGCATCCTGGACAGTGACTATGACTATGACACTGACGTCGCCTAGCAACGCTCCCGTAATTACGGGTGCACACACGTAGTCACCCATAATTACGGGAGCCCCATAGACTTCTATGGGCCTGCCCGTGCCGTAATTACGGCCTGAAATAGGACATGTTCTATATTTTTCTACGGCACGGGCACCTTCCCATAAGCTTACAGGGAGGTACCCGTGGCCAATAGAAGTTTATGGGCCCGTAATTACGGGCGTTTTTACGTTCGTGTGCATGGGGCCTAATACTGTACAAAAAGAGGCATTTTTTTCAAACCAAAGTTTCATTCTATTTTCTATGTTTAAGTTCAATAAATCATTATGAAAGCTAAGTAGTTAATGCATTTGCAGAAAGGATAAGAAATGAATAAAGCAGTCAATGCTAATGTTACATTTCAGCTGATGCATAAATATGTTCAATTGCCACTAGTATGTATAGAGCACAAAATGCCAGATTAAGATTAAGATAAAGCAATTTATAGCATCTCCTACTACACAATTGCATAAAGAGTCTTTTGTATATCCATCTATAAAACCAGTCACATGATCAAATATATGTATAATTCTATAAAATATACACATACATGAGTTTATCTAGAATAGTACAGACCAAACAGGTCTGACATGGTTACACAATAAAGTTACCTAGCTTCTCTATGATCATCTCATCCTTTGTGTGTATATGTTGAGGAAAAGTGCGCTTACTTTCATTGATCTGCTAAAAATTGTTGTAGTAGAATAGAACTGGGCTGCCATCAGGAATTTCTGGGCCCCATACAGCCAAGATGTCTGGGCCCCCCCCTCCATTACCGGGGGTGGGCAACGGAAAGTGTGGTACTCACGTTTGTATGTTATACGCATTAACTGATTTTGGTGCTGATGTCCATTACAGTGAACGAAACCATGGAGCAGTTAATGCTCTGGATTTTGATTTATTTAGTCAAAACGTATCCGACTGTATGGCATACAATGGGATACGTTGCCCGGGGAATGGCCCAGGGGAAACTACTGAAGTCACTGTCCATGAACAGGGCTGGAGCCTTCTACTAGCGCTCTGCCCAGGGACTATGGCACTGTTCCTGATGTCCATATACGTAAAGTGACGTCCGAAGCTTTGCAAAGCCTGAGTACATGGCCGGAGCCTGGCAACGCTCTGGCCAGGGATTCCAGCCCTGGAGAATTCCCTGACGTCACTTTACATATATGGACAGTGATGTCAGGAGCTTTCCCAGGGACAAAGTCCACGGGTAGAGCACTTGTGATGCACTGCCTGGGGACTCCGGAATTGTCTACCAGCCCGACGTAGGCTAAAAGGACATAATGGAGCCCTGTAAATTATTGTCTACGTTGTTTATAGTGCACGTTAGGAGATTTCCTGACGTGCACAATAAACTTAGGGCAACAACATGATGTGAAGGGGGATGGGGAAGCGCTTGTGAGGATGTAAGGAGAACTAATTCTCAGTTTTTACGTTGCCATTAAAGTTCAACGTGTTTTTCCACATCAAAAATCGGAGGCTTTCCCTTTGATTTCTGACGCAGATGTCACACAGAGATTTTTGCCGAATTTTTTGTAGCGGAAACCGCGTTGGAAACTGCGGCAAAATACAGCCGAAATCGCCTCCTATTGATTTCAACGGGAGGCGAAGGCGTTTTTTTTCCCGCGAGCGGAAAAAAACACTCGCGAGAATAAGAAGCAACATGCCCTTTCTTTGGGCATTTCCGTCTCTGACCTCCTATTGACATCAATGGGAGGCAGAGAAAGCCTGAAGGAATTTCGGGCCAGATTTTTCTTCCTGCAAAAAACTGTGTGAACAAGGCCTAAGTCCCATTGTCATTCAAAGTTGCTTATCCTCTGCTTTTCCATGCAAAATAAGTCGCATGCTACTTATTGCTGGGCTGGATTTCTTTTCATGGTGCGGACAAAAATACATGTGGAAAATTTTTTGCAGCAGGTGAACTGGGTTGCGGAAACCTCATGTGCATGGGATGCAGAATAATCGGCATGTCATCAAAATCCGTATCAAATCCAACATGTGTGAACAGGGACTTAGGGTGAGTTAAAAAAAACTCTGTTAGGCCAAATGTACACAATACTTATTAGGGTATGTTCACACGCACTGTTTTCAGACGTAATTCGGACGTAAAAACGCCCCTAATACGCCTACAAACATCTGCCCATTGCCTGCAATGGGTTTTATGGTGTTCTGTTCCCACAAGGTGTAATTTTACGCGTCGCTGTAAAAATACGGCGCGTAAAAAGATGCCCGCGAAAAAGAAGTGCATGTCACTTCTTGGGACGTTTTTGTTGCCGTTTTTCATTGATTCCATTGAAGAACAGCTCCAATAACGTCCGTAAAATACACCGCGAAAAACGCGAGTTGCTACAAAAACGCCTGAAAATCAGGAGCTGTTTTCGCCTGAAAACAGCTCTGTATTTTCAGACGTATTTTGCGAAGCAGTGTGAACATACCTTTCGTGCAAATTTGTCACGGGTATTTTCATGCGGCAAATCCTTAGTACAGTACCAGCAAAGTAAATGAGATCAAGAAATCTCATCTACATGTCGCATTTTCTGCACAAAAATTGACCTACGGTGCGTATTTGAAAATATGATACATCTCAATTGTTTCGGACTAGTTTAAAAATCAAAATAAAAAAATCTGCAGCATAAAATCTGCACCTATTTCTGCATAAAAATGTAAAAACCGCACCTAAAAACTTATGAAAAAACGCACTATTAGGTGCAGATTTTACCTGCGGTTTTAATGCGGATTTTGTGCACCAAATTCCTCAATGTGTGCGTTACAGAATTTGCTAGGGATTTACGGCAACTGAACCCTTTATATTGTAAAAGATGAAATACGTTACAATTCTGAAACATAATAGGCATGCAGCTGATTTAACCCCTTCCCATTTTTCGGATTTTCACTTTTGTTTCTACCTCCCCACCTTCCAAAAGCTATAATTTTTTTATTTTTCCATCTATACAGTCATATGAGGGCTTGTTTTTTGCGGAACAAGTTGTCGTTTTTCATGGCACCATTTATTATACCGCATAATGTACTGGGAAGCTGAAAAAAAATATTTGTGGGGTGAAATGGCAATTACGCCATATTTTTGGTGGTTTCGTTTTTACGCCATCCATCAGGCGGTAAAAACTACATATTCACCTTATTCTGCAGGTTGATACGATTACGGCGATACCAAATTTATATGTTTTGTTTTAGGTTTTACCACTTTTAAAAAAATAAAACTATTTGCTAAATTAAATTTTTTTTTGTGTCGCCGTATTCTGAGAACCAGAACGTTTTCATTTTTCCATCAATTTAGCGATGTGAGGGCTTAAATTTTGCAGGGCGAACTGTAGTTTTCACCGATACGATTTTGGGGTATATGCGACTTTTTGATGCCTTTTTTTGGAGCGCTAATGTGACCAAAAAACAGCAATTTGCGTGTTTTATATATTAATTTTTTTACGGCATTCACCCAGCGGGTTAAACAGCGCTATATTGTGATAGTTTGGACTTTTTTTTAAATCAAAAAAGTTTTTATTTTCCCAATTTTGCATAACATTACATTGAAAACGATATTTTCACATCCAAAAAACAAGGATAACATATAAACAAAGCAAACAAAGTTACCTGATGACATATCAATATTCATTGTTTTATATCACATCACATTACAGCCATTGATCCCTTTTCCAAACCTGACTATCCTTTTGTTATGTGCATAGTAAGCTGAATTAGATTCAGATTTCAGTTCGTGCCAACTCAGCCAATCTCCTCCCCTCCCTCACCTCCTATCCCCTGTAGTAAGAACTCTGCGCCCAACTTTCCCAAGACCTTTGGAATTTGGCATACTGGAGCTGTTGTGACGCTATCATTTTCTCATACATATAAGTTGAGTTTATTATATTTGTGATTTCCAACACATGAGGCTGTGTTTGGGATTTCCAATGTCGGGTTATGGTTAGTTTGGTAGCCATATAAATATGGGCTACAACTGTCCGTGTGGTAGTCGGGATGTCTCCTATACCTATTAGTAGCAACGCCAACTCCGGCGTCAGAGGAAAGCACAGGTTAGCCACAGATTGTGCTATTTGATGTGCAGCTATCCATAATGATTGGACAACTGGGCAGGACCACAGAGTATGTAAGAGGGTTCCCGGCTCTCCACATTTTCTCCAACAAAAGATCGAAGTGGTTGGGAACATTAAATGAAGTCTGGAGGGAGTATAGTACCACCTCATGTTGGTTTTGATAATGGCCTCCTGAAATGAGGTGCATCGAAATATTTTATATATACAGTGAAATGTTCTTTCCCACTGCTCCTCAGAGACGGATATTCTCAAATCCCTTTCCCATTTCAGCATGGCCACAGTTTTCACAAGTATATTTTTCCCCCCCAGAAGGTTGTAATAGAACGAGATCCCCTTGCTCTTCCCTCCCGAGTGTATCAGGTGTCTAACAATATTTCCCGCAACATATTCGGTCTTGGGGACTACTCTTTGAAGAAAATCTCTCACCTGGAGAAACCTATAGAATTCTTTATGTGGCAGGTCGAATCTATCTCTGAGGTTTTGGAAGTGGAGAGTGTTATGCTGATCATAGAGGTCATGTATCGACCCAATCCCCCATTCTTTCCAGGTGTTCAGATCCAGATCCGGGATCTGATCCTCCAAAAAAGATATAGGAATCTGAGTTAATGGGAGTTGTGAGTCCCGTCCCATTGTGGATATAAATTGAAGCCAGATGCTGTTTGTGACTATGATGGGTGTGAGAAATGCAGGGCCATTAGGTCGTTGCCATAGAGTGTTAATTAGAAGAGATTGTAGTGACTTGCAACCGCTAATAGAAGTCTCAATCTCCACCCATCTTTTATCCCCTGTGTTATTCCACCAGAATGTTGTCTGATCCAAAATGCAGGCTTTGTAATAATCTTTGAGACTAGGTAAGCCCAGTCCTCCAACCCTCCTATGTTTAGTCAGGATTTTAGCCGCTATTCGGGGACGTTTATTGTTCCATATAAATTTTAGAAGTATATTATGTGCTTGTGAGAAGAAGGACTGCGGAATATGAATCGGTAGAGTTCGAAACAGGTATAGGAGCTTGGGGAGAATCAGCATTTTGTATGCCGCCACTCTCCCAAACCACGAAACGATACATTTTGAATATTTGGTAATGTCCTCTTTTATAGTTGACAGTATAGGGGGAAAATTAGTTTGATACATTTTGTTAGAAGGAAAGGTCAGGTGAACGCCCAAATAAGAAATATCCGTATTGCGCCAGTCTAGTGTAAATTCTCTTTTTAAAGTCAGGAGCAGGGGTAGGGGTATGTGAATAGGAAGGATTTGCGACTTTTCCCTGTTCAATTTATAGTATGAGACCCGACCATACTCCTCCAGAATTTCGAATGTCGCCCTAAGAGAGGTTATGGGGTTTGTACCCACTAGCATAACGTCATCGGCAAATAATGCCACTTTGTGTGTAGACCCGCCTACTACTACCCCAGTTATATCTGTGGAGTTCCGAATAGTTTCCGCCAGGGGTTCAATAGACAAAATAAAAAAAATCGGGGAGAGCGGGCATCCCTGTCTAGTGCCATTGGTGATGTCAAACGGGGACGATAGGGTATTGTTCACATATACCTTGGCTGCGGGATTAGAGTATAGAGCCCGAATTGCTGAGTGTATTGTGCCCACCAAGCCAAATTTTTCCAAGACCGAAAATGCGTATTCCCAATTTACCCTATCAAATGCTTTTTCTGCATCTAGTGATAGAAAAACCGCGGGGGAAATAGATTTCTCTACTATTTGTAACAGTGATAACAGTCTTCTAGTATTGTCTGGAGCCTGCCTTCCCGTAACAAATCCCGTTTGGTCATTTTTAACTAACACTGGTATTATGGATAGTAATCTATTGGCTAGTATTTTAGCATAGATTTTTACATCTCCATTTAATAATGAAATAGGTCTGTAATTTGCGGTGGAATCAGTCGGTTTCCCAGGTTTAGGTAACGTGACAATAAGAGCTGTCAACATCTCTTTAGGAAATGATCCAGTTGATATTGCCAGGTTAAACATTGGTAGCATGTGTTCTGTCAGAATGGCCTCAAAGGTCTTGTAATAGTCATTTGAAAAGCCATCTGGGCCTGGAGCTTTATGCAGGGGAAGATTCTTGATAGCTTTGCTTATTTCTTCCCTGGTCATTGGGAGATTCAGTGCATTTAGTTGTTCCTGTGATACAGAGGGCAGTTTTATTTTAGAAAGAAAGGAATTGATTCCCTCTCTAGTAGGTTGAGGTGTTGTGCTATCATCTCTGAGGTTATATAGAGATTTGTAATATGCTTGGAAAGCATTAGCGATACCCCTAGGTGTGTGGACAGGCTGAGAGTTATCGGGGTGTTTAATTACTGGTATTCGTGATTTGAGAGCTATTGTTTTCAGCCGTTTTGCAAGTAATGCCCCGGATTTATTGTCTTGAGAGTAATAGCGTGTACGCATTATGTTGAGAGCCTTATCGTGTTTCTGGAGAAGCAGGCGTTTCAGATGTAGGCGAGCATTCGCCAAAGAAGTGGTGACATGGAGTGATTGTTGCTTTTTGTTTTGTAATTCTAGTTTTTGGATATCATCCATGGCCACCTGTATATCCCTATCCCTTTGTTTTTTTAACCTGCTACCCAGACGTATAAAAGTCCCCCTAATGCACGCCTTATGTGCGTTCCATAGTGTAAATGCATTAATATCCGGAGTGGCATTAAATTTGAAATATTCTGCTAGTGACTCTCGTAGTTCTTGTGATAGCTTTGTGTGTGAGATTATGAATGAGTTAGCCCGCCATACATAATCTGATACTTGGGGATATTGTGTCGCTATTGTAATTGATATGGGGGCATGGTCGGACCAGTGTATCACCCCTATATCAGCCGAGGGAATGTGGTCTATCAATCTTTGGTCTATCCAGAACATATCTATCCTAGAATAGGATTTATGTCTAGCTGAGTAAAATGTATAATCCTTTTCACTGTCATGAAGCACTCGCCAAATATCATGTAGGTTCTCTCTCTGTTTCAATGAGCCAATCTTATTTCTCCTCGGCACCTGAGAAGACGAGGTATCCAGTAAAGGATCGCAGATAGCATTGAAGTCCCCGCACACAAGTAATAGGCCTTTTTTAATGGCATTCACTTTTTTCAGTAATTTATTCAAAAATCTATATTGGTTGCAGTTGGGGGCATACAGGTTCACTATAGTGTATTCTACCGCGTTAATAGAACAATGTACTATTATGTATCTGCTAAGCGGGTCCACCACTGACTGGTGAATTTGTACAGTACTAGAACTGCTGAAAGCAATAAGGACTCCTCTCTTTTTTTCAGGGAATGATGAATACAATATAGTGGGAAAGGCCTTATGGCACATTCGCGATGGCCCTCTGTTAGATATATGGGTCTCCTGTATACATGCAACATCGCATTTTTGCTTAGTAAGCTCCCTCCATACCATAGATCTTTTGAAGGGGCTATTCAAGCCCTTCACATTCAGAGACAGAATCTTAAGAGCCATTGAGTCTATTAGAGACTGAGTGTTGCAAATATGTGCATACTCGGTGGAGTATATATGGGCCAGGCATACTAGACATATAGGTTGTGGTCAAATATCGCACCTTTTGCTTGATCGAACAATATGATGCGCATATCAGGTTAAACATTGAAGACTGAAAGCAAACATATAAAACAAAAACAGAAAAACAATGCACATACATTACCGCACCATAGTGCCTTGGTATCATGATGAACCAATAGTTCTGGGGAGTAAGAACTATTTAAACACGACAATGCTCGGTGTTCGAGCCACTCTTGAATACTATTTAAACGGCTCAGCTAAAAGTTAGGTACTACCAACTACAGTCCATTCTTCTGTCAATCGCCGCAAAGGGGGACCAACCCTTGGGGTAGATGTTGCTTGTGTCACCTGAATGTTCCAATTTTTTAGGAGGGCAATACCCTCTCTGAGGGATGAAACAACGTGGATAGCCCCAGCTCGGTTTATTATAAGTTTCGTAGGGAACCCCCACCTGTAAGGAATTTCATGCTTGCGAAGAGGATTTGTGATGTCTGTCAAGTCCCTCCTGGCCTGGAGAGTCGCCGCTGAGAGATCAGCGAATAGCTTAATATTTGTGTATGGCGGTGGAAGTGGTTGTTGCCTTCTGGCCTTTTCCATTAGCCGGTCTTTGGTCGTGAAAAATGTATATCTGGCCAGTACATCTCTGGGTACGGAGTCCGGAAGATTCTTAGGCTTAGGGATTCTATGCGCCCTGTCGATGCTAAGCTCGTATTCAACGCATGACGGCAATAAACGTTGTGTGAACTTCTTCAGATAGGGCTGTAACTCTGCAGAGGTAACATTTTCCGGTATCCCCCGGAATTTTATGTTATTTCTTCGGTTCCTATCTTCATAGTCCACCATTTTAGCTTGTAGTTTGGATAATTTATCTTCCATGGAGCTGTGGGAATCTACCACTTCATTGTGAGCCGCTGCATAGGAATCCATTTTACTTTCCACCGTGGAGATCCTGTCTCCCAGGTCAGTTATGGTACTTTGAAATGGTAGTATGACTTTAGTAAAGTCCTGATGCAAAGAGCTGCGCAGTGCCAGCAGCATGGCTTTGAGCGTAGACTCTGACACCATTTTATCAGAAGTTTGGAATGAGGTGAAGGTGTCTGTTAATTCCACAATCGGTGGATTATTCCCCTCTTCTCCCGGGCTTGATAGTCGCTGACGGTGTTTTGCTGGGCTGCGTATTGGTGACTGAGATCTACCAGGGGGAGAGGAGGGTGAAGTGCTTTCCCTCATGACTGCAGGTAAGTGTATCCCAGGGCTCGAGTCCCTTCTCTGGGGTAGAGGTGTCACTATCCCCGGGTGTGTTACTGGCGAGCACCAGTCATCATTTAAAGAGAACTGGCTGGTATGTAGAGCTCCCGGGGTATCAGCCGACGTACCTTCTTGCTCTGTCTCGCTTCTCCGTGATGAGACAGGGCGGTCCCATTCACGTGTTGCTGATGCCTGTGAGTCGGCGGCGCCATCTTTGATCCCTCCGTCGGGGAAGAAGAAGCTGTCCAAGGATCTCTCTGACACCGCTTTTTGGGGCTTCTTCCTGCCCATCTCTGTCGGTATCATTCCCCTATTCAGGGTGAGTGTTGTGGCCGCTTGTTAGATGTGTTTTGCCGCTAGAGTAGCCTCGTTACACCGGAGCTCCGAACTTATGCGACCATCCGGTCTGCAGTGCAAGCCACGCCCCCGATAGTTTGGACTTTTAAGGACGCGGTGATACCAGTTATGTTAACTTTTATTTTTTTAACATTGATTTAGGGAAAAAGTTTTTTGAACTTTTAAGACTTTTTTTTTTTGGAACATAAAAAAAAACTTTATTTGACTGTTTTTTTACTTATTTTATTAGTTCCCCTAGGAGACTTGAAGCAGCGATCCACTGCAATGATCATTCACTGCATGATATACTGCTATACTAATGTATTGCAGTATATCGTGATTCTGACAGTCTCCTCTAAAGCTTCAAAGGAGTACAAAGATGGCAGACCTGGGGACTTTCATTAGGCCCCCAGGCTGCTATAACAACCGTTGTTAACAGCCGATCGTGCCGCGCGGGGGCGCGGGGGCGGGGGGGGGGGGCGTTGGCGATGGCTTGTTTCAGGGGGTGCCGCCCTGATTCTAAAGCTCTATACTTCCCATATATACCTAACCCTTATCACGTACAGTTACGTGATATTGCATATTGCTTTAAGGTATTATTAATCAGCAGCACATCCTAAATTCCATACAGCTTTTTTTCTGCTGCACGTGCATGGGGTTTTCACATGAGTTAGGGCTTATTCAGACTAACGTGTTAATCGTCCGTGTGACACCAGACTTTTTTTTAATGGCCGTCTCACAGCTGCATGTATTTCTATGGGGCTATTCACACGGTCGTTGCTTTAACGGACCATGTGAAGGGCCTGTAAAAAAAATAGGACATGTCCTATTTTTGTGCATTTTCACGGATCCCTCAGTAGACTCAAGTATATGAGGGATCTGTGAAAATGGGTCCTGCACGGGTGCAAATCGGCCGTGAAAAACGGCCGTTATTCACGGCTGATTTCACACACGTTCGTCTGAATAAGCCTTATATTGTAATTTGTAGTGAATTTTCAGTGCGCAATCCGCACCACAAATAGGAGACAAGTAAGTGGCCTTATTCAGATGTCCATGTTCGGTCTGTGATATACAGACCATGTATCGGCCATATTTCCCGGACCGTCCACAGTTCAGGCAGCCGGGTTTCTAGCATCACAGTTATCTATAATCATAGGAGTCCCTCCCTTCCCGTGGGAACACTGTCCCCGATCCCGTACTGAAAGCATTATTACAGTATGGGGCAGTATTCCCGCGGAGCAGTAGGGATGCCTAGCAACATTGATAACTGTGATGCTAGGAGTCCGGCTTCATGAATTGTGGTCGGCCTGGGAAATACGGCCGATACATGCTCCGTATATCATGGACCAAACACGGCCATCTGAATAAGGCCTTAGTCTAGTTACACAGTGCGGTCAAATCCCATTTTTTTTTACACAATTTATGTAAAATTGCTGTAAAAACGTGATTTGACCGCACTGTGAGAATATAGCCTAACAGCACTATTTGTTAATTTTTTTGTATTCTTTTTTTTATGCAAATTTCGTAATCGCGGCACAAATCACGCGGTTTTGGCGCGATTTATATATAATCACGCCAAAACTATGCTATTTTTGTGAAAATCACGGCAAAAAAATGCTAGGAAAATGTAAATAACATTTCAACATACTTTATATATTCTACAAGTGGGGTCAGGAGGGATGGGAAGCAGGATGGAGAGGGGGGGACACTCACCACCCTGCAGGTCCGGTCGGCTGTGTAGAGAAGGAGCTGGCTGGGGAACGGGATCTCCACACAGAGCTTCTGCTTCTCATGCTGCATCTTCCCCGTTCAGTTCGTGAAGTTACAACAGGTCTGCAGGAGGGGGGCCTCGAGCGTTGCAGGGGGGGTCCCGAGAGCGTTGCAAGGAGGGGCAAGCATTTTCGAATGGGGGCCCGCGAGGATTGCGAGGGAGGGCGACATACATGTGGCCGGGCACCTGACGGGAGTATCACTAGTACTGCCCTGATGGCGGCCCTGAATAGAACTACAAATGGAAATGTTTAATCACTTGATCAGATGAATGCAGACAGCTCCTGGGACCATGCTTCTGTCCTTCGACAAAGCTACCTCATTAGATGAACGTTTGTTTGTGTGTTAAGAGTTTGCTGACCAGATTTATTCATAGTGTGCGTTTGAGTCCAAAGGGAGGTCTTACTCAATGATTGAAAGCCATCCCTGTATGAGCTACATGCAGATAAGACTGAGATTCACTGAGTACGACCAACCACTGGACTCATAAGCACAGTAAGCATATAATTAAATAGTAAGGATATGTTCACACGCAGTGGTTTCAGACGTAATTCGGGCCGTTACGCCTCGAATTACGCCTGAAAAAACGGCACCATTACGCCTCCAAACATCTGCCCATTGCTTGCAATGGGATTTACGGTGTTCTGTTCCCACGAGGCTTAATGTTACGCATCGCTGTCAAAATACGGCGCGTAAAAAGACGCCCACGAAAAAGAAGTGCAGGACACTTCTTGGGATATTTTTGGAGCCGTTTCTCACTGACTCCATTGAAAAACAGCTCCAATAACGGCCGAGTTGTTACAAAAACGCGAGTTGTTACAAAAACATCTGAAAATCAGGAGCTGTATTCGCCTGAAAACAGCTCCGTATTTTCAGACGTTTTTTGCTCACTGCGTGTGAACATACCCTTAGACTCAAAGTTATACTATTTTTTTCCCCACAAAACAATATATTTGTAACGGCTGGGGGTAGGGAGACGGACAAGTGAGCCCTAATCTACCCGCCACTCTGTCCCTGCCTACTTGCAACGACCCGCCCTAGGCGACGGGGTACAACTGGGCGGCGGTCCCTGCGCTCAGTAAGTGCACGACAAACACGACAAACATACAAGGAACACAAGCAAGGAAAAGGGGCCGTTGCCCACGGCAACACCGTGAGCAACCAGAGTGGTGAACGAGCCGAGTCAAACCAGGAGTGTGCGAGGTACAAAACGAAAAGCAGAAGAGTAGTCGGTAAGCCAGGGTCGGTATGGAGCAGGATCAAAAATAGCAGGAGCTGTAGCTGGGCCAGGAACCACAAGGAAGGAAACAAAAGCAATAACAAGCACCGAGGGACAGGAAGTGCAGGCTTAAATAGACCGAGGGCGGGAGCTAGCTGAGTCTGGCAAGGTTACGATAGGCTCTCCCACTCCTAAGCCTGCCAGCCTGAATGGTGGAAGCAGGAGTCAGTCTCAGGGATGTATTCTCAGGTGCTGACTGATTAGTTCTGGGAGTTAACCCCGCAGTGCCTGGCAGATCCTTTACAGTACCCCCCCTTTTATGAGGGGCCACCGGACCCTTTCTAAGTGGACCTGGCTTACTGGGGAAACGCAGGTGGAACCTCCTGACCAATACCCCAGCGTGAACATCCCGGGCGGGTACCCAAGTCCTCTCCTCGGGCCCGTATCCTCTCCAATGGACCAGGTACTGGAGGGAGCCTTGGACCATCTTGCTGTCCACAATCCTGGCCACCTCGAATTCCACCCCCTCCGGGGTGAGGATGGGAACAGGAGGTCTCCTCGAGGGAGCCAAGGACGGGGAGCAGCGTTTGAGGAGGGAGGCATGAAACACGTCGTGTATCCGAAAAGACGGGGGTAACTCCAGCCGGAAGGAGACAGGATTGAGGACCTCAATGACCTTATACGGCCCAATAAACCGGGGAGCAAACTTCTTGGACGGAACCTTGAGACGCAAGTTCCTAGACGACAACCACACCAGATCCCCGACCATAAACCGGGGGTTAGCAGAACGTTTTTTATCAGCCTGAGTTTTTTGTACGCTCTGGGACACCTCTAGGTTTTTCTGAACCTGGGCCCAGACTGTGCACAGTTCCCGATGAACGACCTCTACCTCAGGATTGTTGGAACTACCAGGTGAAACGGAGGAGAACCGTGGATTAAACCCAAAATTACAAAAAAAAGGAGAGACCCCAGACGAGTTACTGACCCGGTTATTAAGGGAAAATTCGGCGAGGGGAATGAAAGAGACCCAATCAAATTGACAGTCAGAGACAAAACACCTTGAGTATTGTTCTAGAGACTGATTAGTCCTCTCCGTTTGGCCATTGGTTTCAGGATGGAAGGCAGAGGAGAAGGACAGATCAATCCCCAACTTCATACAGAAGGCTCTCCAAAACAATGAAACAAATTGTACCCCTCTGTCCGAAACAATATTGACAGGGACCCCATGGAGACGCAGGATGTGTTTGACAAACAAGGTAGCCAACGTTTTGGCGTTGGGTAGTTTCTTGAGGGGCACAAAGTGGCACATCTTACTGAAGCGGTCCACCACCACCCACACCACCGACTTGCCTTTGGATGGAGGCAAATCGGTGATAAAATCCATGGAGATATGTGTCCAAGGTCTCTGGGGAATGGGCAACGAACGCAGTAAGCCCGCTGGTCGGGACCTGGGAGTCTTGGACCTAGCACAAACCTCACAAGCGGCGACGTAGGCCTTAACGTCTTTAGGCAACCCAGGCCACCAATAATTTCTGGTAATGAGGTGTTTGGTACCCAGGATGCCTGGATGGCCAGATAGTGCGGAGTCATGATTTTCCCTAAGTACCCTTAGCCGGAATTGCAGGGGAACAAACAGCTTGTTCTCAGGAAGGTTCCCGGGAGCTGCACCTTGATCAGCAGCAATTTCAGAGACTAAATCAGAATCGATCGAGGAAATGATTATACCTGGAGGCAAAATACAAGCAGGATCTTCCTCCGAAGGAGGGCTGGCCATGAAGCTACGCGACAGTGCATCAGCCTTAATATTTTTAGACCCAGCCCTATAGGTAACCAAAAAATTGAATCTGGTAAAAAATAACGCCCATCGAGCTTGTCTCGGGTTTAGCCTCCGGGCAGATTCTAGGAACACCAGATTCTTGTGGTCGGTAAGGACCGTTACCTGGTGCCTAGCCCCCTCCAGGAAGTGGCGCCACTCTTCAAATGCCCATTTAATGGCTAAGAGTTCGCGGTTGCCAATATCATAGTTACTTTCAGTTGGCGAAAACTTCCTGGAGAAGTAGGCACAGGGGCGGAGATGGGTGAGGGACCTGGTACCCTGGGACAAGACAGCCCCCACTCCCACCTCAGATGCGTCAACTTCCACGATAAATGGCTCCATTTGGTTGGGCTGAACCAGCACCGGGGCCGAGACAAAGCACTTCTTAAGGACCTCAAAAGCCTGGACAGCCTCAGGAGGCCAGTGGAGGAGATCAGCACCTTTGCGAGTGAGGTCCGTAAGGGGCTTAGCGATGACCGAGAAGTTAGCAATAAATCTCCTGTAATAATTAGCAAACCCCAAAAAACACTGTAACGCCTTCAGGGAGGCAGGTTGGACCCATTCCGCCACAGCCTGAACCTTGGCGGGGTCCATGCGGAATTCATGAGGAGTGAGGATTTGACCCAAAAATGGAATCTCCTGTACCCCAAACACACATTTTTCGGTTTTGGCAAACAGTTTATTTTCCCGAAGGACCTGGAGCACCTTCCTGACATGCTCCACGTGGGAGGACCAGTCCTTGGAAAACACCAGTATGTCATCAAGGTACACTACCAGAAAAATCCCCAGGTAATTTCTCAAAATCTCATTTATGAAATTCTGGAAGACAGCAGGGGCATTACACAACCCAAAGGGCATGACGAGGTATTCGAAATGGCCTTCGGGCGTGTTAAACGCAGTCTTCCACTCATCCCCCTCTTTGATGCGAATAAGGTTATACGCCCCCCGTAGATCCAATTTAGAAAACCATTGGGCCCCCTGAACCTGATTAAAGAGATCAGGAATCAAAGGAAGGGGATACTGGTTCCTTACCGTGACCTTATTCAGGCTACGGTAGTCAATGCATGGCCTAAGACCACCATCCTTCTTCCCCACGAAGAAGAAGCCAGCACCTACCGGAGAAGAAGAGGGACGAATGTAACCCTTGGCCAGGGATTCCTGGATATACACTCTCATAGCTTCACGTTCGGGACAAGAAAGATTAAATATCCTACCCTTAGGAAGCTTAGCTCCTGGTACCAATTCGATAGCGCAATCGTATTCTCTATGAGGAGGTAACACTTCGGAGGCCTCCCTAGAGAAAACATCAGCGAAGTCCTGAACAAACTCGGGTAGCGTATTCGCCTCCTTAGGGGGAGAAATAGAATTAACAGAAAAACATGACGTACAACATTCATTACCCCATTTGGTTAGCTCCCCAGTATTCCAGTCAAACGTAGGATTATGCAACTGCAACCAGGGAAGACCTAGCACCAAATCGTACGATAATCCCTGCATCAACAGTACAGAGCATTGCTCCAAATGCATGGAGCCAACAAGGAGTTCAAAAACAGGGGTATGCTGTGTAAAATAACCATTAGCAAGAGGAGTGGCGTCGATACCCACTACCGGGACAGGTTTAGGCAAATCAATAAGAGGCATAGCAAGGGACATAGCAAATTCCACAGACATGATATTAGTAGAGGACCCTGAATCCACGAAAGCACTGCCGGTAGCAGACCTACCACCAAAAGAGACCTGAAAGGGAAGCAAGATCTTAGTACGTTTCATATTTACGGGAAATACCTGTGCGCCCAAGTGACCTCCCCGATGATCACTTAGACGCGGAAGTTCTCTGGCTGCAACCTTACGCTTAGGACAGTTGTTCACTTGATGCTTGTCGTCCCCACAGTAGAAGCAGAGACCATTCTTCCTGCGGAATTCTCTACGTTGTTGGGGGGACACGGAGGCCCCGAGTTGCATAGGTATCTCTGAATCTTTCGGGGAGGAACGAAGCAACGGAGCTTCGGGAGGCATCATGGGGGAGTCGGAGGAGAAAACACATAAACGTTCACGTTGTCGTTCCCTGAGACGTCGGTCAAGTCGTATCGCTAAAGCCATAACCTGGTCTAGGGAGTCAGAAGAGGGATAGCTAACTAGCAGGTCTTTCAGGGCATTCGACAGACCCAACCTAAACTGGCACCTTAAGGCAGGGTCATTCCACCGAGAAGCTACGCACCACTTCCGAAAGTCAGAGCAATACTCCTCAACAGGTCTCTTACCCTGACTTAAGGTCACCAGCTGACTCTCGGCAAAGGCAGTCCTGTCAGTCTCGTCATAAATAAGTCCGAGAGCAGAAAAGAAACAATCAACGGAGGAAAGTTCAGGGGCGTCAGGAGCCAAGGAGAAGGCCCACTCTTGGGGCCCTTCCTGGAGCCGGGACATAATTATACCCACCCGCTGGCTCTCAGAACCTGAGGAATGAGGCTTTAAACGAAAGTAAAGCCTACAACTCTCCCGAAAGGAGAGAAAAGTCCTCCGGTCCCCTGAGAACCGGTCGGGCAACTTGAGGTGGGGTTCAAGAGGTGCGGTACGGGGAACTACCAGGGTAGCATCAGGCTGGTTGACCCTCTGAGCCAGGGCCTGGACCTGTAGGGAGAGACCCTGCATTTGCTGAGCCAGGGTCTCACGGGGATCCATAGTGGTGTCAGGGACCAGGGGTAGACTAGGTATGGGCTTGTTATTATGTAACGGCTGGGGGTAGGGAGACGGACAAGTGAGCCCTAATCTACCCGCCACTCTGTCCCTGCCTACTTGCAACGACCCGCCCTAGGCGACGGGGTACAACTGGGCGGCGGTCCCTGCGCTCAGTAAGTGCACGATAAACACGACAAACATACAAGGAACACAAGCAAGGAAAAGGGGCCGTTGCCCACGGCAACACCGTGAGCAACCAGAGTGGTGAACGAGCCGAGTCAAACCAGGAGTGTGCGAGGTACAAAACGAAAAGCAGAAGAGTAGTCGGTAAGCCAGGGTCGGTATGGAGCAGGATCAAAAATAGCAGGAGCTGTAGCTGGGCCAGGAACCACAAGGAAGGAAACAAAAGCAATAACAAGCACCGAGGGACAGGAAGTGCAGGCTTAAATAGACCGAGGGCGGGAGCTAGCTGAGTCTGGCAAGGTTACGATAGGCTCTCCCACTCCTAAGCCTGCCAGCCTGAATGGTGGAAGCAGGAGTCAGTCTCAGGGATGTATTCTCAGGTGCTGACTGATTAGTTCTGGGAGTTAACCCCGCAGTGCCTGGCAGATCCTTTACAATATTATTCTGCTCAGCTTGACAGCTAGGCTATCCTCCATCCGGGACCAAAATAGTTTACTGACCTAGCCCTGTTTTTAAATGCGTGGCATCCAGCACCTGAGGCAAATGCCCCGACGTCCCCCCCTAGTTACGCCCTTGAGTGGCCATTTATATGTTTCTTTTTTTCAGTGTTGCAACTAAAGGCTGGGTTCACACAACCTATTTTCAGACGTAAACGAGGCGTATTATGCCTCGATTTACGCCTGAAAATAGGGCTACAATACGTCGGCAAACATCTGCCCATTCATTTGAATGGGTTTGCCGACGTACTGTGCAGACAACCTGTCATTTACGCGTCGTCGTTTGACAGCTGTCAAACGACGACGCGTAAAAATACAGCCTCGTCAAAAGAAGTGCAGGACACTAAGGGTATGTTCACACGTAGTCAACAAAAACGTCTGAAAATCCAGAGCTGTTTTCAAGGGAAAACAGACCCTGCTTTTCAGACGTTTTTTTACCAACTCGCATTTTTCGCGGCGTTTTCACGCCGTTTTCGCGCCGTTTTTTACGTCCGTTTTTGGAGCTGTTTTCATTGGAGTCTATGAGAAAACAGCTCCAAAAATGTCCAAAGAAGTGTCCTGCACTTCTTTTGACGAGGCTGTATTTTTACGCGTCGTCGTTTGAGAGCTGTCAAACGACGATGCGTAAATAACAGGTCGTCTGCACAGTACGTCGGCAAACCCATTCAAATGAATGGGCAGATGTTTGCCGACGTATTGGAGTCGTATTTTCAGACGTAAAACGAGGCATAATACGCCTCGTATACGTCTGAAATTTGGCCGTGTGAACATACCCTTATATACATTATGTGCAGGGCACTTCTTTCAGACGTAATTTGAGCCGTTCTTCATTGAACTCAATGAAGCACAGCTCAAAATTTACGGCTGTCAGAGAAGCCTCGCAAAATGCGAGGAGGAGCATTTACGGCTGAAACGAGGCAGCTGTTTTCTCCTGAAAACAGTCTGTCATTTCAGACGTAAAAGCCTGCTACCTTGTGCACATACCCAAATTGTATTTTATCTTTATTAGAAAAAATGAATGCGCATAAATGTGATACCATAAAGAAGTAAACATCCGAGGTTCATTTCAGGTATCCACTGTAATTGCAATACACACTAATCTCATTCAAAGATAATAAGCAGAAACACCTAAATTGTTTAATGCTGAAGAGCCATCTGTTGTTCCAATAATTGAATCCTTAACTATGAGAATTTTTTCTTCTTAGCCTTTGCAGTCATTTTAAAAATGGCAAAAGATTACAGGAATGTTTCCATGTACATTAAAGATAAGCAAGACAATCCCAGTCAATATCTTACATAATAAACATTGGTTGGCTATAAGATAATGATCCTCCCTATTCAACCTCAGTCACAGGTGTTCCCTTTTCTAGTTTTTAGGCTGTGTTCACATTGCACGTATTTGCTGCGTCTTGCCAAAACAAATATTTTTCAAAACACGCATGTTTTTTAAATGTTTGAGCTGTAATCTGTTGTTGTATTTAATAGTTCTAGGCTTACTGCTAAAACACTTTGTACAAACCGATGTGTAGCTAAAAAATGCATGCGTTTTTTCAGATGCAATTTTGTGGCAGTGTTTGCAAACGCAACAAAAACGCACAATGTGATCTCAGCCTAAGGCCTTATTCACATGAAAGTGTCCATTTTGCGCGCGTAAAAAACAGCATTTTTCTTGCGTTGCAGTTCCGTGTGGCATCCGTGTATAGTGCGTGTCTGCGTTTTTGAAGGCCTTATTCACACGAGCGTATTTCACGTCTGTGTTACGCGCGTTAAAATAACGGACGTCACACGGACCTATGCAATTTAATGGGACCATTCAGAGACTCAGTGTTTTTCACGCATCGTGTGTCCGCTGCGTGAAACTCACTGCATGTCCTATTCTTGTGCGTTCTTTGCGCATCACGCACCCATTGAAGTCAATGGGTGCGTGAAAAAAAAGGACAGCACACAAACATCATCCGTGTGCTGTCTGTGTTCTTCACGCACCAGTTGCTAAAGAAATTATTAGGAAAAAATAAAATACCTTCAGTTTTTTTTGCTGACGTAAAAAATCCGTGACATACGTGACATACTTGTGTAAAAAATGCAGAAGTGTACACGAATGCCACACGGAACTGCAACGCAGAAAAAAACGTTTTTTATGTGCGCAAAATGGACACATTCATGGGAATAAGGCCTTAGGCTGAGTTCACATTGTGCGTTTTTGTTGCGTTTGCAAACACTGCCACAAAATTGCATCTGAAAAAACGCTTGCATTTTTTAGCTACACATCGGTTTGTACAAAGTGTTTTAGCAGTAAGCCTAGAACTATTAAATACAACAACAGATTACAGCTCAAACATTTAAAAAACATGCGTGTTTTGAAAAATATTTGTTTTGGCAAGACGCAGCCTTAGGGTATGTGCACACGACCTCTTTTCAGACGTAATGGAGGCGTTTTACGCCTCAAATTACGCCTGAAAAAACGCCCCTAATACGACTACAAACATCTGCCCATTACTTTCAATGGGAATTATGATGTTCTGTTCCCACGAGCCTTTATTTTACGCTTCGCTGTCCAAAAAACGGAGCATAAAAAGATGCTCCATAAAAAAAAGTAGCATGTCACTTCTTGAACACTATAAAAAACGCCTCAAAAAACGCCACAAATAACGTCTGAAAAGAAGCCTCAAAATAAGCTCCAAATTTAAGGGTATGTTCACACGTAGTCAACCAAAACGTCTGAAAATCCAGAGCTGTTTTCAAGGGAAAACAGACCCTGCTTTTCAGACGTTTTTTACCAACTCGCATTTTTACCAACTCATTTTTTTACCAACTCGTTTTTGGAGCTGTTTTCATTGGAGTCTATGAGAAAACAGCTCCAAAAACGTCTGAAAGAAGTGTCCTGCACTTCTTTTGACGAGGCTGTATTTTTACGAGTCGTCGTTTGACAGCTGTCAAACGACGACGCGTAAATAACAGGTCGTCTGCACAGTACGTCGGCAAACCCATTCAAATGAATGGGCAGATGTTTGCCGACGTATTGTAGCCCTATTTTCAGACGTAAAACGAGGCATAATACGCCTCGTATACGTCTGAAATTTGGCCGTGTGAACATACCCTTATTCTCAGGCTGGGTTCACACGACCTATTTTCAGACGTAAACGAGGCGTATTATGCCTCGTTTTACGTCTGAAAATACGGCTACATTACGTCGGCAAACATCTGCCCATTCATTTGAATGGGTTTGCTGACGTACTGTGCCGACGACCTGTCATTTAAACGTCGTCGTTTGACAGCTGTCAAACGACGACGCGTAAAATGACTGCCTCGTCAAAGAAGTGCAGGACACTTCTTTGGACGTAATTTGAGCCGTTTTTCATTCAATTCAATGAAGAACAGCTCTAAATTACGGCCGTCAATGACGCCTCGCATAATGCGAGGACGAGCAATTACGTCTGCAATTACGGAATTGTTTTCTCCTGAAAACAGGTCCGTAATTTCAGACGTAAATGCAGTTTACGTGTGCACATACCCTAAGGCCTCAGTTACACAAGCGTGTGCGTTTTGCGCACGCAAAAAAACGCAGCGTTTTGCGTGCGAAAAAGGCACTTGACAGCTCCGTGTGTCATCAGTGTATGATTTTCGCGCAGCCGCCATCATAGAGATGAGGCTAGTCGACGTCAGTCACTGTCCAGGGTGCTGAAAGAGTTAACTGATCGGCAGTAACTCTTTCAGCACCCTCGACAGTGAATGCCGAACACAATATATAGCAACCTGTTAAAAAAAAAGAAAAAGTTTGTACTTACCGAGAACTTCCCTCCCGGCCGTTGCCTTGATGCCGCGTCCTTGGTGACGCGCCTCTCTTGACATCGGGCCCCACCTCCCTGGATGATGCGGCAGTCCATGTGACTGCTGCAGCCTGTGCTTGGCCTGTGATTGGCTGGAGCTGTCACTTGGACTGAATTGTCATCCCGGGAGGTCAGACTGGAGGAAGAAGCCGGGAGTTATCGGTAAGTCAGAACTTTGTTTTTTTTTTTACAGGTTCATGTATATTGGGATCGGAAGTCACTGTCCATGGTGCTGAAACAGTTTAACTCTTTCAGCACCCTGGACAGTGACTATCTCCTGACGTTGCGTACCGGAAATTTTTTTGACGGGTTCGGCCAAAACGAGTTCGGCCGAACCCGGTGAAGTTCGGTTTGGTTGTCCGGTTTCGCTCATCTAAAAAGACACTCCGTTTGGATGTTTGGAAACAGAAAAGCACGTGGTGCTTTTCTGTTTACATTCATCCTTTTGACAGCTGGTGCGCTGTTTCAGTCGGTTCGCACAGAAGTGCTTCCATGCGACCTGCGTGGTTTTCACGCACCCATTGACTTCAATGGGTGCGTGATGCGCGAAATACGCGGAGATATTGAACATGTCGCGTTTTTTGCGCAGCTGACAAACGCTGCGCAAAAAGCACGGACTGTCTGTACTGCCCCATAGACTTGTATTGGTCTGTGCGGGGCGCGTGAAAACCACGCGGCCCGCACGGACCGAATACACGTTTGTGTGAATCCCCCCTAAAGCCCACACAGATGCCCCCATACAGTATAATGCCCACACAGATGCCCCCATGCAGTATAATGCCCAATCAAATTACCCCATACAGAATAATGCCCCTATAGCTGCCCCCATACAGTATAATGCCCCTATAGCTTCCCCATACAGTATAATGCCCCACAGATGCCCTATACAGTATAATGCCCCTATAACTACACCATACAGTATAATGCCCCTATAACTACACCATACAGTATAATGCCTCCATAGCTTCCCCATACATTATAATGCCCCCTTAGATGCCCCTACTGCCATGGCCCACATCAATATTGCCACAGTATCCATGTAGCGCCAGTGTCCCCTGTAGATAGTACCCCTAGATAGTGCGAACGTGCCCATATTGATAGTGCCACACCCCCTTGAATATAGCACCACCGTCCCTGTAGATAGCGCTACCTCCTCCTCCTCTAGATAGTGCCATTGGGACTCCCTCTAGGTGCGGAATCCCCAGCCAGAGCATAGGCCAGGAATTCCGCTCCTAGATGCTATTGTTCATATATGGACAGTGACGTCACAGTGCCATAACTTCAGCAATGGGGATTCTGCTTCAGAGGAGCCACTGACATCACTGTCCATATATGGACATATTTTTTCAACAGCTTTGGGGGTCTCAGCACCCGGACCTCCACCGATCCAAACTTCTGATATGTCACTATGACATATCAAAAGTTTGATGAAAGTGTAGTTACTCTTTAAACATCGAAAGAGTGCAAAATACACCCCTTGTATTTAACATACTCTCTTAGAGGATCATTGTCAGCTGTTCAACCTTTGCTGTGAGTTGTTCTACCATACAGCTGGAGAGTTGGAGACTGATTGGGTTTCACCACCATTTTGGTCCTGATCTTTTACTGTGAAGTCCTTCTTTATATTTTGAGTCATACAGTATAACTAATTCATTAGTTTAAAGGAAAGCCTTATATTGTCCCACCGCTGCATCCATGCGGTGAAAGTGGTTGAGATTCAGGAAACAGCCGAGCTTACGCTGTTTCTGTAACTCCCATAGAAGTGAATGGGAGTTATGAAAACGGCGCAGCTCAGCAAGCTCGGCTGTTTCCAGAAACCCGGCTGCCTTTCCAGGCATAATACCATAAATGTTTGTCGTGAGATAATCCCTTTACATGATTCATTTTAACATGTCAGTTACTTTCTCAATAAGAAATTAACATTTTCAAATAAGTAATAAAGATGCATATTGATCCACAATTTACACATTTTCCATATAGCCCTGATTTAAATTCTACACGGAACATCAATGTTATAATGTTTTAGGGAAACTGAAGCAGCAATGATGATGTTCATAATTGAATTGAATAGCTTATATTAGATATGGCAAAACTACATTTCCCTATACCAGAATGCACAGGAATTTGCATTTGGGCCATTGATTTAGCCTTCAAATACTTGAAATGATTCAGGTTTACAACAGTATGTCATACTCTACAGAGCCGGCGTCAGCTTTACGCTGCCGTCATGGCTCCTCCAGAAGCGGAATCCCTTGCCAGAGCATTGCTGTTCCTCCAGGAGAGGAATCCACGGGCAGAGCATCGGCAATGTTCTGTCCGGGGTTTCCATTCCAAGAGGGAGCCTCAACGGTTCTATCTACAGGGAGGTGGGCGGAGCGGCGCTACCTACAGGGTGGTTTGTGTGTGGCACTATCTTCAAAGGGGTATTTGTGACACTATCTACAAGTGGGTGTGGGTGTGTGTGTGTGGCACTATCTACATGGGGGTGTGTATGGCACTATCTACAGGGGGCTGTGTGGCATTATCTATAGTGGGCTGTGTGACTCTATCTCCAGGGGGCTGTGTGGCACTATCTACAGATGTCAATTTGGCTTTATCTACAGGTGGTGTGTGGCACTATCTAAAGAAGGCATTGTGGCATTATCTGCAGATGGCACTGTATATATTGGGGCAGAAACTGGGGGCCTAACTTCTATATGTGGGCACAACCTGCAGTTTTCTGCCATTTTACTACTGCCATGAGTTCCCCGCAAATGGGCCCACTAAGGCTGTGTCGCACAAGGGCCCACATAAACCTGGAGACGGCCTTGATACTCTAACAGGTCTCTGCATATAAAATAATATGGAAATAAAAAGACTTAATATGTTGAAAGAAAGAAGGATTGTTCACCACTATGCCCGACTTGTAAATGGGTCAATTCGCAACCAGTCCCACAGTATGCAGAGTATGGAGGCAATGTTTTAGTGTTTCAGGTTAGTGAAGCTGATCCATCTCCATGTGATAAAAATTGGTTTCTTTTATATATATATACACTAACGTTCAAAAGTTTGGGGTCACCCAGACAATTTTGTGTTTTTCATGAAAACTCACACTTATATTTATCAAATGAGTTGCAAAATGACTAGAAAATATAGTCAAGACATTGACAGGGTTAGAAATAATGATTTTTATTTGAAATAATAATTTTCTCCTTCAAACTTTGCTTTCGTCAAAGAATGCTCCATTTGCAGCAATTACAGCATTGCAGACCTTTGGCATTCTAGCTGTTAATTTGCTGAGGTAATCGGGAGAAATTTCACCCCATGCTTCCAGAAGCCCCTCCCACAAGTTGGATTGGCTTGATGGGCACTTCTTGCGTACCATACGGTCAAGCTGCTCCCACAACAGCTCTATGGGGTTGAGATCTGGTGACTGCGCTGGCCACTCCATTACAGATAGAATACCAGCTGCCTGCTTCTTCCCTAAATAGTTCTTGCATAATTTGGAGGTGTGCTTTGGGTCATTGTCCTGCTGTAGGATGAAATTGGCTCCAATCAAGCGCTGTCCACAGGGTATGGCATGGCATTGCAAAATGGAGTGATAGCCTTCCTTATTCAAAATCCCTTTTACCTTGTACAAATCTCCCACTTTACCAGCACGAAAGCAACCCCAGATAATCACATTACCTCCACCATGCTTGACAGATGGCGTCAGTCACTCTTCCAGCATCTTTTCAGTTGTACTGCGTCTCACAAATGTTCTTCTGTGTGATCCAAACACCTCAAACTTCGATTCGTCTGTCCATAACACTTTTTTCCAATCTTCCTCTATCCAATGTCTGTGTGCTTTTGCCCATATTAATCTTTTCCTTTTATTAGCCAGTTTCAGATATGGCTTTTTCTTTGCCACTCTGCCCTGAAGGCCAGCATCCCGGAGTCGCCTCTTCACTGTAGACGTTGACACAGGCGTTTTGCGGGTACTATTTAATGAAGCTGCCAGTTGAGGACCTGTGAGGCGTCTATTTCTCAAACTAGAGACTCTAGTCTTGTTGCTCAGTTGTGCAGCGGGGCCTACCACTTCTCTTTCTACTCTGGTTAGAGCCCGTTTGTGCTGTCCTCTGAAGGGAGTAGTACACACCGTTGTAGGAAATCTTCAGTTTCTTGGCAATTTCTTGCATGGAATAGCCTTCATTTCTAAGAACAAGAATAGACTGTCGAGTTTCACATGAAAGCTCTCTTTTTCTAGTCATTTGGAGAGTTTAATCGAACCCACAAATGTAATGCTGCAGATTCTCAACTAGCTCAAAGGAAGGTCAGTTTTATAGCTCCTCTAAACAGCAAAACTGTTTACAGCGGTGCTAACATAATTGCACAAGGGTTTTCAAGGGTTTTCTAATCATCCATTAGCCTTCTTACACAGCAAACACAATGTACCATTAGAACACTGGAGTGATGATTGCTGGAAATGGGCCTCTATACACCTATGTAGATATTGCATTAAAAACCAGAAGTTTGCAGCTAGAATAGTCATTTACCACATTAACAATGTATAGAGTGTATTTCTGACTAATTTAATGTTATCTTCATTGAAAAAAACAGTGCTTTTCTTTAAAAAATAAGGACATTTCTAAGTGACCCTAAACTTTTGAACGGTAGTGTATATATATATATATATATATATATATATATATATATATATATATTTTTTTTTTTTATATATATATGTACAGTGAAGGAAATAAGTATTTGATCCCTTGCTGATTTTGTAAGTTTGCCCACTGTCAAACACATGAACAGTCTAGAATTTTTAGGCTAGGTTAATTTTACCAGTGAGAGATAGATTATATATAAAAAAAAAAAAGAAGAAAATCACATTGTCAAAATTATATATATTTATTTGCATTGTGCACAGAGAAATAAGTATTTGATCCCTTTGGCAAACAAGACTTAATACTTGGTGGCAAAATCCTTGTTGGCAAGCACAGCAGTCAGATGTTTTTTTGGAGTTGATGATGTGGTTTGCACACATGTTAGATGGAATTTTGGCCCACTCCTCTTTGCATATCATCTGTAAATCATTAAGATTTCGAGGCTGTCACTTGGCAACTCGGATCTTCAGCTCCCTCCATAAGTTTTCGATGGGATTACGGTCTGGAGACTGGCTAGACCACTCCATGACCTTAATGTGCTTCTTTTTGAGCCACTCCTTTGTTGCCTTGGCTGTATGTTTCGGGTCATTGTCGTGCTGGAAGACCCAGCCACGAGCCATTTTTAATGTCCTGGTGGAGGGAAGGAGGTTGTCACTCAGGATTTGACGGTACATGGATCCATCCATTCTCCCATTGATGCGGTGAAGTAGTCCTGTGCCCTTAGCAGAGAAACACCCACAAAACATAATGTTTCCACCTCCATGCTTGACAGTGGGGACGGTGTTCTTCGGGTCTTAGGCAGCATTTCTCTTCCTCCAAACACGGTGAGTAGAGTTAATGCCAAAGAGATCAATTTTTGTAAAGGATCTGCCAGGCACAGCTTCTGTGTCAACGCCCATAGGTAATCAGTCTGCACCTGCTTCTATGTCTGTGAGACTGACTCCATCTTCCACCACTCAGGGTGGCAGGCTTAGGAGTGGGAGAGCCTATCACAGCCTGGCCAGACGGAGTTAGCTCCCGCCCTCTGTCTATTTATACCTGCCTTTCCTGTTCCTCCTTGCTTGTGATTCGGTTTCCTGGCCCTGCTGCAGCTTCTTGAACTATTTGTCCCTGCTTCATGCTGACCCTGGATTACTGACTACTCTCCTGCTCTGCGTTTGGTACCTCGCACACTCCTGGTTTGACTCGGCTTGTTCACTACTCTCCTGCTCTGCGTTTGGTACCTCGTACACTCCAGGTTTGACTCGGCTCGTTCACCACTCTTGTTGCTCACGGTGTTGCCGTGAGCAACTGCCACATTTCCCTTAGCTTCTTTGTACCCTTGTCTGTTTGTCTGTCGTGCACTTATTGAGCGTAGGGACCGTCACCCAGTTGTACCCCGTCGCCTAGGGCGGGTCGTTGCATGTAGGCAGGGACTGAGTGGCGTGTAGATTAGGGCTCACTTGTCTGTCTCCCTACCCCCATCATTACATAATCACAAGCCCATATACCTAGTCTACCCTGGTCCCTGACACTACTATGGACACCCTTGAGACCCTGGCTCAGCAAATGTAGGGTCTCTCCCTACAGGTCCAGTCCCTGGCTCAGAGGGTAAACCAGCCTGATGCTACCATGGTAGTGCCCCTCACCTCACCTCTTGAACCCCACCTCAAGTTGCCTGACCGGTTCTCAGGGGACCGGAAGACTTTTCTCTCTTTTCGGGAGAGTTGTAGGCTCTATTTTCGCTTAAAGCCCCACTCCTGAGGTTCTGAGAGCCAGCGGGTGGGTATAATTATGTCCCGGCTGCAGGAAATGCCCCAAGAATGGGCCTTCTCCTTGGCTCCTGACGCCCCTGAACTTTCCTCCGTTGATCTTTTCTTTTCTGCTCTCGGACTCATTTATGACGAGACTGACAAGACTGCTTTTGCCAAGAGTCAGCTGGTGACCTTACGTCAGGGTAAGAGACCTGTTGAGGAGTATTGTTCTGACTTTAGGAAGTGGTGCGTAGCTTCTCGGTGGACTGACCCTGCCTTAAGTTGCCAGTTTAGGTTGGGTCTGCCGAACGCCCTGAAAGACCTGCTAGTTAGCTATCCCTCTTCTGACTCCCTAGACCAGGTTATGGCTTTAGTGGTACGACTTGACCGACGTCTCAGGGAACGACAACTTGAACGTTTTTGTGTTTTCTCCTCTGACTCCCCCATGATGCCTCCCGAGGTTCCGTTGCTTCGTTCTTCCACGGAAGACTCGGAGATACCTATGCAACTCCGGGCCTCCGTGTCCCCCCAACAACGTAGAGAGTTCCGCAGGAAGAATGGTCTCTGATTCTATTGTGGGGATGACAAGCATCAAGTGAACAACTGTCCTAGGCGTAGGAATAAGCAGCCGGAAAACTTCCGCGCCTAAGTGATCATCGGGGAGGTCACTTGGGCGCACAGGTATTTCCCGTAAGTATGAAACGTAATAAAATCTTGCTTCCCTTTCAGGTCTCTTTTGGTGGTAGGTCTGCTACCGGCAGTGCCTTCATGGATTCAGGGTCTTCTGCTAATATCATGTCTGTGGAATTTGCTATGTCTCTAGCTATGCCTTTGATTGATTTGCCTAAACCTGTCCCGGTAGTGGGTATCGACTCCACTCCTCTTGCTAATGGTTATTTTACACAGCATACCCCTATTTTTGAACTCCTTGTTGGCTCCATGCATTTGGAGCAGTGCTCTGTACTGTTGATGCAGGGATTATCGTCCGATTTGGTTTTAGGCCTTCCCTGGTTGCAGTTGCTTAATCCCACGTTTGACTGGAATACTGGGGATCTTACCAAATGGAGTAATGAATGCTTGACGTCATGTTTTATTGTTAATTCTATTTCTCCCCCTGAGGAGGTTGAACACGTTACCTGAGTTTGTTCAGGACTTCGCTGATGTTATGCCTCCGAAGTGTTACCTCCTCATAGAGAATACGATTGCGCTATCGATTTGGTACCAGGAGCTAAGCTCCCTAAGGGTAGGATATTTAATCTCTCTTGTCCCGAGCTTGAAGCCATGAGGGAGTATATCCAGGAATGTCTGGCCAAGGGTTACATTCGCCCCTCTACTTCTCCGGTAGGTGCTGTTTTCTTCTTCGTAGGGAAGAAGGATGGTGGTCTTAGGCCATGCATTGACTACCGTAACTTGAATAAGGTCACTGTAAGGAACCAGTACCCCCTTCCTTTGATTCCTGATCTCTTTAATCAGGTTCAGGGGGCCCAATGGTTCTCTAAGTTTGATCTACGGGGGGCGTATAACCTTATCCGCATCAAAGAGGGGGATGAGTGGAAGACTGCGTTTAACACGCCCGAAGGTAATTTCGAATACCTCGTCATGCCCTTTGGGTTGTGTAATGCTCCCGCGGTCTTCCAGAATTTCATAAATTAGATTTTAAGAGATTACCTGGGGGTATTTCTTGTAGTGTACCTTGATGACATACTTGTGTTTTCTAAGGACTGGTACTCCCACATTGAGCATGTCAGGAAGGTGCTCCAGGTCCTTCGGGAAAACAAACTGTTAGCTAAGACCGAAAAATGTGTGTTTGGGGTGCAGGAGATACCATTTTTGGGTAAAATCCTCACTCCTCACGAATTCCGCATGGACCCCGCCAAGGTCCAGGCTGTGGCGGAATGGGTCCAACCTGCCTCCCTGAAGGCATTAGAGTGCTTCCTGGGGTTCGCTAATTATTACAGGAGATTTATCGCTAACTTCTCGGTCATCGCTAAGCCTCTTACGGATATTAGTCGCAAAGGTGTTGATCTCCTCCACTGGCCTCCTGAGGCTGTCCAGGCATTTGAAATCCTTAAAAAGTGCTTTATCTCGGCCCCGGTGCTGGTTCAGCCCAACCAAATGGACCCATTTATTGTGGAGGTTGACGCGTCTGAGGTGGGAGTGGGGGCTGTCTTGTCCCAGGGTACCAGGTCCCTCACCCATCTTCGTCCCTGTGCCTACTTCTCCAGGAAGTTTTCGCCTACTGAGAGTAACTATGATATTGGCAACCGCGAACTCTTAGCCATTAAATGGGCATTTGAAGAGTGGCGCCACTTCCTGGAGGGGGCTAGGCACCAGGTAACGGTCCTTACCGACCACAAGAATCTGGTTTTCCTAGAATCTGCCCGGAGGTTAAACCCGAGACAAGCTCGATGGGCGTTATTTTTTACCAGATTCAACTTTTTGGTTACCTATGGGGCAGGGTCTAAAAATATTAAGGCTGATGCACTGTCGCGTAGCTTCATGGCCAGCCCTCCTTCGGAGGAAGATCCTGCTTGTATTTTGCCTCCAGGTATAATCATTTCCTCTATTGATTCTGATTTAGTCTCTGAAATTGCGGCTGATCAAGGTTCAGCTCCCGGGAACCTTCCTGAGAACAAGCTGTTTGTTCCCCTGCAATTCCGGCTAAGGGTACTTAGGGAAAATAATGACTCCGCACTATCTGTTCATCCAGGCATCCTGGGTACCAAGCACCTCATTGCCATAAACTATTGGTGGCCTGGGTTGCCTAAAGACGTTAAGGCCTACTTCGCCGCTTGTGAAGTTTGTGCTAGGTCCAAGACTCCCAGGTCCCGACCAGCGGGCTTACTACGTTCTTTGCCCATTCCCCAGAGACCTTGGACCCATATCTCCATGGATTTTATCATCGATTTGCCTCCATCTCAAGGCAAGTCGGTGGTGTGGGTTGTAGTAGACCGCTTCAGTAAGATGTGCCACTTTGTGCCCATCAAGAAACTACCCAATGCTAAGACGTTAACTACCTTGTTTGTCAAACACATCCTGCATCTCCATGGGGTCCCTGTCAATATTGTTTCTGACAGAGGGGTACAGTTTGTTTCATTGTTTTGGAGAGCCTTCTGTAAAAAGTTTGAGATTGATCTGTCCTTCTCCTCTGCCTTCCATCCTGAAACTAATGGCCAAACTGAGAGGACTAATCAGTCTCTAGAACAATATTTAAGGTGTTTTATCTCTGACTGTCAATATGATTGGGTCTCTTTCATTCCCCTCGCCGAATTTTCCCTTAATAACCGGGTCAGTAACTCGTCAGGGGTCTCCCCCTTTTTCTGTAATTTTGGGTTTAATCCACGGTTCTCCTCCGTTTCACCTGGTAGTTCCAACAATCCCGAGGTAGAGGTCGTTCATCGGGAACTGTGCACAGTCTGGGCCCAGGTTCAGAAGAACCTAGAGGCGTCCCAGAGCAGACAAAAAACTCAGGCAGATAGCAGACGTTCTGCTAACCCCTTGTTTATGGTCGGGGATCTGGTATGGTTATCATCTAAGAACTTGCGCCTTAAAGTCCCGTCGATGAAGTTTGCTCCCCGGTTTATAGGGCCGTACAAGGTCATTGAAGTCCTCAATCCTGTCTCCTTCCGACTGGAGTTGCCCCCATCTTTTCGAGTACACGACGTGTTTCATGCCTCCCTCCTTAAACGCTGCTCCCCGTCCTTGGCTCCCTCGAGGAAACCTCCTGTCCCCGTTCTCATCCCTGAGGGGGTAGAATTCGAGGTGGCCAAGATTGTGGACAGCAAGATGGTCCAAGGCTCCCTCCAGTACCTGGTCCATTGGAGAGGATACGGGCCTGAGGAGAGGACTTGGGTACCCGTCCGGGATGTTCACGCTGGGGTATTGGTCAGGAAGTTCCACCTTAGTTTCCCCAATAAACCAGGTCCACCTAGAAAGGGTCCGGTGGCCCCTCATAAAAGGGGGGGTACTGTTAAGGATCTGCCAGGCACAGCTTCTGTGTCAACGCCCATAGGTAATCAGTCTGCACCTGCTTCTATGTCTGTGAGACTGACTCCATCTTCCACCACTCAGGGTGGCAGGCTTAGGAGTGGGAGAGCCTATCACAGCCTGGCCAGACGGAGTTAGCTCCCGCCCTCTGTCTATTTATACCTGCATTTCCTGTTCCTCCTTGCTTGTGATTCTTCTCGTTTGGTTTCCTGGCCCTGCTGCAGCTTCTTGAACTATTTGTCCCTGCTTCATGCTGGCCCTGCCTTACTGACTACTCTCCTGCTCTGCGTTTGGTACCTCGCACACTCCTGATTTGACTCGGCTTGTTCACTACTCTCCTGCTCTGCGTTTGGTATCTCGTACACTCCTGATTTGACTCGGCTCGTTCACCACTCTTGTTGCTCACGGTGTTGCTGTGGGCAACTGCCCCATTTCCCTTAGCTTCTTTGTACCCTTGTCTGTTTGTCTGTCGTGCACTTATTGAGCGTAGGGACCGTCGCCCAGTTGTACCCCGTCGCCTAGGGCGGGTCGTTGCAAGTAGGCAGGGACTGAGTGGCGGGTAGATTAGGGCTCACTTGTCTGTCTCCCTACCCCCATCATTACAATTTTAGTCTCATCTGACCACAGCACCTTCTCCCAATCACTCTCAGAATCATCCAGATGTTCATTTGCAAACATCAGACGGGCCTGTACATGTGCCTTCTTGAGCAGGGGGACCTTGCGGGCACTGCAGGATTTTAATCCATTACGGCGTAATGTGTTACCAATGGTTTTCTTGGTGACTGTGGTCCCAGCTGCCTTGAGATCATTAACAAGTTCCCCCCGTGTAGTTTTCGGCTGAGCTCTCACCTTCCTCAGGATCAAGGATACCCCACGAGGTGAGATTTTGCATGGAGCCCCAGATTGATGTAGATTGACAGTCATTTTGTATGTCTTCCATTTTCTTACTATTGCACCAACAGTTGTCTCCTTCTCACCCAGCGTCTTACTTATGCTTTTGTAGCCCATTCCAGCCTTGTGCAGGTCTATGATCTTGTCCCTGACATCCTTAGAAAGCTCTTTGGTCTTGCCCATGTTGTAGAGGTTAGAGTCAGACTGATTAATTGAGTCTGTGGACAGGAGTCTTTTATACAGGTGACCATTTAAGACAACTGTCTTTAATGCAGGCACCATGTTGACTTGGAGCGTGTAACTGGTCTGGAGGAGGCTGAACTCTTAATGGTTGGTAGGGGATCAAATACTTATTTCTCTGTGCACAATGCAAATAAATATATATAATTTTGACAATGTGATTTTCTTTTTTTTTTTTTTTATATAATCTATCTCTCACTGGTAAAATTAACCTAGCCTAAAAATTCTAGACTGTTCATGTCTTTGACAGTGGGCAAACTTACAAAATCAGCAAGGGATTAAATACTTATTTCCTTCACTGTATATATATATATATATATATAAATAAACTTTACAGGGCTCTCTCTAAACACATAGACTCACTAGGTGGATTTGCCCCTGGCTATCTGCAACTAAAAAAAGCTACTGCCTTTCTGCCTCACTGAGCCATGAATTAAATTAGCCTGCCTCCTCATGGAAGGTGGTAAAATGGACACTAACTTTTCAAATAACTTATGCTAGGGGAAGAGGGAGCAGGAAGTGGGAGGAGAGACTGCCCCTAGAAGTCCATGCAGAGGGGAGGGGAGCAGAAGGGGGGAGCAGAGTGAGAGAGACACAGACGTTGCTGCCCATAGAAGTCTATAGAGGGGAGGGGGAGCAGAGGGAGAGAGACACAGACATGCTGCCAATTGAAGTCTATGGAGAGGGCATGGGGGAGCAGGCGCACATAAAGGAGACACAGGCTGCTGGTAAGATTGATATGCCGCCCTAGTGCTGGATTCTCAGCTACCCTGCTTATTACTGCTGTATAATCCTCTCCATGCTGCTATATATATATATATATATATATATATATATATATATATATAGATTGTGTGATAAAAAGAAATAGGGGAGGAGATTCTCCTCTTCTATGTGTTCAATGTATGGCAGACATGATAATAGTTAGGCCCTGCCCACTTGCACAGAGAAAAATGAGAATTAGAGATAGCGCCTGTAGTTGGGAAAACTGCTAAAATAATGCAAAATACAAGTCATATAATGGCCAGAAATAGTGTTATTCCTAATGTACACACACATGAAAGCTTATTCTGAAAAGTCACCTGAAAAGTCAGGTTAGCTTTAAGTTTCATGATTAACTCTCAAAGCAGTGTTACACGCTTTACCGACCTGCATGCATTGCATTGGTGAAACACAAGGATGTTATTTGAGCTGCACAGGAATTAGGGACTGCTGTTGGCTCTGCTATACCAGCCTTCATTGGGCATGCCTGCACTCCCTACAATACCCGGATTCAGCAAAAACACAGAGTGAACAATGTGAGCAAGATACAGCACCAAACCAGGGCTGAGCACTCCCCCCCCTCCCCACACTAGTTCTGAAAACCATCTGAGACAGCTATGCAGGAATTTACAAAGATGCCTCTCACAGGCTATGTCCAACCCAGCTGACAGGGAGCCTTTCTCTGAAGTATGCATTACCGGAGGTGACTTTCCCTTTATGCCAACAAAGGTTGGGTCTCCCAGTGGGGGGAAAGTGGTTTACCATCCCAGCACTGGCCCCAACCAGACACTGCGTCTGCCATTGCAACACAGCTTTATTCATGTAGGTCAAAAAAACTCAAATTTAGATATGATCGTAAAAAACGAGATGATGTTCTTATTCCTAAGATAAGATGACTAAGTATAACTACCAAGATCCATGTATACCTAAACTAGTTTGATCCACAGAATCTGTGTAAAAAAAATATTTTCTTACAGTTTATTGCATGGTTGGTCACATTTGCCCAGTAAGCTTTGTGTTGCCTTCCTCTTCAAACAGAGTTTGTACTTGGATTTGAAACTGCTACCTGCTTCGGAACAGCCTAGAGTAATGTTACCATGAATGTTACTATTCTGACTGAAAATTTTGACTATTTTGACAATGCAGACAACATAGACATGATTCTGAGGCCCTGCATTACTACACTATGTCATTGTGTCCTTGTTAGTTTTGCAATCTTAAAAATGCAATAGTCTGATGTATATTAGCATCATGCCAACTTGCATACTATTAGATTTTTTCAATTTGAGTTATGGATTTTGGCTGCTTCCTGGCGAGCTTTCAACTGCATTAGGACAGTCCATCTAAAAGTGTTGTGATGGACAAAGACAGTGCAAAGTGCCCTTTAGTTTATAGAATGGAAGAATTGTATAAAATGCCATTTACTAAATAACAAAAACAACGGTATAACTGGTTTATCCTACATATAAAAATATTCTTCTTCTGTATCTGGATATTCTTTTTTTTGTATTGCAACATATTTATTGCAACATATTTTCTTTTTTTGGAACACTAAATTTTTTTTAATTTTAACTGTATTTCATTTCTTTTAGGGGACTTGAACCAGCAATTCTTGGATCGCTGAAATGATACATGTTATGATCGCTTATATGATACATGGTTATATAATTGCTTACATCGTGTTTCCTGACATGATCACTTATATCATGCTTCTTAGGCCTGATTTACACGAGCGTGTGCGTTTTGCGCACGCAAAAAACGCAGCGTTTTGCGTGCGCAAAATGCACTTAACAGCTGCGTGTGTCATCAGTGTATGATGCGCGGCTGCGTGATTTTCGCGCAGCCGCCATCATTATGACACTCCGTTTGGATGTTTGTAAACAGAAAAGCATGTGGTGCTTTTCTGTTTACATTCAGAGTTTGACAGCTGATGCGCGAATGACGCAGTTCACACGGAAGTGCTTCCGTGCGACCTGCGTGGTTTTCACGCACCCATTGACTTCAATGGGTGCGTGATGCGCGAAATACGCGGAGATATTGAACGTGTCGCGCTTTTTACGCAGCGGACAAACGCTGCGCCAAAAGCACGGACTGTCTGTACTGGCCCATAGACTTCTATTGGTCCATGAGTGCCACGTGAAAACCACGCAGCCTGCACGAACGCAGTTCACGTTCGTGTCAATCCGCCCTTACAGTGTACTCCATAGGAGTACAAATATGGCAGACCTGGGGGCCCCAGGCTGCCGTGACGATATTCGACACTCCGCGATCACGTCGCAAAGGGCCGATGGAACGTTGGAGGGGGCCTCACCCTCATTCTATTGCTTTAGATGTCGCTGTCTCGATTGACCACAGCATCTAAGAGGTTAAACGGCGGAATCAAAGTGATCTTTGATTCTACCCGTTGCAGTGAAGTGTCGGCTGAATTACACAGCCGTCATCCGCTTGGTATGGAGCGAGCTCATCCCGCTCCAAACTTCCCCTTAATGGCTGCCATGTACTGTATGTCAAAGACACGTAGGACCCGCTGTCACTGAACTTGTCAGTGCCGAACGTTAGTAAATGTCTAGGTCATGGAGATCACGATGTGCTGAGTACATCAATGGAGAGAAGTGTATGATGCTGATTGGTCACTGATTGGTCAGCGTCATACACTTCTCTTTACAATGCCCACTTGGTCAAAAGGTAAAAAACACGCCCAGTTGTCTATTAAGAAAGTCATTAGCATAAATGCAAAATAGGTCATAACTTGATTGTTTTTCAAAATAAAAAAACACTGCTGTTATCTACATTACAGCGCTGATCACATTATGTAGGGGATAGGGCACTTATAATGTGGTGACAGAGCCTCTTTAAGCTTGGAATCGGACGTAAAGGAGTCAGACTGAGGAAGCTCAGTAGGAGCTTGATGTACCATGGTTAAGGAAGGAGAGGCAAACACCAGCAGTTGTGATATCCTGGAGAGCCTCTTTAATTTCCCGCTGGCACGCTTCTTGCTGGACTACTTGTTCGTAGCTTGTAGACATCAATGAGAAGGTCCATGGCCTAGTAATACTGTTACGTGTCACATACCGGTTAATGGACTCACGAAGGTGTGATGCAGTTGATGCCTGCTAGTCTGTGGTACGAAGTTTAAGGGATCCCCCAGTATTCACCCTTTAACCTCCGTATGTAGATGTGGACTTCGCTGCAGGTAGATCCATAGAATAGTCTGTGATTGATGGTGCTGCAGATACAATTGCAGGTCGGAAACTAAGCCGAGTGTCATCACCAGAAAGCAGAATAGGTACCTGGTTGATAATCCAGACGACAAGTCAGGAGTATAGTCAGGAACAAGGCCAAGGTCAGGATCCGAGAGAAAAACTACAGGTACCAGTCAGACATAGCAAAGATAATAGACATAGACAAGGTCAGGAACAAGATCAAGAAAAGTAGACAACAGAAACAATTGTTTAGGAGCCAGGAAAGGATTGTGTCTTAAAGGGTAACTAAACTTTCAAAAAAACTTCCGACATGTCATAGCGGCTTGCCAGAAGTTTTGATGGGTGGGGCTACGAGCACTGAGATCACAACCGATCGCTAAAATTAAGTGGCAGAAGTACTCGGGTGTGTGCTAGTGGTTTCTGATCGCTTTTCTCGGAAAGCTGAGCAGTTGGTGTACAGGCTCATAGATTTTTCTTTCACATTTTTTCACCTGAGCGCTTCTGCTCTTTCGTTTTAGCGTTCGGTGGGGATCTCAGTGCTCAGACCCCAAGCGATCAAAACTTTTGACATGTCATTATGACATGTCAGAATTTTTTTGAAGGTTTAGTTACCCTCTAATTACCAGGTAATAAGTGTTAGATCTAACTGGGTTTAAATAGCAGCTCTGCCTCATTATATATACTCATAGTAACAGAGCTCAGTATCAGGGAGAACAAACCATTGTGTTGTTCAACAAAAGGCTCTTTGTACTAAATTAGGCAAACAACAATAAAAAGAAAGCTCATATGGTATGGTGGTACGACAAAAATACTAGAGCGGTTGGCCTTTTTTGTCACCCTCATTCTTTATACCATATTTTGACAAGAAGATAATCTCACAACAGCTGAACAGTTACAGGTTGCAGACCATTGATGTAATTGTATAACTCATGCATTCCTATTGAAGGTTTCTTACATTGGCACACTGAGACTATTATAATGAGCAAGATCTTACCTTTGTAGTGATTAGCAGCGATTATGTATAAGTCAGACACATGGCCGATTCTGCTGCCTGATTCGAAAATTTAAATGGTGCCCCCCAGGTCTTGATTGACATCCCCCTGGCTGTTCTACATCACTATCAGCCTCTCCAACTCTTGCTGATGCGACTTTGCCTTGTACTCTCCCGGCATGTGCGGTGCAATGATGAAGCTGGGCAGAGTACACCTTGCTGCATGGTACGTGCCCAAGTAGTATAAGGCAATGGCGCATCCGAGAAAGTTGGAGGAAACTGGTAGTGCTGTATAACAGTCAGGGGGATGTCACTCAAACATGGAAAGGTGGGTTTGGAGGCAGGACTATGTGACTCTTCAGGATAGCGGCACCGCCCCATGACACTTTAATGAGTAATTAGCATATAGAGTGTGTCGTTTTAAAAGTTGATTTTATAGATTTTGCTGCATTTGAAAAAAACACATAGAAGAATGTTTGGAAATATTGTCAGTTTCATGTATTACTGCATGGTGGAAGTTCAAGGGGTTAAAACTGCCTGACAATTTCCCATTAAATATACAATAATTTGAAAACAAATCGATGTGCCCGCAGTTTTGTTATTATAAATATATCCTATATAATTACAGCACCAAAACCAAGCTCTAAAATATATACAGCATCAGAACCAAGCACATACATATATACAGCTCCAGAACCAAGCTCATACATATGTACAGTACCACAACTAAACTTCGTACATAAATACAGCAACAGCACCAAGCACAGTCTCACACCTGTGGGGTATGTGGACCCACTAGGCCGCTCCACCGTAGCGGAGAAGCAGCTGGCCAAACAACAGTCAACAACAGTCTCTCGGATAAGAGTACCTGGGGAGATGATCTGGCAGATACTCGAAGTAGCAGATACGTGGCACAAATGATGCTTGGCAGATGACACCAGACGTGGCAGACGACACTAGATGTGGCAGATGACACCAGACGTGGCAGATGACACCATACGTGGCAGATGATACCAGACGTGGCAGATGACACCAGACGTGGCAGATGAGGCACACACGACTCTAAAACAGGATTAGGCTCAGGAACAAACACAGCAACAGGATACAGGATATGGGAAGCAGGATACGGGAACACTCGGAGCAGGATATAACTAAGAGACCATCTGCATAGACGAACACAGGAGTACAAACAACGCTCAGGCAAAGAGAGGAAGGGCAGAGCCCTTTTCAAAGTCCAGGGTTTACTAATAGCAAAATAGCCTATTAGGGAACTACCAAAATGGAGTTCCTCGATTAGGAATCTTATCTATTAAGTAGAGTGGAGAGTGGCTATAAAGAATATCTCTGACTCTAGAGATTACACAGACAGCCTAATGTTTTAAATTTGAACAGTGTAATGCTTTATTTCCCTTGCGTTGGGGCTGCCAGGTTCAACCACAGATAACAAGTGATATGGGGGGTGCCAGCAGTGGAACATCCTGTAATCAGTTTATTGTTAGGCCTCATGACCACTTCCATTTTTTCCTTCCGGGTGCTAGCCATTTTTTTGATGGCTAGCACCCTGACCCATTCATTTCAATGGGGCCATGCACACTTCAGTTCTTTTGGGGGTCCCGTTGTTCCATTCCGATAAAAGTATAGCATGTCCTACTTTGGTCTGAGATTCCGTGACCGTGGGGGCCATACAAGTCAATGGGTCCATCAAAAAACTGAAGGCACACGGAAGGCATCCGTGTGCCGTCCGTCTGTGACGGAGCCGTTGCCTAGCAACCGCTGGGCGGGCAGAAGTACACGTAGACAGAGATATTGCGCTGCACTAATTGGCGGACCCTTCTCTATCCAGCATTGATAGAGAGAAGAGGCTGCTGGTCAGTGCTGGATAGAGAGAAGGGGCAGCCCCTTCTTTCTATCCAGCACTGATCGCCAGCTTCTTCTCTCTATCCAGCTCGGATCGGCAGCCTCTTCTCTCTATCAGTGCTGGATAAAGAGAAGAGGCTGGCGATCAGTGCTGGATAGAGAGGAGGGGCAACCCTTTCGGGCAGAGTTTCCACAGCGGAATGCAGCGATAGAAAAAGAAGTTGATACGTACCCGTTGTCTTGGTGACGCGTCCCTCTTTTAAAATCCAGTCCGACCTCCCTGGATGATCTGGCAGTCCATGTGACCGCTGAAGCCTGTGATTGGCTGCAGCGGTTACCTGCGATGAAACGTTATCCCAGGAGGCCAGACTGGAGGAAGAAGCAGGGAGTATAAACTTTTTTTTTTTTGAAGGAAACATTAGAAATCTATATTGTAAGCGCCGCGCATGGTACTCACTGTCCAGCGGTAGTCACTGTCCTGGGTGCTGAAAGAGTTACTGCCGATCAGTCCATCCCCTTCTCTCTATCCAGCACTGATCATCAGCCTCTTCTCTCTATACAGCGCTAATCAGCAGCCTCTTCTCTCTATCCAGCACTGATCGTAACTCTTTCAGCACCCTGGACATTGACTACCGCTGGACAGTGAGTACCATGCGCGGCGCTCACAATATAGATTTCTAATCTTTCAGGACACTGTCGCTGTCCATGCTGTGTACCGCTACTCACAATGAAACGCTGTGCCCGCACTGATATCGGGTGCATAGTGTGAATGGGAATTAGTTTCCTCTCGGAACACACGGGAACCACACTGATACAATCACGGACACACGGTGAAAACCGTGATGGAAGTGTGCATGAGGCATTAGGCTGGGGTAACATTGTACAATTGGTTGCATTCTTGAAATGCTGGAAAGAAATGCATTTTTATAAAAAGTTTCAGCTGTCATCTGGTTTCCAATTTACTAGTCATAGGCTTACAGCTAAAACAGTTTGTAAAACGCATGGGTAATTAATAAACGCTTGTGTGTTTCAGATGCGTTTTTCTTTCCAGCATTTAAAAAACTAACCCGATCCGAATCCCAAAGGGGAATAAAAATAGATTGTCCAGAGTGCACAAACCCTTTAAATGTTTCTAGGTCTGACAACCCGCAGATAAATGTACATACTGTACATATTTAACCCCTTAATACCGAAGGTATTTTAAACCTTAATGACCGAGCAATTTTTTATGCTTTTCCATCGTCGCATTCAAAGAGCTATAACGTTTTTGTTTTTCCGTCAAGTTTTTTGCGGTACAAGTTGTATTTTTGTATAGCATGATTTTGGGGTACATATAATTTATTGATTAACTTTTTATTAACTTTTTTAGTAGGTTAATGGAAAAATAAACCAGAAATTTCTCCATTCTCTTTTGCGTCTTAATTTTACCCCGTTTACCGTGTGGTATAAATAACATAATAACTTTATTCAGCGGGTCTATACAATTGCGGCGATACCAAATTTATATGTTGTTTATCTTTTCCTAGTTTTACACATTAAAAACAATTTTTTTTTTTAAATTATTTGTTTTGTATCTCCATATTTTAAGAGCCATAACGTTTAAATGTTTCCACCGATGTAGCTGTATGAGGTTTTTTTTTGGTGAGACGACTTGTAGTTTTTTGTGGTACCATTTTAAAGTAAATGCGACTTTTTGATCACCTATTTATCACATTTTTTTAAAGGTAGGATGAACAGAAAACAGCAATTCTGGCATTGTTTTTTATTTTATTCTTTACAGCGTTCACTGTGTGGGTTAAATAATGTAATCATTTTATAGTTGGATTTGTTACAGATGCGGCGATACTAAATATGAAAAGTAGCAAAGTATTTTGTAAGGGAATAAGTGGGTTTTCAATATTTTTTTTACTTGGGACTTTTATTTATTTATTTCAAACTTTATTTAACTTTTTTTAGTCCCACTAGGGCACTTTACTGTGCAATCGTTTGAACACTTTTATAATACACTGCAATACTTCTGTATTGCCTAACAGGCAATCACTAAAGACAGACCAGGAGGCCTTTGTTAAGCCCCCAGACTGCCATAGAAACCATTGGCACCTCGCGATGCACGTGGGATGCCAGTGGGGTGAGAGAGGGAGCTCCCTCCCTTTGAAGCCACTCAGATGCGGCGCTCGCTATAGAGTGCCATATCTGAGGGGTTAAATATGACCACTGCTAGTGGTCTCCGATCGTTGCCCAAAAGCTCAGGGCTGTTAGCAACAGCACGGGCTTCAGGAGCACCCCGTACAATGCGGGAAAAGTTCTTCTGAAGTGCCGACGTGAAAAGGCAGCACTTCAGAAGAACTACCCTAAACGGCCGATACGCCGGTCATTAAGGGGTTAAAGTTTTACTTTACTAGACTATATTAAAAGCACAATATTTACATTATAATCTTAGATATACTTTTTTTATTTGGGCAGATATTTGGCTTACTAACTTTTCATGATTTTTTTTATTTTAATAAAAATATTTTCTATGGGTTTGCATTCCAATGCCCAGGTAACTGACTTCAGCGTACAAAATCTTTCATCTGATTCTTACAGAGCAACAGGAATTTTTTTTTATTTGTTACAGCTGAGTAAATTCCAGACAAGTGTTGGTCCATTTTAACACATTCTCTTGCAGCAATTTACTGGGAAGGGTGAAGAGCTGTAAATTGAAGTAAAAAAGAAAATAAGCCAACCTACTGTATGTCTGAATTTCAGAATTTGTTGTGCGTGGAGAACCTTGATGAAGATCATACAGTTCACGCAGCTGCCTAATTGGCGAGTCAAGTCATTTTTGGGGTATATTCTCCTAATACACAATAGCTCAAGCTGGTAATTTAAACGTCAATAGTAGTAATAGTTCACTTTATATAACATCAGAACAATTATATACAGTACTTTGCAACAGTTTTAGGCAGTTGTGGAATAAAATGCTACAAAGTAAGAATGCTAAGAAAGTAAGAAAGTGAATGAACAGAAGAAAAATCTAAATCAAATCATTATTTAGTGTGACCACCCTTTGCATTCAAAACAACATCAATTATTGTAGGTGCACTTGCACACAGTTTTCTTTAAGGAACTCGCCTGGGAGATTGTTCCAAACATCTTGGAGAACTAACCACAAATCTGTGGATGTTGGCTTCCTCAAAGACTCTTCATGTAATCCCAGACAGACTCGATGATGTTGAGATCAGGGCTCTGTAGGGGCCATATCATCACTACCAGGGTTCCTTGTTATTCTTATACAAAAGGCTTAAAACTGGGTTAAGAACAGCCAAACCCTGCTACAAAGGTGGGGTTGTGGAAGACAGTTTCATGTCACAGATCCACCATGGCAAGACTGGGCACAGCAATAAGACAGAAGGTAGTTATACTTCATCAGCAGTAGGGTTGTCACGATACCAGAATTTGGACTTCGATACCGATACTTTGTGTAGTATTGTGATTTTCGATACCAAAACGATACTTTAACAACATTAATAAAAAAAAATTCTTCCATTTTCTGATATGAGGCACGTGGGGTGATGAATTTTGAATGTGCCCCACATTAATTGTAATTAACCTCATCATGTTTCTCAGTCATAATTGACAACACTGGGTTAATGTGTAAGGTAGATGATGGGGTTAATTACTATTAATGTGAGGCACATGAAGGTTAAATTCATCACACCTCGTGCCTTACATTAATAAGTGAAAGAAAGATGATTTTAGTTTATTTATTTTTGTAGCGTACACATCATAAATGACGCAACAAATTTGTTGTGCAAGTATTTACGGCTGCGCCAATACCGAATATGTGTATATTTTACGTATTGAAACTTATTTTAATGTTTATTGTAAAAAATGTGTGTATTTTTTTTATTTAACATTACTTTGTTTTTACTTTTTATTTTTAAACTTTAATGTACTGGCATGTATTAGTGAGGCCTCATCTAGAATATGCAGTCCAGTTCTGGGCTCCAGTTCATAGAAAGGATGCCCTGGAGTTGGAAAAAATACAAAGAAGAGCAACGAAGCTAATAAGGGGCATGGAGAATCTAAGTTATGAGGAAAGATTAAAAGAACTAAACCTATTTAGCATTGAGAAAAGACGACTAAGGGGGGACATGATTAACTTACATAAATATATGAATGGCACATACAAAAAATATGGTGAAATCCTGTTCCATGTAAAACCCCCTCAAAAAACAAGGGGGCACGTCTGGAGAAAAAAAGGTTCAACCTGCAGAGGCGACAAGGCTTCTTTACTGTGAGAACTGTGAATCTATGGAATAGCCTACCGCAGGAGCTGGTCGCAGCAGGGACAGTAGATGGCTTTAAAAAAGGCTTAGATAATTTCCTAGAACAAAAAAATATTAACTGCTATGTGTAGAAATTTTTTACTTCCCCTTTCCCATCCCTTGGTTGAACTTGATGGACATGTGTCTTTTTTCAACCGTACAAACTATGTAACTATGTAACTATGTATCAATATACTGATAGTACACAGGCAGTTGTTAGGCCATACCTAAGTATGCCCTAACAACAGGAAATATGGTAAGACAGCCCTGGTGTCCTTCAATGGATCCTGGGCTGTCTGCCCATATATGGTATGTCCCTCAAGACTCCCTGTGACACGATCCAAGGGGCAACATCCCATCTCATTTTCCCCATGAACGCTGCGATCTGCTTTGATCGAAGCGTCCAAGGGAATAGCGGCGGAGATGAGAGATTTCTCTCATCTCTGCCGTTAGAGCCGGGCTGCGGTTGTGTAATACAGTCATTGTCCCACTCCTGACAACAAGTGCGCACGCGATCAGCATGAGGTGATGCGAGCGCTGCTGCACTAACAAGTGGCAGGCACTGAAGCTGGAACATGGGGGTGTTTTGCAGAGTGCCTGCTCATTAGTGCAGTGATGGTCGCATCACCTCATGCTGACGGCGCAAACTTGTCAGGACACAGGAGCCGGGCAATGACTATTACACAGCCACAGCCCCGCTCTCATACATTCATGTGTTACAATACTGAGCTGTGCGGTCGCACAGCTTAGTATCAAAATACAGTAAATAACGGTATTGAAGCGTTTGAGGATGCACGGCATCAAAATGGTATAGAAGTTTTGATGCATCGTGCATCGCTAATAAGCAGGGTATCTCCCAGGCAAAGATTTCAAAGCAGACTGGGGTTTCAAGATGTGCTGTTCAAGCTCCCTTGAAGAAGCACAAAGAAACGGGCAACCTTGGGGACCATAGATGCAGTGGTCGGACAATGAAACTGAGTGCAGCAGATCTAAGACACATCATGCTTACTTCCCTTCTAAATCAGAAGATGTCTCGTAGTGCCATCAGCTGAGAACTAGCAGAAACCAGTGGGACCCAGGTACAACAATCTACTGTTCCGAGAAGTCTGGTCAGAAGTGGTCTTCATAAAAAGCCACACCTTTGACGTATTAACAAGACAAAGCGACTCAACTATGCACGAAGACATAGAAACTGGGGAGCATAAAAATGGTATTAGGTGCTCTGGACTGTTGAGTCAAAAAAGTATTAGATTGTTTGTTCGCCGAAGGGCTGGAGAACAGCACAATAATGAGTATCTGCAGGCAACAGTGAAGCATGCTGGAGGTTCCTTACAAGTTTGGTGCTGCATTTCAGCAAATGGCGTTGGTGATTTGGTCAGGATTAAATGTGTCCTCAATGCTGAGAAATAAAGACAGATACTTATCCATCATGCAATACCATCAGGGAGGCATCTAGCTCCAAATTTATTCTGCAGCAGGACAATGACACCAATTATACAGCCAAAGTTTTTAAGAACTATCTTCAGCGTAAAGAAGAACAAGGAGCCCTGGAAGTGATGATATGGTAGACACAGATCTCAGCATCATTGAGTCTATCTGAGATTACATGAAGAGAATGAAGAATTTGAGGAAGACTGCATCCACAGAAGATCTATGGTTAGTTCTCCAAGATGTTTGGAAACAACCTCCTTGCCGAGTTCTTTCAGAAACTGTGGCAAATGGTGGTCACCCTTTATTTATTCAGATTTCTCTTCTGTTAATTCACTTTGCATTTTGTTAATTGATACAAAAAAAAACTATTAACACTTCTATTTTGGAAAACATTCTTACTTTGCAGCATTTTTCCACAACTGCCTAAAACTTTACTCTATGTATCCATATATACTACAGTACTACAGTACATGAGGGCTTAAGGCTGTTGAAGACATTTTGGTATTCTATAATCTCAGCTTTCTTCATCCTCCCGTTTCATAGCACTTATTGATTCTTTTGCAGGAACAGTTGCATGAATGTTTAATATTGTTTTCTGCACGGTAGAGGCCGTAACAGAAAGAAAGGAAAGCAATAAATGAACATATACTGTGCAGATTTTTCTGCTGATGGTTTCTGCATTGTCAAGATTTTACGCCAGACATAAAGTCAGGACACGGAAAACTTTTCTTTCTTGTTTAGTTTATTTTAAATGACATGAGAATCCATGAACTGGTTCATTTATCACAGAGGTAAGGAACTCAAAGCAGAAAGAGCTTAGGCCTTAAAAAAGAAAAAAAAACAAACGCATATATTTCATTTTATATCTCACTGTATCTAGGCGCTGCCAAGATTTTTGGCAGTTTATAGAGATTTATGGACACTGAAAGCATTTTTTTACAGTATGAGCCTAACAGCAGTCCTGACTTTACTTTAAGAATTATGACATTATTATATCACTTCCGAATAATGGTTTGTAATTTGATCATGAATCTGTGTTCAGTTCCAGTAGTTTACATATAACTATCACTTCAATCACAGAGCATGAGAGCTTTTGCTATGATTAAAACACATTTACTTCATTCTTTGGTGTTTACAGAAGTCTTCAAAGTATGCAGCTGCAGATAAAACACAGCAAAAAATACATATATAAATATAGGTTGAGAAAATGTATTGACCAAAATGTAGTATATTAGTATATTATAATATGAAGGCTACAATTTTGGGCTAAAGTTAATGCAGGGGCGTAACTTTAGGGGTTGTAACGGCACTGGGGCCTGAGGGGGCCCAAAAACTTTTTCTGCCACATAAGACACTGGCTTTAAAAATGGCATATAGTAGTTGGAGGCTCAGTTACGTATTGTGCATTGCGTCTCAAAAGTCTTAAGTTACACCTTAAGTTAATGCATAGGCAAACACAACAAGCCTAGGACATCACAATTGAAATATTTTTTCACCTTTGATAAAGTTAAACTACTGTACCTGGCCCCTTGCTCACTCCACTTGCCCAATGCAGGTTTGGATGTACCTGTGTATAGTTATATATAAGGGAAACTGGTTGTAGGAATTGTTAAAGGACAATAGAATTCGTATCCGCTTTTGTACTTACGGTATATTATTATAGCATGTTAGCGACACTCAGTTGTACACATAGTGATAGTAACAGGGGCCACATGTATCTGAACTCACATAGCTGTATAATGTAGTTGAATTTTAACTTAACTTAGGCCTGATGCACACGGCCCGCGATTTAGATTTTTTTACGGTCGTGTACATGGGGCCGAGTTGTGTCTCCCATGAGTTCTGAATGTCTGTTACACATACACTGGATATTCCTAAAACCTACTAAACATTTCACAAAAGATACAAAAGCTGATAATTTTATAGTATAAGGCTTCATTCACATCTGCGGTAGGGTTGTGTTCCGACGTTCCATCGGAGCTTTCCGTCGGAACGAGACCCTAACTGACAGGTTTCCGTTTCCATCACCATTGATTTCAATGGTGACGGATCCGGTGCCAATGGTTTTCGTTTGTCTCTGTTGTGCAATTGATTCTGTCAAAACTACACTGTCTTGTGGTGCCAAAACAGTGAAAACCCCAAAATATGACCCTATTTGGGAAACTGCACCCCTCAAGGAATTTATCTAGAGGTATAGTTAGCATTCTGAGCCCACAGGTTTTTTTACTGAATTTATTGGAGTCTGTGAAAATGAAAATCTAAATATTTTTGAAAAAACATAGAAAATTTTAAAAGATTAAGGAGAAAAATCACCCCAACATTTATAAAGCAATTTCTCCAGATTACAGCAATATCCCATATGTGGTAATGAACTGCTGTTTGGACCCACAAAATGGCTCAGAAGGGAAGGAGCGCCATTTGGATTTTGGAGCACAGATTTAGCTGCAAAGGTTTTTGGGTGCCATGTCGCATTTGCAACGCCCTGGAGGGACCAAAACAGTGGAAATCCCCCAAAAGTGACCCCCTCAAGGAATTTATCGAAGGGTAGAGTGAGCATTTTGACCCCACAGTTTTTTTGCTGAAGTTATTTTAATTAGGCCGTTGAAATGAAAATGTAATTTTTTTCTGAAAAAAACAAGGAATAAAAGAGAAAAAGCACCCCAACATTTGTAAAGCAATTTCATCCGATTACTGCAATACCCCTTATATGGTAATAAACTGCTGTTTGTACTAACGGCGGGGCACAAGAGGGAAGGAGCGCCAGTTGGCTTTTGGAGCGCAGATTTTGCTGGATTGCTTTTTCGGCGCCATGTCACATTTGAAGAGCCCCTGAGGTAACAGTACACTGAAAAAAACCCTAAAAATGTACTCCATTTGGGAAACTACACCCCTTGAGGAATTAATCTAGGGGTATAAGTGAGCATTTTGACCCCACAAGGTTTTTTTATGAATTGATTAGAATTGGGCAGCGAAATTAAAACATTTCTTTTTTTCCAATATGATGTAGTTTTGGCTCAAATTATTTCATTTCCATGAGTATTAACCGTTTAGTGACCAGCCTATTTTAGGCCTTAATGACCAAGCTATTCTTTAAGTTTTTCCATCGTCGCATACAAAGCGCTATAACTCTTTTATTTTTGCGTTGACACAGCTGTATAAGGTCTTGTTTTTTGCGGGACAAGTTGTATTTTTTTATTAGCACCATTTTGGTCTACATTTAATTTATTGATTAACTAATTTTTTGGGGGGGGAATAGCAAAGAACCAAAATAAATTTTGGCACTCTTTTTTTGTGTCCTAAATTTACGCCGTTTACCGTGTGGTATAAATAGCACAATAACTTTATTCAGCGGGTTGTAATGATTGCAATGATACCAAATTTATATAGATTTTCTATGTTTTACTACTTTTACGCAGTAAAAACTCTTTTTTTTCAAAATTATTTGTTTTTGTGTCTCCATATTTGAAGAGCCATAGCTTTTTTATTTTTCCGCCGATGCAGTTGTATTAGGACTCTTTTTTTGTGGACTACTTGTAGTTTTTATTGTTACCATTTTGGAGTACATGCAACCTTTTTATCACATTGTTTTTTAAGGCAGGATTCACAGAAAACAACAATTCTTGCATTGTTTTTTATTTATTTTTTTTCCGCCCAGCGGGTTAAATAATGTAATAACTTTAGAGTTGGGTTTGTTACGAACGCGGTGATACCGGATATTTGTAACTTTTTTTTTTTTTATGATAAACCATTTTGTAAGGGGAAAAAGTGGGGTTCTCATTTATTTTTTACTTATTTATTTATTATGAACTTTCTTAAACTTTTTTTTTTACTAGTTCCACTAGGGGACTTCACTATGCGATCATCCGATTGCTTTTATAATACACTGCAATACTACTGTATTGCAGTTTATTACTGCCTGTCTGTGTAAAACGGAAAGTCATTTGCCAGGCCATGCCTCTGGCCTAGCATTAACTAGAGGCAGACCTAGGGGCCCTTGTTAGGCCCCCGGCTGCCATAGAAACCACCGGTACCCTGCGATCTATCAGGGGTTAAATGGATGAGATCGATACTGATATCGATCTCGCCCGTTCGAGCAGGTATGCTCAGGGCCGGCCTTAGGTTGGATGGCACTCTGTGCAGGACTCTCTATTGCCGCCCCCTACACGAACCAAAAATTAACCACATATATAGACACGCACATACCGGAACATATATACTGTACATACATAAAGACATATATTTAGACATGCAGGCACTGTGGGGGTGCCAATTTGCTGCAAACCCCTTAAATGGGGTTGTCATTATAGACCACCGTATTTAAGGGGTTAATCGCAGAGAATGCTGGCGTTGGACCGCTTGCCGGTGACAAGGGAGTGTGAGTTGTCAGGGACAGCCGATCTCCCGGTTCCCAAACACTGCCCGTTAGGACAGTGAGCTCCGGAAACGGTTCAGTAACTGTACGTCCTGGTGTGGGAAGTAACCTCTCGCAAGGACATACAGTTACTGACTCGTGTGGGTAGGGTTTAATTAAGATTTAGCTCCACTTTTTTTACAGATTATTATATAGCTGGACCTTCCAAGGAGTGTGATGTGTTGGTTAATACAGTGCTCAGTATACTTGAGAAACCTAGAATAGACATAAATATCCAAAATTATAATATAGTTGGCACTCTGTCTCAAATGGTGGGGCTAAAAATGTCCTAATACTATAAGTAAGGCCTCATGCACACGACCGTGTTTTTGCGTCCGCAATTCCCCCGCAAATCCACGGGAGAATTGCGGACCCATTCTTTTCTATGGGGCCGTGCACACGACCGTAGTTTTTGCGGTCCGTGCACGGCCCGGGAACCCGGACCGCAGAAAGTACGGACATGTCCTATTATGGTCCGGAGTTGCGGTCCGGGCTCATTGAAAACAATGGCCCGGCCATGTGCATGTGCGGGCGGCTTGCGGCTGACAGTCCGCTGACAGTCCGCAGCCGGCCGACACGAAAATCACGGGCGTGCACACGGCTACGGTCGGGCTACGGTCGTGTGCATGAGGCCTAAATATATTCACACCACACAATCCTCATGCTCAAATATTAGAAATATCATGGATTAAGTTACTACATAACAAAAGGAGGTGTTAAAGGAGTTATGTGTTTTTTGTAAGGGATTGAGTACTGTATAGTTTGTAAGCTCCTGAATTCTGAGTTTTTAACTAACTGACAGTATCATTAATGCAGTATTATTATTATTATTATTATTATTATTATTATTATTATATCTTATTATATTATTATATATTATTATGGTTTTATATTATTATATATTATTATTATTATATATTATATTATTATTAGTATATATATATATATATATATATATATATATATATATATATATATATATATATATAATAACTTAGTCTCTTATTATTTGAGTGCCATAAAGTGCAACCATATTTATTAACTTCTATTGTAATTTATAATAAAACTATATGCAAACATCATTCTTAGAATGTTTCTTCAATTTTAACTTCTTATTAAAATGTTGTTGTACTGTTGGTATTTTTTTTTTAATTTGTATATATAGTTTTTCACAGTACATTGTTTTACAGGCTATATGAAGGCAAAGAGCAAACAGAGTTTGAAGAGTCCATGAGAAAACTTTTCGAATCTATTAATAATCTCATGAAGTGTGAACATAAGACTACAATCTTATTACAGGTCTGTACATATTTTTTTATTTTTTAGGTGAAAATAGCATATGGCCACAGTACATTTATATATTTACTGTATCTGCATAAATAGTGCTTGTGTTACAGCTTTGAAATAATGTTCTGTGTCATGCGGAGGTGCTAAAACTTATTAACTGTCACGATCTCGGGGTAGGTGTAGCCACTAGGCCGCTCCGAGTGGCAGCTGGCTAAACAACAGTCTACTAGTCCTTTTTAATGAATTAGAATATAATCAATATGTTAATTTATTTCAGTAATTCAATTCATAAAGTGAAACTCATATATTATATAGATTCATTACACACAGAGTGATCTATTTCCAGCATTTTCTTTTAATGTTGAAGATTATGGCTAACAGTTAATGAAAACCCAAAATTTAGTGTCTAAGAAAATTAGAATATTATATAAGCCCAATTTAAAAAATGATTTTTAAAACTGAAATGTTGGCCTACTGAAAAGCATGTACAGTATATGCACTCAATACTTGGTCAGGGCTCTATTTGCATGAATTACTGCATCAATGCGGCGTGGCATGGAGGCGATCAGCCTGTGGCACTGCTGAGGTGTTATGGAAGTTCAAAAAAGATATATAAAGTTCAAAAAAAAAAAGTTATGAAAAACTAAAAATAAAATTGATATCGCTGCATCCTTAAAAGTCTGAACTACTGCAATATAACTTATTATAAATTATTTAACTCGCACAGAAAGCAGTAAACTGAAAGCAGTAAGAAAAAAATTAAAAGGCCAATATCGCAGTTTTTTGGTCACCAAAATTTTTCATAAAAAAATTAGCAAAAAGTTGTATGTACTAGAAAATAGTACCAATAAAAAATACAGCTCTTCCCAAAAAATATGCCCTCACACTGATCAATCAACGAAAAAATAAAAAAGTTATTGCTCTGCAATGAGACACATTTTTTTTTTAACAAATAGTTTTTTCTTTGCAAAAGTAGTAAAATATAAAAAAAAACATATACATTTGGTATCACTGTAATCACAGAATAAAGTTAAGTTGTCGTTTTTACTGCACGGTGAAAGCCATAAAAACTAAACCCAAAAAACAATGAAGGAATCACAGTTTTTTCCAATTTTAGCCCGCAAATATTTTTTTTCAGTTTCCCAGTGCATTATATGATACTGGTGCCAATAGAAACTAAAACTCCGCCCATAAAAACAAGCCCTAACACCACTACAAATAAATAATGTCATGGCTCTTGGAAGGCGAGGAAGGAAAAATTAAAATGAAAAAGCAAAACATGGCTCAGTCCTGAAATATCTATATATATATATCTGTCTCTCTCTCTATATATATATATACTCGTCCGTAAAGGCCTGAACTACAAAAGTATTTCATTATTTATCCCGCAAGGTGAACGCCATAAAAGAAAATAATAAACCATACCAAAAAACACAATTTTTTGATTACTTCAATTCCAAAAAATGGAATAAAAAGAGATAAAAAAATTGCATGTACCTAAAAATGGTACTGATGGAAACTACAGTTCGTTACGCAAAAAACTAGTCCTAACACGGCTTCCTTGATGGAAAAATAAAAAAAAGTTCTGGCTCTTAGAATAAGGCAACACAAAAAAGAAATGATTTTTTATAAAAAGTATTTTATTGTGCAAACGCCATAAGACATAAAAAAACTATAAACATCTGGTATCGCCGTAATCGTATCGCCCCGCAGAATAAAGTGAATATGTCATTTATAGCTCACGGTGAACACTGTAAAAAAAAAAAAAGGAATAGAAAACAATAGTAGAATTGCTGTTTTTTAGTCACCACACCTCATAAAAAAATAGAATAAAAACTGATCAAATTAAGGCCCAGATCACAGATTTTGTTTTTGCCGCTGTTTTTTACTCCGAAACCGTTTTGAAATCAGCACTAAAAAATGTCTTGCCGCGGTTGTGCCTTTGACCTCCCATTAAAATCAATGGGAGGCATTATAACAAGATCAGTCTAGTTGGGGAGGTAGAAAATAATTATATCTATGGTCGCCAGCAGTTGGATTATTTCCTACACTCTCCTGGGTTCCTCATGGTTCAGTTATCACGCTGTCGTTGTGTGATGTAGTTGACAGTTGTAGTATTCCCTATGTTGACGCCCAAGTGGCTCATGACGGCGCTTCTCAATTGTCATGCGCAACTCAGGCTTTAGCTGAGGCCTAGTAGAGGACAGCAGGGTTCTCCAGAATGCTCCCATTCAGGGATGTATTACGAAATTTGACAATTGTTTCCTGTATTCTTCACGTCTGTATAGTAGTTTTGAGAACTGGCTTTTGCCAAAAACTGAAGCTATTTGAGTGAGAGCTATTCCCTGGATCCATGTTATTTTTAGTGATATTTTATTCTGTAAACTGCGCAGGTTTTCATTTTTGTTTGACTTGTATGGCTACAAAACTATGCTTGCAAAGAATTGAAAGCAATTGCTGACCCATAACAGTATTCTTGACTACTTCAACATAATACGTCCTTTTCTTCAACCATTTTTTAGAAACTTTTTTGTTATAATCACCGTGTGACATAAGCGAAGGAAATGACAACTGCAGATATGTTATAAGAAAAATGGCTGTAATCTCCAAAACAGAGTGAAATATTGTCCAAGGAAACATATCATTTACTGTCTGAATGATGAAAGGATTTTCTCAACCAAAATGGAGCATTCCAGCTCACTTTATGAAATGTGTTTCTGACTGGTGCAACAGAGATGTATAGACTATAGTACACAATACAATATACTGTACCAAGCATTTCAGTATAATGACTAGTTAATTCTAATGAAGTTGTAGGAAACAGATGGCAGGAAGTAACACATGACTGAAGGATCAGACTAAACAGTATTTTTGTAGTCTGGGGACATATTGTTCTGCATAGGAGCCGTATACCAAAAACGGAAGGGGATTTTTTTTTATCAAGACTATTTCACAGTTGCTTCATTTTTCATTTTAGAAGAATTAATGCATTACAACAAACTTTTGGTTGCAAAGGTGTGCATGCCCTTTAGCTGCTCCTACCGCCACTAGAGGTAGCTTAGGAATTTACTGCAATATATAAATGTATGCGGTAAGCTTATAATCTCACTTTAGTGGTGGCGCAGGCAACCATTTTTTTTTTCTTACTCTATGTCTATGCATGGAATTTGGAGCTTAATAAAATGAAGCTTCAGCTGCTATAAATGTGTATTGTGAAATTAATCAGCACAGAATTTTGGATGTATTTAGATTAAAAAACAAATATATATTCAAGGTAGGACAACTAAAGGTTCGGAAGGAAGGCTCTATGCTTCGTGGGAGCAGAGGCTTCTGCATCACAGAGAAACAAGTTTTATAATTCCTTTCGCTTTTACATCGAGGACATATGTAGACACTAAGACTTTGTTCACATCTGCGTCGGGCTTCCTTTCATGGGTTCCGTAAGACCTTTCCGCCAGCGGAACCCATGAACGAAAACCAAACGGAAACCATAGCTTTCCGTTTGCATTACCATTGATTTCAATGGTAATGTTTCCGTTGCAAATGGTCTCCGTTTGTCTCCATTCCATAAGGTTTCCGTTATTCGGCGGAAACAATAGCACAGTCGACTACGCTATTGATTAAGCCAAAAAACAAACCTTTTGGAACAAACAGGAAACCATTTGAAAGGAAGCATTACCATTGAAATCAATGGTAATGCAAATGGAAAACTATGGTTTCCATTTGGTTTCCGTTCATGGGTTGCCGTGATGGTCAGGTCTAAAGGAACCCATGAAGAAGAAGCCCGACAAAGATGTGAACAAAGCCTAAACCTGGAAATCCCAAAGATCTCTAGCAAAAAAAAAAACATGTTCATGTTTTTATTGTAAACGTATTTCATTTGATGTTTATGGTAAACATCTAAGTCTTCTGCTAGCACTTCCAGCATCTGCATATCTTACTATATACTGTATATCACCACGATCATTGCGTCTATTATTGCTCCTAGTGGCTGGTTATAAGGAATGTAAAGCCAAAATGCTCAAAAGCTCATCTGTCTGTACAATGAGAGGACTGTACACTGGTGATGGAATAAATACACCTGCATTATATTTACATTCTGTGGATTGTGTAATGTGCTTTGTTTAATTCAAGTTTAATTGTCTAAAGTTCTACAATTTAAATTCGTTTTTTTAAATCTTTTAATTATTCGTTTTAATCTTGTGTTTTCTGTAAATGATGATAAAGTTGCATTTAATTTCCAAACATCATGTACTACCATAGTTATCGAAACCTCCTTTTTAGCCTTGGCTTGATTTTGTTATAGGATTTGTCTCAGCATAGACATTTGTGGCATAGCACACTAGTATATGCCACCAATATCTAATTGCCATGGGTCTGAAGTAAGTAACCCCCACGATTGCTAGAACAAATGGCCAGCGGAGCTAGGAAAGCGCCATTCCACTTTGTCTCCTGGCGACTAATTGCTCTGCTTTTTATGGTCGTCCGCATGGTTAACCATTTACTATACCAAGCCAACCTTGTGACTTTCGAAGACAGATGATCAGAGCTGTCATGAGACTAAATGGATCAGTGTTTTCCTAACGCCGCTGCCACTTCCATCTGAGCAGCCCTGGTTACAGTGGTCTGACACTCATCAATCAGACATTGATGGCATATACCACCAATTTCTTTGCTAAAACAATCCCTTTAATGCCAAGCAGTCAGTTTGCAACATTTGGAACGATCATTCATAAAACAGACATAAAAACACATAAAATAAATCAAACTTAAGTATAGAAAATATATAAAAAAATAAAAAATAAATATACACTATTTTTAGCACTAATTAATTTCTAGTTTTTAATATATTTTGTATTTTATTTTTCATTCCAAATTTTTTGTCTGAAATTAAATGATTCATCAATAAGGAAAGGTAAAATTTGAGAGTCCTCAGTAGTTGATACCTTTTAATGGCTAACTGAAAAGATAACAACAAATAGCAAGCAATGTGTCACGGAGCGGGTTAGTGGACCTACTAGGCCGTACCGCTGCAGCGGGGAGGCAGCTGGCCAAACAACAGGACACCCCAGAAATACAATGTCCCGCACAAGGGTACCTGACTAGTCCAGATGGTGGCCTTAGCTCTGGCACAGATGAGATGGGTGCAGCAGATGGCGCCAAACATGGCGGATGACACAGGAGCTGCAAGTTGCGCCAGACGTGGTGGACTCCTCCGGGCAAGGCAGAAGATACAGGACGTGGTGGATTCCTCCGGACGTGGCAGATGGCACAGGACGTGGCGGATTCCTCCGGACGTGGCAGATGACACAGGACGTGGCGGATTCCTCCGGACGTGGCAGTTGACACAGGACGTGGCGGATTCCTCCGTATGTGGCAGATGACTCGATACTAAGGCACAGCACGGGTAACAATTGGAACAGGAAACACTAAGGGACCATTTGAAAGACAGACTGGGAAAACTAACAACGCTCAGGCAAGGGGCCTTCTTATAGACCAGGAAATCGTGGCAGTTGACGATGATGACGATTTCCTATTTGCCCGCGCTGGCCCTTTATGGCCGGGCGCGAGCTTGCGCGCGCACCCTACGGGACACAGCCGAACGGAGCGGAAGTGAGCGCTGGCATCTCCTAGGAGGGAGACGGGGACCAGCGCTCACGGATCCATGGCTGTGGGCGTCGGGAGGTGAGTGAACCCGACGGCCCGCGGCCATGGACGCTACACAATGGATGGCCACGTAAACACATGCTGTAGAGAATAGACATTTCCTGAAAGAGAAAAAAGCTTATCATCTCGCGCCACACATCTCAGCATATGTTGAGATAAGTGGTAAGGTAAGGAAGGACACATTGGTTAAAAAAAAATCTTTTCGCATTTTTTCCCTTAAAGTAATGAAAAATTAACATAATTGGTATCGCCACCTCCATAAATGTCTAAACTATTATAATATAACATTATTTTACCCATTACAATGAACTCCTTAAAAAAATTAAAAAAATAAAAAGACCAGAATTTCTGTTTTTTTGGTCACTTCGTCTCCCACAAAAAATGGAATAAAAAGTGATCGAAAAGTTGCATGTACCCCAAAATGGCTCCAATAGAATCTACCACTCATCCGACAAAAGAAAAAAAACCCTCACAGTGCTCAACCAACGAAAAAATAAAAGCGTTATGGGTCTCAAAATATCGTGACAAACTGGTATTTAGTATTACCGTAGTCATATTGACTTGCAGAATAAAGTTAACATGCAGTTTTTTAGCACACAGTATAAGTAGTAAAAATTAAACCCAAAAAACAACGAAACTAACATTTTAAATCTTAAAATGGCTGCGGCGGCAAGGGGTTAATATCACTACAGAACATTTTGTGTACAAAAATGAATGTTAGCATTAAAAAATGCCAATTCTTGAAAATCGTCTTAGCACTAAATAATAAAAAGCTGAACTAGTTATTTGTTTTAAGGAGTCATCAATAGGATGTTATCAAACATTTATGATATATGCGTAAGTTGCTGATTCATACATACATAATAGCGTTATTTGTTATTGAGTTTCCTGGCACTACTTCATGTCAATATGTTATAAAGGAGACCAGCAGGAGAACATAAAATTGCTAATATCATTGTGTTGATTTATTGTGTTTTCAGGTTGCCGCTCTGAAATATCTACCTGCAGTTCTACAAGATGTGGAGACAGTGTTTGATGCCAGACTGCTTAGGTAACTAATAAATAAATCTTATTTACTGTCAATGTCATAGAAGTCAGTTGTAAAAGGCACTTGCTAGTTTATCCGACTGGTACTTCTTTGCTGTGTAATCTTTCAGATATAATTTGCCAATATAGATAATAATTAATTAGTAGAATTAAAATATAGTTATCTTCACAACCAAACTAGCAGTTGATAGATGGGTAGCATGGCGGAACCTGGTCCTGATCTTGTTAGTACTATTAACCCATTAGTGACCGCCAATACGCCTTTTCACGGCAGCCACTAATAGGCTTTATTCCAATGCGCCTTTTACGGCACTGCATCGGAATAAATGAGCAAGGAGCTGTTAAATCAGCCCTGCTCGAACGGATGAGATCGATATCAGTATCGATCTCGCCAGTTTAACCCCTCAGATGCGGCGCTGAGTAGCGATCGCCGCATCTGAGTGGTTTTAAAAAGAGGGAGGAAGCTCCCGCTCTCACCCCACCGGCATCCTGCGATAAAATCGCAGGATGTCGGTGGTTTGTATGGCAGGTCTGCCAGTAATTATGCTTGCTAGGCCATGACAGAGGCATGGCCTAGCAGATGCCTGTCCATTTTACACAGAGAGGCACTAATACACTGCAATATAAAAGTGTTACAGTGTATTATAAAAGCGATCGGAGGATCGCATAGTGAAGTCCCCTAGTGGGACTGGTAAAAAAGTTTTAATAAAGTTAATTTAAAAAAATTGAGTGAAAAAAAAATAATGAAAAACCCAGTTTTTCCCCTTACATTAAGGCTTTAGGCGGAATTCACACGACAGGGTTTCCCGGCCGGGTGACGGCCGTTCATAAATCGGCCGTTACCCAGCTGCATTAGGAACAATAGACCCCTAATGGGGCTATTCACACGACCGATCTTTTGACGGGCCGGGAAAACCGGCCGTCAAAAAATGGGACATGCCCTATTTTCGGCCGGGTACCCGGCCGCCCGGCTCCCATAGAAGTCTATTGGGCCGGGTAATACACGGCCATCGCCGGAATGTGTCCCGAGTGATGGCCGGGTCTACCGTCGCTCGCGCACTCTCTCCTCCTCCTCACAGCGCAGAGTGCATGTGAGGAGGAGGAGTGTATCCCATTCAGAAGAAGCGCTGTATGCTGGAGGTAACACTTTGGGGGTACTGCTGTAGCGAGGTCCCTGCTCTGCTATATGCAGGGGTACTGTGTGGCAGGGCTGGGGTATACAGCAGGTGGAAGGGGGCGCTGTGATGGCTCCCTTCCCAAATCTCCCTGGCCCGGTTAATCAGCCTCCTTTCCCCTTTCCGCCCTGGCGCTTCTTCAGGTGTCGCTACAGCTATAGCAGCCATAGCGGCTGCTAGTGGCGACACCTACCATGGCCGATGGCGCCGCTAGCAGCTGCTGCGGCTGCTACTGCTGTAGCTTCGTCCCTGCTCTATGTGCTAGCCCCACTTTAGCTCCCTGAAGGAGCGGAATCCCCGTGTGTTCGGGGATTCCGCTCCTGGACAGAGCGCTTGATGTCCATATATGGACAGTGACTTCAGGGGAAACTCCTGAAGTGGAATCACCGGCCACATGGAAATCCCACTTCAGGAGTTGCCCCTGATGTCCCTATCCAGATATGGACAGAGACATCAAGCGCTCTGTCCAGGGGGACATACAAAAGAATGTTGAAAACTAATGAAGTAAAAGAATGAACATTATTAGTAATAATAAGTAATAATAAGGTTGACTGGCAATCATGTGACCTTACTGGGTGTGTTTATAGTGGGTTGACTCAAAAAAACAATTGACAAATGAAATTCATCCGATTAAAAAATGGTCAGGGAAGAAATCGAATGCAAATCGGGTCCAAATCAGCCGGTAAAAACGGCAACACGGACCGGAACGGAGTCGGAATGGATGCAAACCGGATGCAATGAGGCCTTACTCACATGACAGGGTCCGAGTGTCGGCCGATAAAATCGGCCTTTTTGAGCCTTTTTCCCGGCCGGTTTGCATCCGTTTTGCAGCCGTTCCGATTCTGTTCCGGGCCGTGTTGCCTTTTTTAACGGCCGATTTTGACCCATTTTGCACCCGTTTTTTTTCCCTGTCCGTTTTAAAATCGGATGAATTTCATTTGTACATTTTTGCCACACACTTCTCTCTGTAGATAATGCCACACACTGCCCTCTGTAGATACTGCCACAGCCCCCCTGTAGGTAGTTCCACACAGCCCCCTGTAGGTAGTGCCACACAGCTCCCTGTAGGTAAGGCCACACAGCCCCCTGTAGGTAATGCCACACAGCCCCCTGTAATGCCACACAGCCCCCGGTAGGTAGTGCCAAACAGCCCCCTGTAGGTAGTGGCACACAGCCCCCTGTAGGTAGTGGCACATCCCCCTGTAGGTAGTGGCACACAGCCCCCTGTAGGTAGTGGCACACAGCCCCCTGCAGGTATTTTACACAGCACCATACATGAAGACAGTGAAGTCAGGGACTTCCCCTGGAGCGGAGACACCGGCCACAGGGTCAGGGATTCCGCTTCAGAAGTGCCTGACGTCACTGTATCCATATATGGACAGTGAAGCCAGGGACTTCTCCTTGAGCACAATCCCCGGCCACATCGCCGGGGATTCTGCTTCAGAAATCCCTGACTTCACTGTGTCCATATATGGACACAGTGAAGTCAGGGATTTCTGCTGGAGCGGAATCCCCAATCCCTGGCCACAGCATTGCCGAAGCTCCTACAGGGAGCAAAAGATATACCCTCCTCGTCCTCCTCCTCACATGCACTTCGCACTGTGAGGAGGAGAAGGAGAGAGAGTGAGCGACGGAAGACACGGCCGTCACTTGGAGCACATTCAAGTGATGGCCGTGTATTACCCGGCCCCATAGACTTCTATGGGAGCCGGGCGGCCGGGAGAACAGCCGAAAATAGGGCATGTCTCATTTTTTGACGGCCAGGTTTCCCGGGCCGTCAAAAAAATTGGTCGTGTGAATAGCCCCATTAGGGGTCTATTGTTCCTACTCCAGCCATGTGACGGCCATTTTTTGAAAGGCCGTCACACGGCCGGGAAACCCTGTCGTGTGAATAAGGGCTTATTATTAAAAACAAAGTCTAAAAGTTACGCATATTTGATATTGCCACGTCCGTAACGACCCCAGCTATAAGTTATCATATTATTTAACCCGCATAGTGAACGCCGTAAAAATAAAATAAAAAACAAAGCAAAAATTGCTGCTTTCTGTGAATCCTGCCTTAACAAAAAGTGATAAAAGTGATCAAAATGTCGCATCTACTCCAAAATAGTACCAATGAAAACAACAAGTTGTCCTGCAAAAGAAAAACCCTCATACAACTGCATCGGCCGAAAAAAGAAAAAAGTTATGGCTCTGAAACTAAGTGTTTTTGCTGTGTAAAAGTAGTAAAACATAAGAAAACTATATTAATTTGGTATTGTTCAATCATAACAACAAACTGAATAAAGTTATTGTGGGATTTATACCCCACAATAAACTGCGTAAGTTTAGAACTCAAAAAAGTGAGACGAAATTGCTGGGTAACTCTATTTCCCCCTAAAAAAAGTTAATAAAAGTTAATCAGTAAATTATATGTACCCCAAAATGATGCTATTAAAAAATACATGTCCCACAATAAACAAGACCTTATACAGCTATGTTGACGCAAAAATAAAAAAGTTATAGCTCTTTGATTAAGACGATTGAAAAACGCAAAAAATAGCTTGGTCATTAACCCCTTCCCGCTCCTTCGTACTATTAGGTCATGATAACTGCATCGTTCATTTCGCGATTTCGGACATTCTCCCGCCACATAAAGGAGCTGGGACAACTGCTGTCTCCCTTCAGCTGGGACCGGTCGCGGTGTCCCAGCTGATTAACCCCTTACAAGTTGCGTTCAATAGCGATCACGGCTTCTTAGGGGTTAAACCACCATCGACGTCCCACTACATGATAGCGGGCGCCGATGGTTGCAATGGCAACCGGAGGCCTAAGAATTGCCTCCGGCTATGCCATCTACGGAAGTCTAGTGGATCCTGACCCACTATGCTTGATGTCAGAGAGTAGTTGACAGCACTAATAGACTGTACTACGCATGTATTTAAGTCCCCTAGTGGGACAAAATAAAAAGTAAAAAAGTTGTGTAAAAATAAAAAAATAAAAGTTTAAAAGTAAAAATCCCACTTTTTCCTTTATCGGTCCTTTATTATTATTTAAAAATAAATAAATAAACTATACATAATTGGTATCGTCACGTCTGTAACGGCCTGAACTACAAAAGGATTTCATTATTTATCCCGTGCGGTGAACATCATAAAAAAAAATAATAATAAACCACACCAAAATCACAATTTTTTGATCACTTCAATTCCAAAAAATGGAATAAAAGGAGATAAAAAAAATTGCATGAACTTAAAAATGACACTAATCGAAACTACAGTTTGTTACGCAAAAAACAAGTCCTCACATGGCTTTCTTGAAGGAAAAACAAAAAAGTTATGGCTCTTAGAATAAGGTAACACAAATTCATTATTTTTTACAAAAAGTATTTTATTGTGCAAACGCCATAAGACATAAAAAAAACAATAAATATATGGTATCGTCGTAATCGTATCGCCCCACAGAATAAAGTGAATGTCATTTATAGGTCACGGTGAACGCTGTAAAAAAAAGGAATAGAAAACAATAGTAGAATTGCTGTTTTTTTAGTCACTATACCTCATAAAAAAAAGAATAAAAACTGATCAAAAAGTCGCATGCACCCCATGAAAACAACAATTAATTCCTTAAGGGGTCTAGTTTCCAAAATGGGGTCACTTTTAAGGGGTTTCCCCTGTACTGGTAGCTCAGAAGCTCTGCAAATGCCATGGCGCATAGAAACCAATCCAGCAAAATCTACATGCTCTTCTTCCTTTCTGAGTCCTGCCGTTTGTCCAACCAGCAGTTTATGACTACATATGCGGTATTGCCGTAATCAGGAGAAATTGTTTTACAAATGTTGGTGTGCTTTTTCTCCTTTATTCCTTGTAAAAATTAGATTTTCAATTGCACAGCCTAATTCCACAAAATGCAGCAAAAAAAAACTGTGGGGTCTAAATGCTCACTTTACCCCTCGATAAGTTGTTTGAGGGGTGTAGTTTGCCAAATGTGGTCACTTTTGGGTGTTTCCACTGTTTTTGCACCACAAGACCTCTTCAAACCAGACATTTTGCCTAATAAAAAGGAGTCCTCAAAATCCTCTAGGTGCTCCTTTGCTTCTGAAGCCCGTGCTTCAGTTCATTATCACACTAGTGTCACATGTGCGATATTTTTAAAAACTGCAGAATCTGGGTAATACATATTAAATGGGGGATTTCTGGAAAGGGTATGTTCACACGCAGTGGTTTCAGACGTAATTCAGGCGTTTTACGCCTTAAATTAAGCCTGAAAAAACGGCTCCATTACACCTACAAACATCTGCCCATTGCTTGCAATGGTTTTTACGGTGTTCTGTTCCCACGAGGTGTAATTTTACGCGTCGCTGTCAAAATATGACGCGTAAAAAGACACCCACGAAAAAGAAGTGCAGGACACTTCTTGGGACGTTTTTGTAGCCGTTTTTCATTGACTCCATTGAAAAACAGCTCCAATAACGTCCGTAAAATACGGTGCGAAAAACGCGAGTTGTTACAAAAACGTCTGAAAATCAGGAGCTGTTTTCGCTTGAAAACAGCTCCGTATTTTCAGACCTATTTTGCTAAGCGTGTGAAAATACCCTAAAACCTTCTCTTTTACAGAAAAAAATTTAACAAATAGGATTTTCTGATACAAAAAATAATTTTGTAAATTTCATCTCTACTTTGCTTTAAATTCCTGTGAAACAGTGTGAAAGGGTTAAGAAACGTTCTAAATTTTGTTTTGAATACTTTGAGGGGTCTCGTTTTTAAAATGGGGTGTTTTATGGAGATTTCTAATACAGAAGGCGCTCAAAGCCACTTCAAAACTGAACTGGTACCTAAAGAGGCTTTTGAAATTTTCTTCAAAATAGGAGAAATTGCTGCTTATGTTCTAAGCCTTGTAACGTCCTAGAAAAAAAAAATTATGTTTAAAAAAAATGATGCCAACATATAGTAGACATATTGGAATGTGAACTAGTAACTATTTTGTGTGGTATCAGTATCTGTCTGAAAATGCTGTTTTTTCAACATTTTCTCTAAATTTTGCTATTTTCCCCAAATAAACACTGAATATATCGAATATATGAGACATGTTAGATTTGACAAATGAGCTCTGAACCTCAGGGCCAAAACTAGACTGCGTCCTTAAGGGGTTAAGGCCTAAAATAGTCTGGTCACTAAGGGGTTAAAGCTGGCTATATGTTTTCCTTTAGCTCTTTAAAACCAAATGTACATGATTATCTTGGTCACTTTTTAGGTATTACGTTTACCATTACCTCTTCTATAGTAGTTGTTTACAATTTCTGTATGCTATGCTCCTACTCCACAGATGTGTTTCCACTTCCAGTGGCATAGGTGCTTTATGCACCAATGAAGATAAACCTGTTGGGTTTATCGTCGGTTCATTGACAACGGGGGGTTGGGGGATTTCTCCCTCCTACGTATGTTCCCTCTCCAATTTGGAGAAATAATACGATCCTCTCATTAGCATTACAACCCGTTCCTCGGGTTTCAACTTCTTCAAATTTGTGAACTCTCCTAACTAAACTTATGATTCGTCACATACCTTGGCTCCTTCAGTGTTTTGCAGCGTTGTTTACATAATCCGCCTGAAGCTCCCCCGATACCATTGATGCTGTTTGCATAATTTTCATTGGTCGCGCCGTCACTATGGGGCCGTCCCGGTCTGTGGGCGTCAGTAACTGACGTCTCAATCACCGATTGGTTCAGGTCAAACTGACGCGACCAAGGTAGGTGGGGCTATAGCCGTATAAGGCTCTTTGGTTTCTCCAGCGCGCACTTAGACCAGTCATCAGTGTCTAGTGCACGCCGTTGAATTAAAAATACTGCAGCATAACATGTGCTGAGCGGTAGTTAGTTAGAATCTACGTCGGTATCCTGCGGCATAATATGTGCTGACCGGTAGTTAGACAGATCAAGGCAATTTATACCCCTGAGGACGCTCCTCTATATGTGTGTAGAGGCGCAGAAACGCGTTGGGAATCTTGCTTGTTTGTGGCAACTAGACAAACTATTATTTATTTACTACGTTTGTGGCGTGTTGTAGCGATGGGCTAATCATGTTCAAACTGTCAAACTGTCAACTTAATTTTTACAGTGGTTGGCTACCGTTCACACTCCATAAAGCATCTATGATCTGTGTTGCCAACACCTGTATTCAGATCCTTGGCAATTAGTGCCCTATTTTTTGACATTAAATCTTTAATAAATTGTATTTTTAAACGTTTAGACAGGCAGTGTATTTTCATATCTAATTAAACGTATACCTTACACACTGAATACTTTGGAATATAGTCTATAACCATGGAGTCACATTTTTCTACATAGATGCTGTATACGCAAAACATTAAGACTATATGCACAATTGCTTCATTTTTAGTTTTAGGTGCATTTTTGCAATAATTAAAACTTTGGTTGTTATATTGTGCATACTCTTTAACTATTTCTAAGCAGTTGCAAGTAACGGTCGTTTAGGAACTTACTGCAATCTATAAATGTATACAGCACGCTTATAAGCTCACTTTAGCATATGCGGCAGGCAACCAGATTTATATAATTTAACTTTGTGTTCATGAAACTGTATCAGAAATATGAAGATCCAACTGCTATAAAAATGTATTATGAAATTAATCTACCCATAATTATGGACATATATAGATTAAATACAAGTAAATTGTGTACAAGGTTGAACAGTTAAATGGACATTAACTTTTCAAACAATTTATGCTATCTAATAGTATACCTGATATAGATTAACTTTGTAATTTGCTTACTGTTAAAATAGTACATATCGTTACATAGTTACATAGTTAGTACGGCTGAAAAAAGACACCTGTCCATCAAGTTCAACCAAGAGACGGGAAAAGGGAAGTAAAAAATTTCTACACATAGTAGCTAACACTTTTTTGCTCTAGGAAATTATCTAAGCCTTTTTTTAAAGCCATCTACTGTCCCTGCTGTGACCAGCTCCTGCGGTAGGCTATTCCATAGATTCACAGTTCTCACAGTAAAGAAGGCTTGTCGCCTCTGCAGGTTGAACCTTTTTTTCTCCACACGGAGGGAGAGCCCCCTTGTTTTTTGAGGGGCTATTACATGGTACAGGATTTCACCATATTTTTTGTATGTGCCATTAATATATTTATAAAAATGAATCATGTCCCCCCTTAGTCGTCTTTTTTCAAGGCTAAATAGGTTTAATTCTTTTAATCTTTCCTTATAACTTACATTCTCTATGCCCCTTATTAGCTTCGTTGCTTTTCTTTGTGTTTTTTCCAACTCCAGGGCATCCTTTCTATGAACTGGAGCCCAGAACTGAACTGCATATTCTAGATGAGGCCTCACTAATGCTTTGTAAAGTGGTAATATTACATCCCTGTCCATGCCTCTTTTAATACACAACAATATCCTGCTGGCCTTTGAAGCAGCTGATTGACACTGCATGCTGTTATTTAGTTTATGATTTACAAGTACACCCAGATCCTTCTCAACAAGTGACTCCCCCAATGTAGCTCCCCCTAGGACATATGATGCATGCAGGTCATTCGTACCCAGATGCATAACTTTACATTTATCTACATTAAACTTCATCTGCCAAGTGGATGCCCAAACACTTAGTTTGTTTAAATCCGCTTGCAATTCATGAACATCATCCATAGACTGAACTATATTACATAGCTTGGTGTCATCTGCAAAAATAGAAATAGTGCTATTAATCCCATCCTCTATATCATTAATAAATAAGTTGAATAATAGCGGTTCCAGCACTGAACCCTGGGGTACACCACTTATAACCGGGGACCATTCAGAGTAGGAATCATTGACCACAACTCTCTGGATACGGTCCTTGAGCCAATTCTCAATCCAATTACAAACTATATTTTCTAAACCTATAGTCCTTAATTTACCCATTAGACGTCTATGAGGGACAGTGTCAAATGCCTTTGCAAAGTCCAAAAACACTAAATCCACAGCGGCCCCTCTGTCTAGGCTTCTGCTCACCTCTTCATAAAAACAGATTAGGTTAGTTTGACAACTTCTGTCCTTAGTAAAACCGTGCTGGCTGTCACTTATAATGCTATTTATTGTCACATAATCCTGTATATAGTCCCTCAATAGCCCCTCAAACATTTTCCCCACGATGGATGTTAAGCTTACTGGTCTATAATTACCCTGGGAAGACCTAGAGCCCTTTTTGAAAATAGGCACCACTTTTGCCCTGCGCCAGTTTTATCCTTGGAAAGTCTATGTGAAGTTAGTGCCACTAGGTGTCTCCCTTTCTGCAATGTGCTGTCCATCCCCTGTTATCAAGCAAAATCCGTCTCTAGTTCCAGACAGATATCAGAAGGTGGGGTTGTAACTCTTCACTGCTTGTCAATAGAAGTCTTTGGAGAGGGAAGGAGGAGCAGGAGAAGAGAGAGACACAGATGCTGCCCATACAAGTCTATGGAGAGGGGAGGGGAGCATGAGGAGTTAGCAAGAGCACAGTGAGAAAGACACAGACTTGGTGGAATTGCTGGTAGGATTTCTATGTCACCCAATTTCTGGATTCTCAGCTACACTGCTCATTACTGCTGCATAATCTCCTCCGTGCTGCTGCTGCTGCAGCTTCTTTATATATGTGATAGAGATAGAATAGCAGGATTCTCCTCCTGCTCTCTGTGTGCAGTGTAAAGAAGACATGATAGCCGTTAGGCTCAGCCCAGTAGTTCAGAGCAAACTGAGAATTAGAAATCAAGCCTACAGAGGGGAAAACTGCTAAAAATTGCAGAATATAAGTCATACAATGGCCAGAAATAGTGTTATTCCTCATGTACACACATATGACAGCTTAGTCTGAAAAGTACCCTGAAATGTTAGGTACCCAAGCTTTGGAAGGAAGCCTCTATACTTAGCTAGAGCAGAAGCTTCTGCATCTCAGAGGAACAAGTTGTAGAATTCCTTCTGCTTTTACATCCAGGTCACATGTAGACACTGAACCTGGATGTCCTGAAGAGAAAACCATGTCCGTTATGTGTTTTTTTATTAATGATTTAATAATAGTTGTTCACAATCTCACTTTTTTAAAGTCAATCATACATTTTTCGAGAAATGTCATACAGAGAGAATAACACCTGCCCATTGAGGAATGTTGACCAGAATTACAGATATTTTTTACAATTTTTACTTTGTGTTTACAACATGCTCTGTGATTTACATTTTAGCAACACATTTAACCCCTCAATGACCACCAATATGCCTTTTTACAGCGTTGTAGAATAAGTTCTGCAAGGGTGTTACTTGCCACACTAAAGAGCTTAGCACTTGCTCTAACAGTCGGGATCCAGGTTACCTCCAATCCCAGCCGTTTAACCTTTTGACCGCGGCATACTATTGATCACGGCATAATGAAAGGGTTTCCTCCCTTCCCAGAGTTCCCGGTGACATGTTAGAGAACTGGGTAACCCTATACAGGCATCCCTGGGGACCTAGAAAGAATCCCAGGTCTGTCTTTACACTCAGTCTACTGTACAAAGTGTGTTAATGTCACAAAGCATAATATATTAGCATACAGAAGCATACTTTAATACCATAATTTCAAATAAATTAGTAAAATAGTAATCTATTATGGGGATATACATTATTTTTTTTGTCAATAATTAGAAAAAAAAGTTTACAAAAATAAAATTACGATAAACGGGATTATTTCGTATAAAATAAAATTTGTTACACATGTTAAATTAAAACAAAAAAGTACACATTTGAGGTATTTTGACGACTGTAATAATAATAATAATTAATTAAACAGATTATTTAAGGTAAAGTGTCAATAGTATAAAAAAGCCCCACCCTAGTGCCAACAGATTATAGCTAATAAAGCTAAGTGGCTTAGGGTATGTTCTCACCCGGCATATTGTTGCAGAAAATTTAGCGACTTAAAATCTCTTACATACGTGTGAATAGAGTTGTTTCTGCATCATGTGCATGGATTTTTACAAACCCAATTCAGATGTATGGAGCAGTCACAGAAATGTACGCAACAAAGTTGCCACATGTGAACATATTTGCATTTGTGCTAAAAATTTCCACTTTTGTCTTCTCTCTATAGAACATTTTCCCAGAAGCATTTTTTTTTGGACAGCAATGACTTCCATTGTGTTTTTATTTTAGTGGACTTATGAACAGACGTTTTCTCTAGGTCTAGTATTCACTAGATTTATTTGCTGTTACCCATGGGTTCTTTCCCACCTCAGAATTGCCCAGTCCTAGGGAGAGTAGCAGCATCCCTGAATTTTCTCCATTTGTAGACAATTTGTCTAACCGTGGATTTATGTTCACCCTGGACTTTAGCCTTTCGCTTTTGTAGCCTTTTCCAGCCTTATGTTCTATAACTAAGTTGGCAACCTACAGCACCCATGTCACAGATGGCACATGGGGCCTCGATGTCTGGCTCGCAAACACTTCACTCTTGCCGTGTCCAGGTCCGGTGTATGTTGTGGTGCTGACACGGGGGGGGGGGGGCGTAGAGCGGTACTTCCTTAGGATGGCAGAGCTGCTCTTCAGTTTTAACTATCAGATCTGATAGATAGAATGATAGAATGAGGCGCCACTCTGCTCTGCTGTTTGTGTGTCTCGGCGATGAACACTGGGCGGCGCTGTGTTTTGTGCTTGGCAAGCACACAATGCAGCACCGCTCTTTCTCCTGTTTGGCGCTGACAAACCTCTAATGAGGTGCCGCTCTGTTTTCCTGGTCATAGCCACTGCTGCCATCACAGATTCACCTGTAAAATAAGAGCTGCATACAAGTTATTTTATAAATCACTGCAATCACTCCCCCCCCCCAAGAAAATAAATCTCTGACAGCTCGCTCTCTAATGTGCAGCCTCCCTGCAAGCTGGCGTTCAGTAGCCGCTCTCTCCTGTGAGCAGCCCCCCACAAGATGTTGTTCAGTAACTACTCTCTCCTGTGAGCAGCTCCCCACAAGCTGCTGTTCAGTAGCCACTCTCTCCTGTGAGCAGCCCCCACAAGCTGGTGTTCAGTAGCTACTCTCTCCTGTGAGCATCTCCCCACAAGCTGCTGTTCAGTAGCCGCTCTCTCCTGTGAGCAGCCCCCCCCACAAGTTGGTGTTTAGTAGATGCTCCTCTCCTGTGAGCAGCTACCCCCCCCCCATACTGGTGTTCTATAGTCGCTCTCTCCTGTGTGCAACTGGTATTCAGTAGTTGCGGTCTCTCCCATGTGCACCCCCCAGGCTGGTGTTCAGTAGCCGCGATCTCTCCTATGTGCACCCCCGGGCTGGTGTTTAGTAGCCATGGTCCCTCCTATATGCACCCCCCAGTCTGGTGTTCAGTAGCAACGGTCTTTCCTAGGTGCCCCCCCAAGCTGGTGTTCAGTAGCCACAGTCTCTCCTTTGTGCCCCCCCAAAACTGGTGTTCAGTAGCCACGTATGTACCACAGATAGATTATCTTTCCAAAGAAAGGCTAGGACAAGGGTCACAATGAAATGTGAGTTTAATTAACTGATAGACTGGTTTATGTCACATGCGTTGCCTACCCCTGCTCTATAACATGATGTCTTCTTGAAGTTGTTTGCCTCCAGGCATGGTTCACACTAACCAATCTTTCTTGAGAATAACAGATTTGTGCCTTTATTTAATGGGAAAAGCACCTGTAAAGCAAACACTGCTAATCTCATCTCCTTCATTGAAAATCCATTTGCCAATTACCTCTTGGAGAAGTCATTAACACAGAGGTTCACTTACTTTTTCTCTCTGTACTATGAGTTTTTACTCAATGTAGGCAATAAAAGACAGGAACAGTAGAATTGTTTGTATGTTATTAGTTTGTTAGATTGTGTTTGTCTATAAGTTTGACTTAGATAACAATCAGACCACATTTTATTAGTATTAATGCAAAAATCCAGGTAATTCCAAAGTGTCCAATTACTTTTCTTGCAACTGTAAGCATAGGTTTTTCACACGTTTGGGCTGGGTTCACACAGAGTTTTTTGCAGGCAGAAAATATGCCTCAAAATTCCATTTGAAATAAATGGGAGGCATCTCCAGATGTTTTTTGGCGCATTTTCCGACACGGTTTCTGCGTCAAAAAACGTGTAAAAAAACTCTGTGTGAACTTACTCTTACAAGGAAGTCAGTGCATGGAGAGCTGATTTCTACTACACCAAGGGCAAGCAGCTATTAACCCTTTCATGCCGACAATCTGTAGATTCACGTCCTTTTCGCACATACCCCGTGCTGCCAGGACGTGTATATACAGCTCGCTGTTCCAGCGGGCAAAGCGCTGTGAAAAGGTTCGGCTACAGAGAATATGATCACCGTTATTAACTGCTTCCTGACTGCCCACAGTAAATTCACGTTGGCGCTTGCTGGGCTCTGTGCAGCGCCGACGTGAATTCACAGTGGGTGTTAAAAGCGCAATCCGGGTGTCTCAGAGTAGCGGTGACACCCGGATCGCGCTGTCAACCCCTGCCTCTGGTCTCGGAGACATGACCGAGACCTGATTGGTTCAGGTCCCGATCATGTTGCTACAACAAACTTTCCCGAGGACCGATTGCGGGTGCTGCCATTGGTTGCATGGCAAAACCGGAGGCCATACAACGGCCTCCGGTCTGCCATTCGCGGAAGCCTATGAGGACCAGCTGGTCCTCATAGGCTTCCTGTCAGTGTGACTGTCAACGTCACACTGACAGTTTATAACACGTTACAATACCTAGGTAGTGTAATGTATTATAGCAGCCATCAGTGCTGCAGGTCTTCAAGTAAAACAAGTAAAAAAAAAAAATAATAAAAATGTTTTAGAAAAGTGTAAAAACATGTTATAAGTTACAAAAACAAAAAATGCTTTTTTTCTTGTAATAAGCCTTTTATTATAGGAAAAAAAATAAAACGTTAAAAAAGTACACATATTTGGTATCACCACGTTCGTAACGACCCAAACTATAAAACTATAATATTATGTTTCCCGCACGGTGAACACCGCAAAAAATATTTTAAAAACAATACTAGCATCACTATTTTTTTGGTCATCACCCCTCCCCACCCCACCCATCAAAATATAGAATAAAAAGTGATCAAAAATTTGCATGTACCCCAAAATAATACCAATAAAAACTACAACCCGTCCTGCAAAAAACAAGCACTTACACAGCTTTTTTGACTGAAAAATAAAAAAAATTATGTCTCTCAGAATATGGTGACACAAAAAATAAATAATTTTATAGAAAAGTGATTTTATTGCGCAAACGCCACAAAACATAAAAAAACCTATATACATATGGTATCGCCATAATCGTACCGACCTGCAGAATAAAGTAAAATGTCATTTATAGCACACAGTGATTACTGTAAAAAAAGAACTGAACTGGTCCTTGACAAAATAGCCTTTTGAAATTTTCTTGAAAATGTGAGAAATTGCTGCTAAAGTTCTAATCCTTGTAACGTCCTAGAAAAATAAAATTATGTTAAAAAAATGATGCATATAAAGTAGACATATGGGGGATGTTAATTGGCAACAATTTTGTGTGGTATTAGTATCTGTTTTACAAGTAGATTACATTTAAAATTAGAAAAATTATAATTTTTGCACATTTTCTTAAAATTTTGGTGTTTTTCACAAATAAGCTATGAATTTATTAACCAAATTTTTCCACTAACATAAAGTACAATATGTTACGAGAAAACAGTCTCTGAATCGCTTGGATAGGCAAAAGCATTCCAGAGTTATTACCACATAAAATGACACGTCAGATTTGAAAAAATGGGGCTTGTCACTGAGGCATCGATGACCCTTGGTCCTGAAAGAGTTAAACCATTAGTGAGAAAAATATTTTCAGGGTAGTGCTACACATAAGCAAGGCAAATATACTAATATATGAAGCAAATGAGCCTTGTAAGGGGGGAGAATGGAGAGTCGCTTTAAATCTAAAAAGTAAAGTAAAATAACTATTGAGTCAAACAAAGTTATGAAATTATAAACAATAAAGTCCATGTTATCTTGACAATTAAAATGATGAACATATTAAAAAAATTTAATCTAATTTAACAATCTAAAATCGAATTAAACTATGCAGACATAAAGTAATTAAATCTGTCTGGATGGTTACAATACACCAATAAGCTTAGGATGTCCCCAGAATGCAAAATGCTTTAGTTGTTTTCTACTATATACTTCACATTGCTCAGGATACAGCAAGAAACTTATTAAAGGGGTTATCCAGGATATGAGAGAAAAAAAAACACAGCAAAGTTGATTTCTAAAGTGCAACCTACAAGATGTGGCCATTTACTACAAAAAATACAACATTTTTTATCCGATTTCACTTGCCATGCCGCATGCCATTTTTTTTTTTTAACATCCTTAGGCCTCATACACACAAACGTATTTTTTTCCTCCAGTAAATGCTGGCAGAAATACGGGTCCTTTGTCACACGTATTCAACCCGTATTCCACCAGTATTTACGAACCCGTGCCCGTAAATACGGGTACGGTGTCACCAGTATTCCACCCATATTTACGGACCCGTTTCCTCTGCACTAATCGGCAGCCCCTTCTCTCTATCAGTGCTGGAAAGAGAGAAGGGGCAGCGCTTTCGGGCAGAGTTTCCGCAGCGATTGAAAGTAAAAGAAGTTCATACGTACCGTTGTCTTGGTGACGCGTCCCTCTTTTGACCTCCAGTCTGACCTCCCTGGATGACACGGCAGTCCATGTGACCGCTGCAACCTGTGATTGGCCTGCGATTGAAACGTCATCCCGGGAGGCCGGACTGGAGGAAGAAGCAGGTAAGTTAATTTTTAATACTATTAACTCCAGCGGTAGTCACTGTCCCGGGTGCTGAAAGAGTTACTGCCGATCAGTTAACTCTTTCAGCACCCAGGACAAGGACTATCCCCTGACGTCGCCTAGCAACGCTCCCGTAATTACGGGTGCACACACGTAGCCACCCGTAATTACGGGAGCCGCATAGACTTCTATGGGCCTGCCCATGCCGTTATTACGGCCTGAAATAGGACATGTTCTAATTTTTTCAATGGCACGGGCACCTTCCCGTAAGCATATGGGAAGGTACCCGTGGCCAATAGAAGTCTATGGGCCCGTAATTACGTCCGTATTTACGTACGTGTGCATGAGGCCTTACTATTTTCAGAACTGTAGTGTAGCTCCCCGCTCTGTCTTCTGCTCATCAGTCTGTAACTTTAGTAACCCAACCAGACATATTTTGTCTGCTGCCTAGCTCCATGCTGTTGCTATTCTTTTCTTTTCCGTCGTTATGTCCCGCTCCTTGCTAGCAAACTCCCCGCATCAACCCCTTCACCAATCTAGGTCCTGACAGATTGTTTGTCCCTCAGTCTGCTGTCCTGATCCCCGTCCCTGTTGTTTAGTGCCCAATGTCCTCAACAAGCCTGTCTCTCCTTCTGTTTGCTTCCCATCTCCTACCGCTGCCGTTCATCGCCTGACGTTCCTCTGTCTGCTGCCTAGCTATAGCTCAAACGGCGCATGTGTAGAACTGGAGGAGAACAGCGGGGACCGTGCATGCGTGGTCCCCTATGAGCACCAGAACCGACCATACACAGCACATCACTGATAAACATATTTTTGAATGAAAAAGTAAACCATATTTCTAGAGATGAATGTCCTGATTTTCTAAGAATCTCCTATCTTACATAAAGAGTTTTTCCATTTTAGACAATTACTTTTTGTAAAAAGGACTCCTGACAATAAGCTGACTACAGGTTGTTCAGCAATCAACTGTAATCTGTGGAGGAACCTGACATCGAATGTTTAATTCCTCTGCAGCACCACCACAGGTGAAATGAAGCATTACATGGTGCATTATATGGTTAAAATCAATGTGCAGGATCCCCTAGAGAGAGAGAGACACACCTTATAGAAGTTCTAGTCTCTAGCTTATTGATGGAAATCCTGAATGAGAAATTCCTCTATATTACCTCAAAATGCACCTATAGGGTATTTGGGTCTAAAAAAGAGATGAGGTGAATGGGATAAAGTATGAAGTCAGTGAGCCCTTCAACAGCACAGAACAAATCCTTCTATCAAACTCACCTGCAATGTGTTATAACACATAACTTTTGCTTCTTTGAATATATTTGCATATAATTTTATTGTTGTGAAAATGGAAGATATAAAGTGAACATTCACTTGCATATAAAGAGGAGAAGCCTCCCAGTAATAGGGCATAGGAGCCGCATGTACATCACATTCCCCTGTGTTATCCTGACGATCACGTCTTGCAATGGAGGCAAACTGGATTTCCTCGCTGCTGCTGTGCAATATTAATGGATCATTCCCATTCTTAAAAAAAACATTGCAGATAATTGACGTATATTAGACAATTGTTATATAGCAATCCCCTCATTTTAGGTTTGTGTGTCCCCATAGGCTCACTAACAGGGAATATAGAATGTAATTCATGGCATTGCTATATGTATTAGTAAACATTGAACCATTACTTTATTATTATAGCCAACTACTGTATGAGTTCTACACCTGCATTCCTCCTGAGAAACTACAGCAGCAAAAAGTACAGTCTATGAATGAAATTGTTCGCAGTAACCTGTTCAAGAAGCAAGGTAAGACAAAATAATAATATGGTAAACATGATCAAATCATAATGGCAGTAAGCAATACTAAATCCCAGGAATTTCCGCTACAATTTATAGTCATAGGGGCCAAAGATAGTCATAGTGGGCATTTCTTGTCTGTGGCACAGCTTTCACTGGGTACGTGCCAAAAAAGTTGAAAATAATTTTTAAGATAAAAAGGCTTCTTCATACTTTCAGTATTCTTCTTACCTCAAGAGGATTTGGAAGGCACCAAAGACTACAGGTTGTTATCAAAACAATGTCTGGAACTCATGTAGTTCACAATATTACATACCCCTGTTGGTACCTGTAATAGTAAATTCTCTCTAGCTGAGATCTGTGACAAATTTTACTATATATCGCAGTGTTTGATGATGATGATGATGCAATATTCATCTAGGCAGTCATATGCAGGTTTTGCTCATTAATTCAGACTGGATTTACAACTTTTTTGTTTTATTATTATTATATATATATATATTTTGTACCTATTCCATTCCCTTTTCTTCCAATTATCTTATCCCACATTCTGTACCAGATTTAATGTTCACCGGGCACTATGACGTGATCTTGGAGATGAAATGAGCAGTCCAGCACTTTATTTGTAGGTGGCAATTAAAAAAAAAAATTGAATATGAAAAATTGTTTTTTTGTTAATCAATTTATAAATTGGGGGGCGTGGCCAGCAGTCGATGGCGCCGGTCGCATAAACTGAGAGCTCCGCGCCCTGCCACGCAGATCCAGCAGCCTACAGCGGGGAAAGGTGCCTCATATGGGGAAAAAAAGACCCCAAGGGTCTAGACTCACCCCTGCAGCACAGCACCAGGTCGCCGCCACTCCACCAACGATCGACGGCTACTTTCTTCGGCGGCAAGCCACGCCGCTCCCTCAGCCGCAGCCATCTTGGACAGCCTCGTGTCAGAAGGAAGGGGAGATGTCCGAGCAGGGAGAGGAGACAGTGCCCCACGTACAGGGTAAGCTGAATAGCCGGATGGCTAAAGTTCACCCTCCCAGCTCCCCTAAGCTGTCCTCCACCTCGTCCTGTGAACAGCAGGGAAGGGGGTCCCCTATCCCAGGAGCAATGGAGGCCAGGCCACGAGGAGCATCAGCTCAGTTAGAGGCCCCAGTACACCTGCTTGAACCACCAATGTCACAGCCCTCAGCACAAATGGCCCTACAGATTTGGCCTGCACCTAAACCTCAACGGCCCACGATCCAGCAGCCGGGGAGGAGAGACGATCTGGGGGATACACCATCTTTGACCCCCTATGCCCAGGCCCCTGTATATGCCTCAGATTCTGACCTGGAGGATTCAGCCTCACTTCCTTCAGATGTGCCCCCTATGTGGAGGGAATGTTTCTCACAGTTGCCCACTAAAGAGGACTTTAAGAGTATGATACAAGAAGTGAAGGCAGCTTTTCGTTCAGAATTGGCGGGGGTGTCGCAGCATATACAGCAGATTGCTACGAGGGTGGAGGCTCTAGAAGATGACCACGATGCCACTAGGCGCCATGTCTCTGTGATACAGTCTTCAGTGTCCTCCCAGCTGGCGTCCATTAGAGATATGCAACTGCATCTAGAGGATTTGGATAACAGAGGTCGCCGTCATAATATAAGGATAAGGGGCATACCGGAGCCCTCGGGGTCTGAAGATCTTCCCATCGTGTTAGAGACTATCTTTAACGACCTTTTGGGTGCACCCCCGTCTAATCGGATACCGCTTGACAGAGCGCATAGAGCACTGAAACCAAAATCCATTACATCTCAGCCCAGAGATATCATCTGCTGTGTCCAGGATTTCCGCACTAAGGAGGACATTATGCTTAAAGCCCGTCAGCGTAAAGACCTGGAGTATGCCGGTGTGCCGATTCAGTTATTCCCGGATCTCTCCTGGATTACGTTACAGAAAAGACGTCTGCTTCGTCCGCTTCTCGCAGCCCTACGGGACCACAATATTATTTATCGATGGGGGTTTCCGTTCTCCCTTACAGCCCGAAGAGATGGTGTTTCTGCAACCCTGAGGTACCCAGGGGATTTGCCTCATTTCTGTGACTCCCTTGGTATACCAACGCCCAAGATGCAGAATTGGGAGACTCCTTTGCCGCCTTCGTCTCCACCTCCAGTCTGGCAGTCGGTCCGAAATAAGCGGAGGACCTCTCCAAGACGACAGTCTAACCGAAGTCCACCAAGACCTGATTTGAATTGATGGACGCTGCGCAGATACACGGCACCTCCGTAATATATGTGAAGGAGCCTGGTCACCCATACCAGCTGCTCCCTTCGCCAGTTGCACTATCCTAGGCTAAAAATGCATTTAGGATTATATTTCTGATTTTATGTTGCTTCTCTTTAATTCGTTAACGTAAATTGTGGCAGGGCGCGATTGCCCGGGATACACTTGGCTTTTTCACCCCCTTTTTGTTTTTTCTCGGCCTGTACGTATTTATACGTACTTTTGTACTAGGTTCCTCGACTGTTGAGACCCGACCTCCTTTTTTGATAGGGGTAATTTGTTTTGCAGTTCTCCCTCTGTTTTTAGAGAGAGTTGCAAAGGGTAATATTGTATTACCAGCTTTCTTTTGCTTTAATATCACCCGCCCCAGGGTATAGTATTCTCCCTGGTAGTATTTTCTGAGTGTGTTTGAAATTCATTGATCTCATGCATTTCTCTTTGTTCTCACTGCAGATATGTGTATTGTCTCCCTGGTACGTCTTTACCCCAGTGTCTTTCCCTCCCCTCCTACTTTCATCCGAAATAACACTTGAGACGACAGTGAATCCTCCAAGAACCTCCAAGGTAGAAGGACGCCGTAGAACACTGCTTGCTTTGAAACCGACATGGGACTGGCCCCGACATAACTGTGAGCTGTATACATCCGCACTTTCCACATCATTCTTTGCTCTTTCATACATCTTTGACCATGGTTAAATTTGTCACACTTAATGTCAAGGGTCTCAACTCCAATGTGAAGAGACGCTTGCTTCTCAGGGAGTTGAAATCGCTTGGAGCGGAAGTTGCTTTTCTGCAGGAAACACACTTAGATTCATCCGGAACTTTCCAATTTGCCCGAGGGGCGTATCCTGCTGTGTACTCTGCCTCGTCAGGTCGCAAAAGGGAGGGGGTGGCCATTTTGATAGCAGCTTCCTGCCCCATACAAGTTCACACCTCACATCTAGATCCGAAAGGCAGATATGTTATAATAGAGGGGACTTTGCTTGGACAGCCCATTGTTTTATGTAACGTTTACTCTCCTAATACCGCACAGATTCCATTCCTACGTAGACTCCTTTCTAAACTCCAGAAGCTTCCTAGGGGGGCATGGCTGGTGGGAGGAGATTTTAATGTCCCGTTCTCCACGTCCATGGATAGGGTCTCTCTTACACACGCTACTCCGACGCCCACCCTTACAGGACTTTCTACACGTTTTAGGCAACTAATTAGAGAGCACCAGCTCTATGATTTGTGGCGAGTGGATCACCCAGGTGATAGGTCCTCTACCTTCTTCTCCCATACGCACAGCACTCATACACGCTTAGATTACTTTTTTGGTAATGTCCCTTCCCTCCGGGCGCTCCAGGGGGCGAATATAGACCCCATCTCTTGGTCAGATCACGCACCAGTTTCTGTGTCCCTACAGATAGGGAAACCAAATACGAGAGTATGTCATTGGCGCTTAAACGAAACTTTGATTAAGTCCCCTGCTCTTAGGGACAGCCTGGCCGGACATATGCAGGAATTTTATGCACTTAATGAGGGATCGGTTCCTTCAGTATCCACTCTTTGGGAGGCGCATAAGGCGGTGATGAGAGGGCAATGCATAGTAATGGGATCTAGATTGAAAAGAGACTCTCGGGCCAAGAGGGTGGCTCTCCATCGGACAATTACTAAGTTGGAGAGAGAAATGGGGATTAAACCGGCGGTCCCGACACTACGGAAATTGATAGAGGCTAGAGCACAACTCAAGGACTTAGCTATGAAGGGGGTAGAAAAGTCATTACTATACACAAAAAGGAAATATTACGACAAAGGTAATAAGGCGCACTCGCTTCTGGCCAGACTATTGCGGGATCAGGCGACTGTTCGTACTCCACAGGCGGTTCAGGATAAGGCGGGCATACTCCAGCATCACCCAGACACGATAGCCACACTTTTTCATGACTATTATAAATCCTTATACCACCTGCCAAATACCTTACCACCTGATCCGGCTCGTCGGAGGGAAACGCTGCAAGCATATCTCTCTTCCTGTGCTCTCCCTAAACTGAAAGATGAGGAGCTTTCATCCCTGAATGCCCCGATCTCTGCGGAGGAATTGTTTGATATATTGAAGGACCTCCCTAGTGGTAAGGCCCCTGGACCAGACGGCTTTACATATGGGTATTATAAGACCTTTGCAGAGATCTTGGTTCCACGGATGGCTTCCTTATTTAATGAATTCCTACAGGGTTCTCCCATCCCTCAAACATTCCTGCATTCTCATATCACGCTGATCCCTAAACCGGGTAAAGACCACGCAGAGTGCTCCAATTACAGACCCATAGCCCTTCTGAATTCGGATCTAAAAATTTTCACCCGTCTTCTAGCTAATAGACTCAATGTTTGGCTCCCTTCTTTGATTCACAAAGACCAAGTGGGCTTTGTGCCTCTTAGGCAAGGAGGAGACAACACACGAAGGGCCCTTGACCTCATTGATGCCCTCCAAAAGCAAAAGGAATCGGCGATCCTTCTTAGTCTAGATGCAGAGAAGGCGTTTGACCGCTTGGGATGGCCATTTATGTTCGAAACTCTAAATTCATTTGGGATTTCGGGCCCTTATTTGACAGCACTGCGTGGTCTCTACTCCAAACCGACAGCGGCAATTAAACTCCCACACTCCACCTCCCCTCCGTTTCAAATCTGGAATGGTACACGTCAGGGGTGTCCCCTATCCCCACTTTTATTTGTGCTATGCATAGAACCTTTAGCAGCTCAAATACGGAAATCCAGGGATATAGCGGGGGTCCAGATACAAGATAAAGAGTTTAAGGTTTCCCTGTTTGCAGATGACGTCCTCTTGACTATCACTAAACCTCATACCTCCCTCCCTAACCTTACTACAGTTCTCCGTAGGTATGGGAGGCTGTCAGGATATAAAACTAATACATCTAAAACGGAAGCGCTCCCTCTTAATGTCCCACACCAGGAGCTCCAGCTACTCAAACACAACTACACCTACAACTGGAAGGAAACCTCCCTGACTTACTTAGGAGTTCAACTCACTCCCTCCTATACGTCGGTTTACAAGGCTAATTTCCCCTCTCTGTTTGTAGAGCTACGTCAGCTAATGGCCAGGTGGGATCCTCTTCCCATGTCATTTTTTGGGCGCATAGCAGCGGTCAAAATGACCTTGCTCCCTAAATTACTGTACTACTTTGAGACTTTGCCGGTAGCAGTACCTATGAAGGAATTGCGGGCCATGCAGTCTTCTATCCTCAGGTTCATATGGCATTCCGGCAGACATCGAATTCCGAAATCAGTTTTATTATCGGGTCGATCTGCGGGTGGGCTATCGGTCCCTGATGTGGTGAAGTACTACTGGGCGGCACACCTCCGTCGCATACCCAGCTGGGTGTCTTTAAGGGCGTACAATAAATGGACCGAAATAGAGAAGCTATGGATGGCCCCGGTCCACCCAAACTCCCTGTTATGGGGTGACCCACTGGTAATGCCGACTGCATCTTTATTGGGTCCCATGAGATTTCAAAGGGAGGTGTGGGAAACCTGTAAAAACCGCTTCCGTTTGGCATCGGGTTGCCCGCCCTTGACTTCGGTACTCTACACTCCCACTATTCCGGGGGGCACTACCTCCCGAATAGTCCGATTGTGGACGGGAATTGAGGTATTTCACCTGGCTGATATGGTTGATCCCCACACGCAAGAGCTTCACCCGTTTTCATACTTTCAAAAACATCATAATATTCCCTCCGCTGCGTTCTTTCACTATCTTCAGGTTAGACATTACATGCAGCAAACTTTTAGATCCACGCGGGTTACTGCACCTACAAGCTTCGAAAGGTTATGTCGGTATGCTACCACCACTAGGGGGCTTATCTCAGCCATTTATGCATTATTGCTATCCCCGGAGGGTTCCCCTCCGCCTGGGCATAGATACATGTTGAAGTGGGAGGCCTTACTGAATAAATCCATCCCGCTCTCATTGTGGCAGATTATTTGGTCGCAAGCAGCTAAAACCTCCATCTGCACTGCATATAAGGAAAACCAATATAAAATCCTTATGTTTTGGTACCATACCCCTGCCTTTTTGCATAGCTTCAATCCGGGTATTCCGTCGGATTGCTGGCGATGTAGAGGTCAGAGAGGTGATCTGTTCCATATTTTCTGGAGCTGTTCACTGGTACAACAGTATTGGTTGGAAGTTAAGAACTTGGCATTGGCGGTGTTGCAGCAGGATATTCCCTTAGACCCTCTTCATTACCTCCTAAATGTTCCCCCTAGGTCTTTGGGGAAATCACCAGCTCGACTCTTTCGACACTTTCTCACAGCCGCTAAGACGTTGATAGCGTGGAAATGGAGACAGACAACCCCTCCCTCCCACATCGACTTAGTAACTAGAATTAGGGAAATACGTACAATGGAGCATATGACGGCCTCTATTGACAATGAACTGGACAGGTTCAAAGTGGTGTGGGACCCGTGGGACAAGTATTGGATACAGGGAACTCAAGATTAGGTGGTAGGTGGAGCTCCGACTATCCCCCCCCCCTCACCCCCTTAAACCCCTGTGTTTTTTCCCAGATGTTTTGTCTGTCTATTGAAAGTTACTGTCTTACTATGTGAATTGCATGGCCCTTCATGCTGCTCTAAGTTATATGTATATTTTTGAAAAATTTTCAATAAAAACACAGTTGAAACCAATTTATAAATTGTAAAAATAAGATTCATGAAAATGTGAATGTCGAATATGAGTGTAGAAATACTACATCAATTGGTAAATATTTTTTCACATGATGCACAGTGAGACAAACCCTGAGACAGAGGAGGTGACCCCAGTTGTTGTTGAGGCACGACTGGAAAGGCAGTTTTGATTGATATGGCTGATCATATGTTGATCACTAATGCTGCACAGCTCTTTCTCTGCCTGGCTGTAGCAATATCTGATTTAGCAACATAATTGACTCTTTTGTTTTATGTTGTACTAGGTTTGAGAGGAAAGAGAAATATAACATGAGAAATATTTGTAATTTTGGCATGGGTTTCGACCACAAAGAAGGCCTCTTCTAGCATAAAGTATAGCATATGCATGGCTTGCATACATTTACACCAACATGTTACGCCAAAAATGGCATTTGTCTTTAGAAAATTTGTCTTTTTTCTTTAATAAGATGAGCAGTTGCACATTTAATCACCTCCTGCACATAATCATGCCACTTGTTGACTCTTTGACAAATGTTTACTAGCATCTGGATCGCAGTGATTTTTGGTCTCTTCAATTTTGATAGGCACAAGTGGCATGTATGAAATGTTTTATTTTGAAAAGAATGTATCTCGGGCTCTGCTTTGGTCAGCCGCAAACATTAATTTGTGTTCATTTTTTACAACACGTCATGCTTTGATGGAAAATTGCATGGAGATGCCCATAAGTGTAAAGTGCTGGGTGGCATACGGATAAAATTTGATTTTTCAATTTTGTTGTTTAGGCTTTATTTGTGTACGTCAAAAGGGTGAAAATTGTCCTAAAATCCCTGGCAGCAAAAGAGTTAAATTTATACCATGCATATTTTAACCATTTCCCTGCCACTGACATATATTTTACATCTGGACAGAGATGTGCTTCAGTAGCAACTAAGAGAGTACACAAGAGGTATATCTTGGTTCCAGAAGCCCATATCTTCAATTAAAATTGTGTCAGCTTTTTGGTTACTCAAATTTTCATTCAAGTTGGGCAAATAAATCATTTTGTGTTGCTAAGTTGTCTGAATATTGTGACTGTTAACTACTAGGTAGGACTTTTACATATTTTAGCTTGTCTGCTTTCAAGAAATATATATTGAAGACTTCTAATACCTGTTTTTATAAGACGTTAATTTTTTTTCTCAAAAACAGATTTCTGGTCACTTCATTCTTGGTGATTTTGTAGACATAGGCATAATGGGCATGAATGAACTAGGTATATCTTGAACCTTTAAAGAAGCAAGAAATTGTTATTTTTTTGGCTCACCAGCAATATTGTAGCAGTGCCATTTGTTTCTCCCCAGCTCAGTTGCATTTATACATTTTAGAGCCTTTCATTATGGGCAGCTGTGTCTCAATGATCTCAGTATGACCACCAAAATAGACCATGCTATCATGTGTAGACAGGTGGTTATTCTCTCCTGTGTGCAGGGCCGATTCTAGATTTTCTGCTGCCTGAGGCGAAAACTGAAATGTCACCTCCCCCCTAGATCTTGATTGGCATCCCCATGGCTGTTCTAGCAGCCTCACAAAAAATAAACAATCATACCACCCATTATCTCGCTGCAATGACTACAGTATTGATTAGAGGCAGAATAAACATTTACATTAAGTGACTCACAGGTGACGTCTCCATCCGGTCTAGACCTCTATGATGACTTTTCCCAGCCATGGCCCATTTCTGCAGTTCTCCGCTCAGATGTCTTCAGCTTCTCACCTTTCAAACATTTCTGTACTTATAAACATAGATAAAATTCTCACGGTGCCACACACAACGTCCCTAAATATAATAGTGCCATGCACTGCACCTCTAATTCTAATAGAACATACACTGTGTCCCTGATTATAAGAGCTCCATACACGTGTCACACACACACACACACCCACTGAGTGCCCTCTGTAGATAGTGCTCCCTGCATATAGAGCCCCCCCATAGAGCCCCCTGTAGACAGTGCCCCGCAGAGCCCCCTGTAGACAATGCCCCACAGAGCCCCTTGTAGACAGTGCCCCACATAGAGCCCCCTGTAGACAGTGCCCCACATAGAGCCCCCTGTAGACAGTGCCTCACAAAGAGCCCCTGAAGACAGTGCCCCACATACATAGTGCCCCTATAGAGCCTCCTGTAGATACTGCCCCTATAGAGGCCCTGTAGATAGTGCTGCCATAGATAGTGCCCTACATAGATCCCCCTGTAGATAGTAGCCCCTGTAGATAGTGCCCACATACAGCCCCCTGTAGATAGTTCCCCACATGTGGCCCCCCGGTAGATAGTCCCACACATGTGGCCCGCTGTTGATAGTGCCCCATACATGGCCACCCCTGTAGATAGTGCTCCACATATAGCCCCACCCCCTGTAGATAGTTCTCCACATATAGCCCCCATATACAGCCCCCCTGTAGATAATGCTCTACATATAGCCCCCACATTCAGACCCCCCTGTAGGTAGTGTGCCACATATAGCCCCGACTGTATATAATGCCCCACATATAGCCCCCACATACAGCCCCCATAGGTCCCCCCGTATAGCCCCTCACACTTTTAACAGAAAAAAAACCTTTACATACTCACCTAAGCCCGTTCCCGTGCCGTCCTCTTGCAATGCAGGCCTGCTCTCTACTGAGCAGGTCTGCTGGGGCTGAACAAGGTGCTGAGTGGCAGAGCAAGTCATTCTGCGGCGCTGATTGGCAGACTGCCTTGCCCTGTCATTCAACAATGCAAGCGGCACAATGACGTCATGGCGCAAATTGCGTCGTTAAAAGGCTCTGAGTGGCAGGGCAAATCATTCTGCCCAGCCAATCAGCACCTTTCAACGTTGCATCATTGAAAAGTGCTGATTGTCAGGCTGCTGCATAGCGCCACTTACGTAATTGAAAGGCACTGAATTCAGCGCTTATGTGTGTAATTTGTATCTGCGTCCTATGGTTTCAGTGGCGCCGCCGCCCTCTCTGAGAGGCAGGAGGCCACCGCCTGAGGCGAAATGCTCATCTCGCGTCATGGACGGTGCGGCCCTGTCTATGTGTATGCCTTCCTGTGAACTGCAGGATTACATCATCACCTATCAGATCCCTCCCGGCAGCTCTGAGACCCCTCTTCTCCTCACCTAGCTCCACTCTCTTTGTTCCTCTGTATGTCTCTCCATGCATATAGTGCTGCTGAAGAGATAATTTCTGCCCTATCAAAGGGAGCAGAAGTTCAGTGATATAATAGGTGAGTCCAGACAATGATTAACTGCAGAGTTGAAAAACTCCCCTGACTCACACTAACTATACTAATTGTAATTCCTGTGTGCAGAGAGTCCAGTGTATCTCTATGAGATACTGCTCCTCACTGACTTCTGTGTAAAAACTGAAACAGAGAAATCTATAACAAGCGGGAGACAGGAAGGTGAAGCTGCATCACATAGGATACACTGAGACTCGGCAGTTAGGGGATAGAAGTTCTATGTCACTGATCTATCACTTGCTGCACTTAGATAGAACTCAGAGTAGAGCAAGTGCAATGCGATGAGACTTTGCCCCCTCTGCCTTTGCAAAGCCAGAAGTTTCATGAGAAATGTAGGCTGCATTAGGGGAACAATATCAGAGTCTTTACATTATTCTTTAATAATAGCTTATGCTGCACTACATAAGCAAAAAGGTTTAAATATAACTGGAGTGCTTCTTCATTTTTAATAGGTGTTGAGGGCTTAAAGAGGTTTTCTGGAAGCAATTAACTAATTTCAATTTCACTGCACAAATAATGTAATTTGTAATATACTTACGTTTTGATTTCATCTTCTAACACCCAATTCCAGCGCTGGTCACGTGATGCGTCTCCAGTAGCAAAATCCTTGCTTCCAGCGCTAGCCCGTCCATGATCTGAGTTCCGTTTTCCGGCTGGCTCAATGCATGGGTACGATATACCTGACGTCACTGTACACTGAGGGAAGTGGTGGATCAGATACTTCCTTTCTTCTGATAGTTTCTGGTCTGCTGCTAGGGGAGAGAAACACTGCTAGTCTCTGAGCATGCGTGGTAAACACTGCTAGTCTCTGAGCATGCGTGGTTCCTACACTAGCAGTGTTTACTGCCCCCTCCTGCGCTATCACAGCGCCTGCGCGTCATTTTCTCCCCCTAGCAGCGGACCGGGAATTATCAGAAGAAATCAGATGTCAGGAGCCAGTTGCTAGTAGCGCTCTCACAAGGACTCCGGCACTGGGGTTAGGGGATTCCAAACAGTCCTGGAGCAGAGCTTATAGTAGCGCTCTGCCCGGGACTCTGGCTCTGTGGAAGCCCCTGACAACACTTTCCATATATGGACAGTGATGTCAGGGGATTCCACACACTGTCCATATATGGACAGTGATGGCAGTGGATTCCACAGAGTCCCGGAGCAGAGCCTATACTAGCGCTCTGCCCAGGAATCCGCTCTGGGGAAGACCCTGACAACACTGTCCATATATGGACAGTGATGTCAGGGGATTCCACACACTGTCCATATATGGACAGTGATGTCAGGGGATTCCACAGAGTCCTAGAGCAGAGCCTATACTAGCGCTCAGCTCTGCTCTGGGACTCTGGCTCTGGGGTCAAATAAAGTTTTTTTTACCATTATATAAGAGGGTGTTGTTTGATAAACCACTGATATGTTGCCGGTTTATCCTTAGCTCTCACTTATGTAATGAGAGCAGTAAAATGGCAACGGAGATTCATTATAGCTGGGTGTAGTAGGCGTGATGAGTCAAAGCTGCCGGCACATTGCATGCTGGGACACAAGCGGTGCATACCGGGAACTGTATGACCGGAAGAGCCAGACAACGAAAACACACAGAGGTAAACAAACCTCTCAACGTAAACAAAAGACAATAATGGTAAATTTAAAAATTTAAATGTAGATAATGATATTCAGGGGGTATTAATAGATAAATTGAGAAGCGCTGCAGTGATTAAAACAAAAAGTATTGGAAAACCCCTATAATAATCTGCTTAGGTTAGACTTTTAGCCATAAACATTAACTTTATGAATATTTTCTTACAAACTATTCTGTGAAGAAAATTTTCATGAAGGCACCCATGAGAATAAAGTGCTGGGTGACAGATTGACATTGTGCTGGATGTCTACTTTAAAAAAAACAAAAAACTAAAATGAGTTTTGGGGTATAATATACAATGTTTATTTTACAGTTCAGGTTTTATTTGTACATTTTAACAAACCGAATAATGCCCCGAATGATACTAGTGGTCCTAGTGACTAATTAAAACTAAACCAGAACAAGAAACAAGTCACGACCAGGTGTTTGAAAAAATACAAATAATCTTTATTAAAGTCAATTAGACACATGGAGACAACATATAACACTTAGACATAATAAAATGCCATGGACCCTCGAACACAAACGGAATCCGAACGTAAAAGCAGAGTAGCCCCCCAGATGTAAAAATGGTCTGACACAACCTATATATGGCTAAAGTGCATAAGTACATATTGATAAGCAGGTACTAGGCATGGTACGCTTTGCACAGATGAACACATAAATAAGCATAGAGAATATATATAAGGTACAATCTAAGTAAAAACGACATGCATACCTACACCTGCGTATAAGAGGATAAATAGGAGCTCAAGACCAGGAGGGGGACCTCTGCTTAACCCAACGCGCGTTTCGCTGGTGCTTCGTCAGGGGTTGATGTCCAAATGCCCCAGTTACCCCATGATATACCTTCCTCAATGATGTTTTACCGGTAAAATCACAGCTGTTTCCTATCGGGTGGTTAGGTGTTCAGCGTCGGTCACCAATGACAGACGGCGATACATCCCGCCCACCCACGATAGCGTCCTATCGTGTAGTCTTATGTCAAAACAGTCCTCCTCCCAGAACCGCCTCCATCGGCATAACCACACCAGGCCGGCGGGGGAATGAAATCAGCCCGCCGGCTCGATGTGGAATCACCGAAGGTCAGAAGCAGGGATATAAAGAGGAATGAAATTAGAAGTTTAGTGGCAATCCAGTTTTGGCCCAAGGTAGAACTATCTATCCTGATCATTAAGGTGAAAAAATAGGTTAAAAAAGGTTAAAAAAAGGGCCCAGCCGATCTCATTAAACAGCAGCAGCGGGACAAGGCGTCCCGTTGCTAGGTGACAGTCCAGCGTGAGAGCAGCAATTGCTGTTAAACACGCTGGAGAGCATAGCAAAGCATTAAGAGCCGAGGTCGCTGTCCAACGTGCTGAAATGCTCAGCACAGCCGTCAAAGCTAAATAACCGAGAGAGTTAGAGCAGTCACTGTCCAAGGTGCTGAAGCTGACTATCCAAGTCCATATCACACTTCAGAGCTGAAACACAGTACCGGAACTAACCAGTAATGCTGTGAAAAGTAAAAAATGAAAAGAGGAAAGAAAGTAAAAGTGACCGAGGATATACCTACATATACCTACACACACATACATGAACACACATATATATATATATACATACACATATATACACATATACACACACACATATGTACCAACATATACACAAAATAAATATGATCACAGTGAGCGGTTGTGAATGTGAGAGAAGTGAAGAAACGTGAAAAAATATCAACAAAAATGATTAGAAAGTAGAATAACACAACAAGTGTATATTGATTAATGCTGAAGAGGAACAGAACAATATAATTAGTATTAATGCAGCACAACAAACCGTACATCTAGCCCGAAAATTGTGAATATGCGGTAAATAAAACCAAAGGTGAGTCAAATGACAATTTCTTTATATCCAAAATTAGTATACATAAAAATATACATAAATCTAATTAATTTTAATCCAGTAGTGCAGGAATATGAGCAAAGTGCACAAGTATGTGCTAAGACTATAGTTGCCAACCACACAATTGATGTTTTATTTGTACATGTCAAAAGTGTGAAAATTGTCCCATCTACCAAAGATACAAAATGTCCAGAAACCCTTGGCAGAAATAAAAGTCATGATATTTTCCTACTACATACATTTTATGGTGGTAGTTGCAATAATTGCTGTTTTTTGGAATCAGTTATTTCTCTTGTCCCCTATAGCTTTAGTCATCTAAAATCCTTTTTTTTTTCTTTTTTTTTTTTAATAAACAGATTTTTATTGATCCAGTATACATCTAATCATTACATACAGCAATGAAACATTGCAAACAAGGCATTGGGATAAGGATCACAATTTTTACAGAAAAAAAAAAAAAAGGAAACATACAAACAAACAAACAAAACTCCAGATCCAGACACGACAAATTGACCACATATTCGACTAAGGTAATCATAAGAGTATGTCGGAGTAGGTAGAGTCAGTCCATTGATCCCATAAGGAAGTACGAGCGTAGGACCCTTGAATAGAGGTTAAAGCGCGTTCCATAACACAATTATTGTTAACATATAAGATCACTTCACTCATACTAGGCACTTTTGTAGATTTCCAGTATTTTGCAATCAATATTTTTGCAGACAGCAATACATGAAAAAGTATGTTTCTTACACCCGGCGAGAAATCCACCAATCCCACATGCAGTAGGGCTAGAGCAGGGGCGAGCTGAATGTCAACCCCTAAAAGAGATTGTAAGAAATGTTCTACTTGCTGCCAAAAGCTGGACAATACTGTACACTCCCAGAAAATATGGAGGATGGTACCCTTAGAAGTGAGGCACCTCCAGCACCTATCTGAGGATGTTGGATATATTCACGACAAACGACTAGGAGTGTCATACCACCTATACATTATTTTCCTAGGCGCTTCCAAATGTGTATCGCACTTAGAGAGAGAGCAAGCTTGATTGAAAGTGGCTTCCCAATCCTGCGTACTTATAGGGATTCCCAGATCTCTCTCCCAATGCCCCAGACAAGGAAATTCCTCCCGAAGCAAACCCTCACACAATACCTTTAACATTTTTGATATCCCTTTGCATGTTTTATCCAGATTAGTGAAAATTCAAAAGGCGTTTTAGGGGAATCAATCAGAGGAGGCAATGTACTCAACAAATGACATATTCTAAAGAATTTATAGAAATCCCTACGGGGTATGTTGTACTTCAGACATATATCATGAAATGCCATTAGATGAGTTTGCTCCATAATGTCAGAAATACACTCAATGCCGGACAACAGCCAATTTTGGTTTCAACTGTATTTTTATTGAAAATTTTTCAAAATATACACATAACATTAGGACGCATGGGCAAGCCATACAATCCACTTGCCATAGCAGTAAATTCAAACAGACAAAACAAGACACCAGGGAAAAAACAAAAAGGGGGGGGAGGGGATAATCAGAGATCGAGCTACGGCCTAGTCCTGAGATATCGGAAGCCAATACTTATCCCACGGATCCCACACCACTTTAAACCTGTCTAGCGTGTTATCAATAGAGGCCGTCATATACTCCATAGTGCGAATTTCCCTAATTCTAGTCATTAATTCGATGTGAGAGGGAGGGGCGGTCTGTCTCCATTTCCAAGCTATCAACGTCTTAGCGAAGGTGAGAAAGTGTCGAAAAAGTCGGGCTAGTGGCTTCTCCAAGGACCTAGGGGGGACATTCAGGAGATAATGAAGAGGGTCTAGAGGAATATCCTGCTGTAATACCGCCATCGCCAAATTCTTCACCTTCAACCAATACTGTTGGACCAGTGAGCAACCCCAAAAAATATGGAACAGGTCTCCTCTCTGATCTCTACATCGCCAACATTCCGAAGAAATACCCGGATTGAAGCTATGCAGAAAGGCAGGGGTGTGGTACCAAAACATAAGAATTTTGTATTGATTTTCTTTATATGCAGTGCAGATGGAAGTTTTAGCTGCTTGTGACCAGATAATCTGCCACAATGAGAGTGGGATAGTTTTATTCAGCAGGGTCTCCCATTTCAACATGTATCTATGCCCAGGCGGAGGGGAGTCATCCGGGGACAGCAATATTGTGTAGATAGCGGATATAAGCCCCTTAGTGGTGGTAGCATACCGACACAACCTTTCGAAGCTTGTAGGCGTAGTGACTCGCGTGGTTTTAAAAGTTTGTTGCATGTAATGTCTGATCTGAAGGTAATGGAAAAATGCAGAAGAGGGGACGTTATGATGTCGTTGAAAATATGAGAACGGGTGAAGTTCTTGTGTGTGGGGGTCAACCATGTCGGCCAAATGGAATACTTCAATTCCCGTCCACAGTCGTACTATTCGGGAGACAGTACCGCCCGGAATAGTGGGAGTGTAGAGAACCGAGGTCAAGGGTGGACAACCCGACGCCAAATGAAAGCGTTTTATACAGGTTTCCCACACCTCCCTCTGAAATCTCATGGGACCCAGCTGAAGTGAAGACGGCATTGCCAGCGGGTCGCCCCATAACAAGGAGTTTGGGTGAACCGGAGCCATCCATAGCTTCTCTATTTCGGTCCACTTGTTGTATGCCCTTAAGGACACCCAACAAGGTATGCGGCGGAGATGGGTCGCCCAGTAGTATTTCACCACATCAGGAACTGATAGCCCTCCCGCAGATCGTCCAGACAATAAAACTGATTTCGGGATTCGATGTCTGCCGGAGTGCCATATGAACCTGAGGATGGAAGACTGCAAAGCCTGCAATTCCCTCATAGGTACTCCACTGGCAGGGTCTCAAAGAAATATAATAATTTAGGTAGCAAGGTCATTTTGACCGCCGCTATGCGCCCAAAAAATCACATGGGAAGAGGATCCCACTTGGCCATCAGTCGACGTAGATCCACAAACAGAGAGGGGAAATTAGCCTTGTAGGCCGCTGCATAAGAGGGAGTGAGTTGAACACCCAGGTAAGTCAAGGAGGTTTCCTTCCAGTTGTAGGTGTAGTTTTGTTTAAGGAGCATGAGTTCCCTTTGTGGGACGTTAAGAGGGAGCGCTTCTGTTTTAGATGTATTCGTTTTATACCCTGAGAGCCGCCCATATTTACGGAGAGCCATAGTAAGGGTAGGGAGGGAGATATGGGGTTTAGTAATAGTCAGAAGGACGTCATCCGCAAACAGGGAGACCTTAGACTCTTTATCTTGTATCTTAACCCCCGCTATATCGACGGATTTCCGTATTTGAACTGCTAGGGGTTCGATGCAGAGCACAAACAGGGGACAGGGGGCACCCCTGACGCGTACCATTCCAGATTTGAAACGGGGGAGAGGTGGAGTGTGGGAGTTTAATTGCTGCTGTTGGGGTGGAGTAGAGACCACGCAGAGCCGTCAAGAAAGGACCCGATATCCCAAATGATTTTAGAGTTTCAAACATAAATGGCCATCCCAAGCGATCAAACGCCTTCTCTGCATCCAGGCTAAGAAGGATCGCTGACTCCTTTTGCTTATGTAGGGCATCAATGAGATCAAGGGTCCTTTGTGTATTATCTCCCCCTTGTCTAAGAGGCACAAAGCCTACTTGATCTTTATGGATCAAAGATGGGAGCCAAACATTGAGTCTATTTGCGAGAAGACGAGTGAAAATTTTGAGATCAGAGTTCAAGAGAGCTATGGGCCTGTAATTGGAGCAATCTGCGTGGTCCTTAACCGGTTTAGGGATCAACGTAATGTGGGAGTGTAGAAACGTTTGAGGGATGGGAGAACCCTGCAGGAAGTCGTTAAACAACGAAGCCATCTTTGGAGCCAGGATCTCCGCAAATGTTTTATAATACTCATACGTGAAGCCGTCTGGCCCAGGGGCTTTACCACCAGGGAGGTCCTTCAATATATCAGACAATTCATCGGCAGAGATCGGGGCATTCAAAGAGGAAAGCTCCTCGACTTTCAATCTAGGGAGGGCACAGAAGGAAAGATAGGCTTGAAGGGTTTCCCGCCGGCGGGCTGGGTTGGGAGGTAAGGTGGTCGGTAAATGATATAGGGATTTATAATAATCGTGGAAGAGTGTGGCTATCGTGTCTGGATGATGCTGGAGGATGCCCACGTTATCTCTAATCGCCTGTGGGGTACGAGCAGTCGCCTGGTTCCGCAATAGCCTGGCCAGGAGCGAGTGTGCCTTATTGCCTTTGTCATAATATTTCCCTTTCGTATATAGGAGTGATTTTTCTACCCCCTTCATGGCTAAATCCTTAAGTTGTGCCCTAGCCTCTATTAATTTCCGTAATGTCGACACCGCCGGTTTAGTCCCCATTTCACTTTCCCGCTTAGCAATTGTCTGAAGGAGAGCCACCCGCTTGGCCCTAGCGTCTCTTTTCAGTCTAGAACCCATAACGATGCATTGCCCCCTCATCACCGCCTTATGCGCCTCCCAGAGAGTGGATATAGAAGGAACCGAACCCTCGTTAAGTGCATAAAATTCACGCATGTGCCCGGCCAGGCCATCCCTAAGAGCAGGAGACTTAATCAAAGTTTCGTTGAGGCGCCAATGACACACTCTCGTGGATGGTTTCCCTATTTGCAAAGTCACAGAGACTGGCGCATGATCCGACCAGGAGATGGGATCTATAACCGCCATTTGAAGCAGACAGAGGGCAGGAACATTACCAAAGAAGTAATCTAAGCGCTTGTGAGTGAGAGAGTGGGAGAGGAGTCTGCGTAGGAATGGAATCTGTGCAGTATTAGGGGAGTAAATGTTACATAAAACAATGGGCTGGCCCAACAGAGTCCCCTCCAAGATAACATACCTGCCCCTCGGATCTAAATGTGAGGTGTGAACCTGGATGGGACAGGCTGCTGCTATCAAAATGGCCACCCCCTCCCTCTTACGACCTGACGAGGCGGAGTACACAGCAGGATACGCTCCTCGAGCAAATTGGAAAGATCCGGAGGAATCTAAGTGCGTTTCTTGCAGAAAAGCGACCTCTGCTCCAAGCGATTTCAGCTCCCTGAGAAGCAATCGTCTCTTCACATTGGAGTTGAGGCCCTTGACATTAAGTGTTACAAATTTAACCATGATCAAAGATGTATGAAAGAGCAAAGAAGGATGTGAAGAGTGCGGATTTATACAGCTCACAGTTACGTCGGGGCCGGTCCCAGTCCGGTCTCAGAGCAAGCAGTGTTCCGTGGTGTCCATCTACCATGGAGCGTTGTGGAGAACGTAATGTCGTCTCAGTTGTTATCTCGGGGGAACAAAATACATATCTGCAGTGAGAACAAAGAGAAATGCATGACATCAGTGTACTTCAAACAAAAACAGAAAGTACTACCAGGGAGAATACTATACCCTGGGGCGGGTGATATTAAAGTAAACTAAAGCTGGTAATACAATATTACCCTTTGCAACTCTCTCTAAAAACAGAGGGAGAACTGCAAAAATATTACCCCTATCAAAAGAGGAGGTCGGGTCTCAGCAGTCAAAGAACCTGGTACAAAAGTACATATAAATACTTAAAGGCCAAGAACACAATAAAGGGGTGAATGAGCTAAGTGAACCCAGGTCAGTCGCACCCTGCCACAATTTACTTTAGCTAAACAAAAGAAAGCAATATAAAACAGGAAATATATTCCTAAATGCATTTTAGCCTAAAATAGTGCAACTGGTGAGGAGAGTATCTGGTATAGGTGACCAGGCTCCTTCACATATATCACAGAAGTGCCGTGTAACAGCGCAGCGTCCATCAATTCTGGTCAGGTCTCGAGGAACTTCGGCTTGGCGGTCGTCTTGGGGAGAGCCTACGCTTGTTTCTGACGGATTGCCAAACTGGGGAAGGAGACGAAGGCGGCAAAGGAGTCTCCCAACTCTGCATCTTGGGCGTTGGTATACCAAGGGAGTCACAAAAATGAGGCAAATCCCCTGGGTATCTCAGGGTGGCAGAGACGCCATCTCTTCGGGCTGTGAGGGAGAACGGGAACCCCCATCGATATATAATATTGTGATCCCGCAAGGTGGCCTGAAGTGGACGAAGCAGGCGCCGTTTCTGCAGCGTAATCCAGGAGAGATCCGGAAATATCTGAATCGGAGCACCATCATACTCCAAACTTTTGCGCTGTCTGGCCTTAAGCATAATGTCCTCTTTAGTACGGAAATCTTGGACGCAGCAGATGATATCCCTAGGTTGAGATGTGATAGATTTCGGTTTCAGCGCCCGGTGTGCTCTATCAAGCGGTATCCGATTAGACGGGGGTGCACCCAATAGGTCATTAAAGATAGTCTCTAACACAATGGGAAGATCTTCTGACCCTGAGGGCTCCGGTATACCCCTTATCCTTATGTTGTGGCGGCGTCCCCGGTTATACAAATCCTCCAGGTGCAGTTGCATATCTCTAATGGACGCCAGCTGAGAAGACACCGAGGATTGTATTACAGAAACATGGCGCCTAGTAGCATCGTGGTTATCTTCCAGGGTCTCTACACTTGTAGCTATTTGCTGTATATGCTGAGAAACCACCGCCAATTCTGAACGAAAAGTTGCCTTCACCTCTTGCATTATACTCTTAAAGTCCTTTTTAGTGGGCAATTGTGAGAAACATTCCCTCCACATAGGAGGCACATCTGAGGGTAGTGAGGCAGAGTCCTCCAGGTCTGAATCTGAGGCATACACCGGGGCCTGAGCATATGGGGTCAAGGATGGTGTGTCTCCCAGGTCATCTCCCCTCCCCGGCTGCTGGATTATGGGCCTTTGGGGCTTGGGTGCAGACCAAACCTGAGGGGCTGTTTGTATGGAGGGCTGCGACATTGGTGGGTCAAGCGGCTGAAGTACTGGGTCCCCTGGCTGCGAGTGTGCACCACGTGGCATGGCCGCCGTCGTCTCATTCCATGAGGGCCCAGCTCTCTGCTGTTCGCAGGACGAGGCAGAGGGCAGTATGGGGGAGCTAGGAGGGTGTAAACTAGCCGTCTGGCTATTCTGCTTACCCTGCGGGTGGGGAGCTGCGCCTTCCCCCTGCAAGGACATCTCTCCTGTCTGCCGACACGAGACTGGTAAAGATGGCCGCCGCTGGAGCTGAGAGAGCGGTGTGGTCTGCTGCCGAAGAAAATAGCCGTCCAACGTTGGTGGAGCAGGAGCGACCTGATGCAACGCTGCAGGGGTAAGTCCAGACCCTTGGGGTCTTCTTTTCCCCATGTGTGGGCACCTATTAATGCTGTAGGCTGCGGATGATGTGTGGCAGGGCACGGAGCTCTGTGCTTATGCGACCGGCGCCATCGACTGCTGGCCACGCCCCCAATAGCCAATTTTGGATATCAATATCAGGTATCAGAAGCGGAAGCAGTCGAAGAGGAAGATCAGAAAATCTCACCGGGATTATAGGGTGAATAACAGTAAATTATTTCCAGACCTGGAGCCCTGCATCAATCGTTAAAAAAGAAGATTTAGATATTTTAGCACCAGTGGACAATAGCCACATGCGCGCTTCCACAGAAGATCCATCAAGTAATTCCTTTTCTATAGAAATCCAATGTTTCATAGGAACTTTAGTCTTCCACATTCTGGCTTGATCCAAATTTGCTGCATAATAATAATGAGCCAAGTTCGGGAGACCCAGACCCCCTTTAAAGAGACTCTGTCACCACATTATAAGTGCCCTATCTCCTATATAAGGAGATGGGCGCTGTAATGTAGGTGACAGTAATGCTTTTTATTTTAAAAAAATGATCTTTTTTCACAAAGTTAGGAGCGATTTAAGTTTATGCTAATGAGCTTTCTTAATGCCCAAGTGGGCGTACTTTTACTTTCGACCAAGTGGGCGTTGTACAGAGGAGTGCATGACGCTGACCAATCGGCATCATGCACTCCTCTCCATTCATTTACACTGCACTAGCGATATAGTTATATCACTATGTGCAGCCTCATACACAAGCCCTAACATTACTACAGTGTCCTGATAATGAATACACATGAAATCCAGACTGGACGTCATGTGTACTCAGAATCCTGACACTTCTGACTCTTTTTTGTGAGATTCCAGCAACGGATATGAAATCTCGCGAGATCTCGGAGCTGAACGAGATTTGGTTTCACTTGCCGGAATCTCACAAAAAAAGAGTCAGAAGTGTCAGGATTCTGAGTACACATGACATCCAGCATGGATTTCATGTGTATTCATTATCAGGACACTGTAGTAATGTTAGGGCTTGTGTATGAGGCTGCACATAGCGATATATCTATATCGCTATTGCAGTGTAAATGAATGGAGAGGAGTGCATGATGCTGATTGGTCAGCGTCATGCACTCCTCTGTACAACGCCCACTTGGTCGAAAGTAAAAGTACGCCCACTTGGGCATTAAGAAATCTCATTAGCATAAACTTAAATCGCTCCTATCTTTGTGAAAAAAGATATTTTTTTTAAATAAAAAGCATTACTGTCACCTACATTACAGCGCCCATCTCCTTATGTAGGAGACAGGGCACTTATAATGTGGTGACAGAGTCTCTTTAATAATTGGCTGGTATAAATATAAAATACTTCTAGTATCAGAAGGCCTGTGCTTTGTAAGCCTCATTTTTGCCACTGGCTACATTTGCTCTGTATTCCTTTATTGATTTGTGAACCTTCTGGGTGATCATGAAAAAAGATTTAGTTGCATAAATAAAATATCCATATTTTTTAGTAAGCATACAATTTGAGAAATACAGAAATCTTACTAGGCATAAAAATGCAATGCCTTAATTGATTAAATATAGGCAAATTTAAAGTTATCATACAATAAAGCCAATGAATTTATATATCAAACTAATTTCGAGCTGTTAGTCATGGAAAGGTTATAAAGCATGTGTGTGTGTGTGTGTGTGTGTGTGTGTGTGTGTGTGTGTGTGTGTGTGTGTTTGTGTGTATGCTGCAAAGTAAGAATGCTATAAAAAATAGAATTGTTAATAGTTTTTTTATCAATTAACAAAATGCAAACTTAATGAACAGAAGAGAAATCGAAAACAAATCAATATTTGGTGTGACCACCCTTTGCCTTCAAAACAGCATCAGTTTTTCTAGGTACACTTGCAAACAGTTTTTAAAGCAACTCGGCAGGGAGGCTGTTCCAAATATCTTGCAGAACTATTCTCAGATCTTCTGTGAATGTAGGCTTCCCCAAATACATCTGTCTCTTCATGTAATCCCAGACAGACTCGATGATGTTGGGATCAGGGCACTGAGGGGGCCATATCATTACCTCCAGGGCTCCTTGTTCTTCTTCACGCTGAAGATAGTTCTTAATGACAATAGCTGTATGTTTGGGGTCGTTGTCCTGCTGCAGAATAAATTTGGAGCCAATCAGACGCTTCCCTGATGGTATGACATGATGGATACATATCTGCTTGTATTTCTCAGCATTGAGGACACCATTAATCCTGACCAAATCCTCAACTTCATTTGCTGAAATGCAGATTAAAACTTGCAAGGAACCTCCACCATGCTTCACTGTTGCCTGCAGACACTCATTATTGTACTACTCTCCAGCCCTTCAGCAAACAAACTGCCTTCTGTTACAGCCACATATTTCATATTTTAACTCATCAGTCTAGAGCGCCTGCCACCATTTTTCTGCACTGCAGTTCCTTTGTTCTCGTGCATAGTTGAGTCACTTGGCCTTGTTTCCATCTCAAAGGTATGGCTATTTGTCCGCAATTCTTCCATGAATACCACTTCTGGTCAGACTTCTCTGAACAGTAAATGGGTGTACATGGGTCCCACTGGTTTCTGCCAGTTCTGAGCTGATGGCACTGCTGGACATCTTCTGATTTCGAAGATAAGTAAGCATGAGGTGTCTTTGATCTGTTGCACTAAATTTCCTTGGCCAACCACTGCGACTACGGTCCTCAACATTGCCCGTTTCTTTGTGCTTCTTCAAAAGAACTTAGACTGCACATTTGGAAACCCTAGTCTGCTTTGAAATCTTTGCCTGGGAGGTTCCTTGCTGATGCAGTATAAGTACCTTGTCTCATGTTGCTCTGCTCAGTCTTGCCATGGTGGACAGTCTTCCACAACCTCACCTTTGTAGCAGCTTGGCTGGTCCTCATCCAGTTTTAAGCCTGACTGTGAATCAACCTACATATGAAAATGATGATCATTATCACCTGTTTGGTATAATTGGTTAATCATACACCTGACTATAATCCTACGAAATCCATGAGTTTGTGCAAATGTACCTAAAATAATTGCTGTTTTGAAGGCAAAGGGTGTTCACTTCAAATATTGGTTTCATTTAGATTTCTCTTTTGTTCATTCACTGTATTTTGTTAATTGAAAACACCAACTATTAACACTTCTACTTTTTAAAGCATTCTTCGCAGCATTTTTTTTTACAACTGCCTAAAATTATTGCACAGCACTGTATATAAATATATAATTATTTATATATTTATTTATATATATAAAAAAGAATGCATGAATTCTAGCTGAATTTACAGGGCTGTTTTTATAATCTGTTTGTGATTCAAAAACAGTATTGGATCACATTAAAAGAAAATATTTTTTGCGCCAAAAAATTAAATTGATAAAAAAACTATAAAAAAGATAATTAATGTAACGTTTTAAAGGAGACTTATAAGGAGAAATTAATTTAGCATACAATAAAAATGTGGTGATCTTAAGTTGTTTCTCATTTAAATTTATTTGAAATCTAGTATTGTCAAATTGATACTGGGCTTCGTGCATAAAACCAGTTGCCAATACTGATCAATCAGATCACTGTTTTCATTATTTTCTCCCCTGGAAAAATAAAATCTTGAATTGATTGATTGCTATATGGCTGTATTCACACGGGCAGGTTTTGTAGTGTGTTTATGTTGTGATTATTGCAAAATCACTTCATAAAAGATTTGTGGTAATGCAAAAATGTCGGGGATTCCATAGCTAGGTTAAAGGGGTTGTCCACCTTCTGACAACTGATGACCTATCCACTGGATAGGTCATCAGTATGTCATCGGTGCGGGTCCGACACCCGGACCCCACACCGATAAGCCCCTGCGGTGGCCTGCGGGCACCGGATGTTGTGGCACATAATGCTATGTACGGAGCCCGGAAGCAGTTGGCTCTGTACATAGCATAGCGGCCGTGCTGCAGAACTGCGGATCTGCTCCTATTCACTTGAATAGGAGCAGATACTGATAGGATGCAGTACTGCTGCTAGGCCGCTATTCCATGGCCGGAGCCAACTGTTTCCGACTTGTACGTCCGGTGCACGGAGGCACTGGACCAGTTGATCTGTGCGGGGCCCGGGTGTCGGACCCCCACAGATGATGTACTGATCACCAATCCAGTGGATAGGTCATCAGTTGTCAGAAACTGGAAAACCCCTTTAAATAATGAGGTTGTATAATTTTTTTAATTTTGTTTAGAAATAATGCTGTAACATCTTTTTTTACGTTACTATTGTTATATCCAAGGACAAATATGGACATAGGAGTATATTGTCTCCTCTAGACTATACTAATAGATTACATGTGTCAAGATTAGTAAGCATGCAGATGTTTCTACCGAATAGAAATAGAGATGTATGCATGTCCTGGACATAACCATGGCAACCAGAATAAAAACATCCATTGTTTACATAGTGCCTAATCTCAAGAAAAAGTTGATATTAATTATTTTTTATTTCATTACTTTTTTTTATGAATCAAGACTAGAGACCCCTTTTATAACTAACAATTGATACAAATCTGTTTAGATCTGAATAATATAGTATATTGTGGTATAACTACTTAACACAGAGATATGACAATACAACCATTCAATAGATTAGTTACAGAACTGTCAGGTGTATGGTTATGGAGACATAAATATCTAGACTTTTAAAAATTTCAACCTGACTGTCACAATATATAATGACATGATCTTTAACTAAAAATCCATAATCATAGGATGCATGATGTAAAAGTTTTGTCATACTTTAATGATTGACATAAAACTTAGATGTCAATGCCTGGAGATGAGCCAAAAGGGGAACATCAGTATTCGTGTCAAAGCTTAAAACCATAAAATTTCCTTGTAGATCTTGCAGGCTTTCTGTAGAGTCATTTTATTGCTCTGTTGTGTTAGTGTGTATTACTCGATAGCAGTGTGTTGTGTTAGTACATCTGGTTATGAGGTTTGAAATTTGGATCACATTTAGAATTTGGTAGGAATTTGTAATGAAATATGAATTTAGGGCATGCAAATTGTGCTGGAATTTCATTTATGGTCAGGTTGCAACTTCAGTGAAAGGTGAATGCTAGATTTTAATGGAAAGAACAAAAAATGTTACACTTTATCATTAGAATGTGTTTGTTTGTTTGTTTGTTTGTAGGATGCACCTGAAATTGATTATTCTAAATATAAAAGTCTACATATTGAATTCTTTAAAGAACCCCCACCCCCTCCACTGCTGGTGATGTATTGAGAATAGGTGAAAGTCCCAACTGTACACACTGTCACAGATCCCAGCAATATCCGCTAAACTGAAAAAAGCAGCACTCTGCTGGTCCCATCAGTGCTAGATAAAGGACATTATCCATTCAAAATGTTGCTGCGGGGACTACTGTGACACTGGAGCCTTAATAACCTTGGCACATTGCATCACTAAAATTGAGTGCTGTCCACCTTCTTTCGGTTTATTAGATAAAAGTCTACATATAAAGGGCTCCATTTTCTTATGAGACTTCAAATAAACTCATTTATACATGAGAACTACCATGGTGTCTGGATTAGCTGACGGTCTGGTGATGTTTTTTTTACTATACTGAATGATAGTAAACACGGGCTTTGCCTCAAAACTATCCAAACTCGAATTCTTTTGTTCATAGAAAACAGCACCATTGCTCATTCTTTCTTTTATACGTTTCTAGTTATGAGGTCTGTTGTGATCGACGTTCGAATATTACATAAAAATCACTGCTGTGTGCATCAACTTTCTATCTATTTGGAAGGCTTTGTGTTCATAAGTACACACAGCTGTGATGCTGTCCCTTCATCTCTTCAATGTATTTTCAGAGATGTCCATAGATCTCCTATGTATCTTTTATATGTTCTTTTGTTACACACATTTTTGATGAAAAGCCATTTTATCTAGCCCTTACAGGGATTGATGCCTCCTGAGATCCATTATTATTTGCCAGAATGTATTTAAATCTTCTAGACAAAGCTCTTGTATAAACTGAAACATCCTTAGCTATGACTCACACAGTATTTAGTCAGTAGCTGGCAATGCACGGAAATTTTGTAAGGTCCTGTGATGTCTCCTACTCATTTATGACTAGGTATCTCACGTTATGTTCTGTAGAACTTGAGAAGAATGTGTTCATTGCATCCTGCAGTTTCTTTTTTAATCTATAGAGCCTTTCATTTAATTGTATACTCTTACATCTCAACAGGTTTTTGTTTCAATTATATTTAGCTGGATACAATAGGAAAAGGTTGACACAGTTGCTGTCAAATAGCGTTTTTGGTATGAAGATCTATAATAATAACTGACTGCTATTCAGATGCCTCAATCATGCTTAGCGGCAAGTTTCTCAGATGTAAGCCTCTACCTAAGGCCTCATGCACACGACCGTAAAAACTCCCGTTATTACGGGTCGTAATTACGACCCCTAATAACGGGCTCATAGACTTCTATTGGCGACGGGTGCCTTCCCGTTTTCACACGGGAAGGTGCCCGTGCCGTTGAAAAAGATAGAACATGTCCTATTTCAGGCCGTAATAACGGCACGGACAGTCCATAGAAGTCTATGGAGCTCTCGTAATGACGGGTGGCTACATGTGTACACATGTCATTACGGCAGCGTTGCTAAGCGACGTCAGTAAATAGTCACTGTCCAGGGAGCTGAAAGAGTTAACTGATCGGCAGTAACTCTTTCAGCACCCTGGACAGTGACTACCGATCAGTATAAACCTGTAAAAAATAAAAAGAAAAGACGTTCATACTTACCGACAACTTCCTGCTTCCTCCAGTCCGGTCTCCCACCCGTTGCCTTGGTGACGCGTCCCTCTCGACATCCGGCCCGACGTCCTGGATGACGTTTCAGGCCATGTGACCGCTGCAGCCAATCACAGGTCAATCACAGGCTGCAGCGGTCACATGGACTGCCGCGTCATCCAGGGATGTCGGGCTGGATGTGAAGAGAGGGACGCGTCACCAAGACAACGGCCGGGTAAGTATGAATTTCTTTAACTTTTATTACAGAAAAGGCTGTCCCTTCTCTCTATCCTGCACTGATAGAGAGAAGGGGCTGCCGATTAGTGCAGTGCTATTTTGCCGCCAAAAACGTGCTCGTAAATACGGGTGGAATACGTGTGACACCGGACCCATATTTACGGGCACGGGTTCGTAAATACTGGTGCAAAACGGGTGGAATACGTGTGACACCGGACCCGTATTTACGCCAGTATTTACGGGTGGGAAAAAATACGGTCGTGTGCATGAGGCCTAACCCTGACATTTTACCCTAGCTTCCAAACTCAAGACAGTGCTGTGTTCTCAGCTAAATTCCAAGACCTAATGACTAAACGGATGCACCTCCATGGTCTTACTCTGCTCTCTAACCCAACATGAATTTACATGTGAACCTCCAACCAGCAGCTGCTTGCATGTAACCATGCCTTCTTTCTGGGACAATCGCTAGGAAAATATTTCAGGCAGAAGGAATCCATCACAATTATCAGGACAGATGTTTGGACAGTGCCAGAAACCAGTGTTGGACAAGGGTATCTTGGACCCACTAGAGGAAACCATTCTGTGGGCCCTCCTTCCATCTATACAGAACCTGTGATGCTTCCTTTCAACTACATCCTATATTATGCTGTTACCATTGTGCACACGGGTTATATCGTTAATAAATTCTAGTAGGTTATTTTTAAAACAACTCCATAAAAACTGTCCCTTGCAGCGAGAGAATGACTCCAAATCTAACGTTATAGTCTACTGCTGGACATTTGGGGTACATTACTGTGCCAGATCCTGGGCTCACCTAAGAATTCATTGGTACGTTGGTGGGCTAATCTGACCCTGTCAGGAAAATTTGGAAGGCATAAGAGTATCATGGGCCTGGGGGCAGGTGAGGACAGCGTAGGGCCTTTGTGCAAGAAAAGTATGTGGACCTTGCTATGTAACAGATAGTTTGTTAAGAGTGAGGTGCTTTTTCTTAGCAGACACAGGAAGTGAGAATTTCATAGTTATCTTTATGTCTGGCTTCACTTTGGGCTGTATTGTCTCTGTATTTCCAATCCGCGTTCAGCATATATGGCGAGACATATGGGTAGGATTACAGTATGCAACAGTACACCATATAGTTGGCATATAAGTGGCATATATAAAATTTTACGGGAAGCCTTTGTATTGAAAAACGTATTTTGAATGGTAATCAAACAACCTGCAGCAAGCACTAAACATTTTATTTTCTAAATGCAACATATGAATGAGGATTCTGTAGTTCTCATTGACATATATGTAACATTTGAACATTGTTTTTTGCTGCACACAGTCATCAAAGTTTGTGTGGATAGTGCTGGATTACTCTATAAGTTCCCCAACATATCATTAACTGATCAAAACAGAGCTGCACCATTGTAAAGGCCCTCTACGCAGGCCTATGATCAGGCAAAGGAGATTTTATATGATCGATCGTTCCCAATCATTGTTTGTGTAAACATGGCAATGAACAGCCAATGAACGTATCTGCTAATCGTATCGTCTATGCTAACAAAATATTATCATTGTCGGCAGAACATCTCCCTGTGTAAACAGGAAGTGTGCTGCCGACATGATGGTAATGCATGGGGCGATCACTCGTCCACATACATTACTAATAATAGCTCCTTGTAAAATGAGCAGACAAGTGTTGATCAGCGAACTGACTCGTTGATCGGCACTTGTTTTTACGGCCAAAATTGGCAGGTGCGAAAAGACCCAAATTCACCAACAATTATGAGCCATGGCAGTCCATTACATACAATCAGATAGACAGTAGGAAGCACTGTTATTTCCTTTTTAATATGGTGGAAGGACCCTTTACCTACAGGGCCACTGTGCAAATACACATATGCTATGTCCGCCCCGGATGGGGCTATATAAAAGTGAAATCCTTTCACTGTTTTTATGTGGTTTAACATTTAGCACTATTATAATATATTATTTTATTGCCAAACAATATTTCTCATTCTTTGAGGTATTACACTGTGAGTGGTCTCTTTTTTTTTCCTGATTCCTTTGTAATAGTAGTGTGTATATGTGTGTAAACAAGTCTAGGCTCCTGATTTTGTTTTTTACATGCCATGTACATGTTATACAGAGAATTTTTATGACTTGTTTGATTGGCAGATAAAGTTCCATCATAGATAGATTGGTTTGAATTTTGGCAACCGCCTTACTATTTGCAGAAGGGACAGTGGACATACCTGTCTTGTTATAGGGTAAACCAGCCATTTACACAGATGAAATTTGTGGATGGTACAGTATAAACAAATTAGATGATCTCTTCAAAATTGCTCACAAGCATGACCATTTCAGTTAATCTAAGAACTGGGCAGTGGCGTAGCTAAAGGGGTTGCAGCGGTGACAATTGCGACCAGGCCCCGAACCCAGAATGGCCTCCCGCACCACGTCTTTAAAAAGGTACTATAGTAAATGGGGCCCATGTAATAAAATGCATGAGTCCCTGTTACAATAGTGATAGCAATATACTTACCCTCCTCGTTTCCGAACGCAGCGGGGGTCCTGGCGCTTTCCCGCGTCATGACAACAGAATGCTGTGCGACGCGCACATGGACGCTGTCAATCAGCCAGCGGCCATTACTAAGGCGGTAGTAATAAAGTTTAAAAAAAATACAAAGACATAGAAAAAAATATTTTATTGAAATAAAAAAACCCACACAACCATCGCTAACCTTTTTATTGAGAATAAAAAAAATGCCATCATCGAGGTAGTCCTCAAATCCGACATAGTCCAACAACCGAACCTATAAAGAAAAACAAACACACAAAATTAATAACTCATAAGAAAGTAATTTTTATACTTACTATTCCTGGGTCCAGTGCTGGGCCCTATATCTATACCTATAGGGTCATAGTGCTACAGATATACATATATACATACACGCACACACTTTTTTTTGGGGGGGACATATGTATTGGCGCTATTGCCACTGACGTTTTAAGACATTAGCAACACCCCTGGCTGCTAGTGCTGCATTGTTTGGAGACCCAGCGATGAAAGCTGCGGGCCTTCGGCCATGAGAAGAAGTTGGGGGGTCCAAGAAGGACTTTTGCATTGGGGGCCGATGGGTCTTTAGCTACGCCCCTAGACATGGGATGTATCCAGGCACACAATTGAGGAAATATATCACAACTGTTGCAAAGGAAAAGTGGAGTAGTTGCCCAAGGCAAACCAATCAGATTATTTTTTCAAAATGAGAACAGCAACCTTATTGATTGCCATGGGCAACTACTCCACTTTTCCTTTGCATCAGTTTTAAAATATTTCCCCCATTGACTTTCAGTTTGTACTGGTCAATGATTTTGGTTCCAGCCTAAGGCCTCATGCACATCACCATAAGGGTTTTTACTGTCCGCCGCAAATACAGATCCGACGGCTACGGATACACTTCTGTAGCCGTCCACAATTGCGGTAGTGCCTAGAGACCTCTATGGGTGAGTCCGTACTGCAATTGCAGACAAGAATAGGGCATGTTCTATATTTTGCGGATCATTTCTACGGCACGGACACACATATGTAAATATACAGAAAGGGGGGTCCGTGGCCAATAGAAATTAATGGGTCGCAATTTCATTCGTAATTGCGGATCAGTAATTGCGGATGAAAACTACGGTCGTGTGCATGGGGCCTAACACATCTAAAAAGCAGAAGACAGAAAGCAGTAAAGATTTTTTTGTTCTGTGACAAGAAACTGTACAAACGCTGTAGTCCTAACAGTTTTAATCCTTTAAGGACATCAGTGTAATTCGCATACTTTGGTGTGTGAAAGTAAAGCTTGTGTAACTACTGTAGCATTTACGCTAAGTAGCTTATTAGCATGTAAATCCTCAAGCTGTTAAGTTGTTTGAGAAGTACAGACAGCATTTAGAAACTTTATATTAAATACTTTTTTATTTAAAGGGATATATGCCCTAAATATTGTGTTCTAAAATATATATATATATATATATATGTGTATATATATATATATATATATATATATATATATATATATATATATACAGTATATAAATACGAGGGCGAAGAATAATTATCTGCACTCTGGCTGTAGAATTTAATTTAATCAACTTTCAGAGAAGACAAATACATAATTTTTCAACATAATCTCCCTGCTTTTCAATACACTTTGTCCATCTCTCAACAAGCATTCACGTACGTACCTCACAACTTTCAAGTATCATAAAGGGGACATAAAGCGCGGTGCGGCAATTTTTTTTTCTTTTCAGCCACGCCTCTAATCCCACCCAATCCCTGACAATTCACACCCTGTTCAGCCCACACAGTAGCATGTTGCCATAGTGCCTCCCACACAGTATAATACCAAAAAGAAGCCACCATACAGTATAATGCCCCCATAGCTGCCACGATACAGTATAGTGCTCCCAAAGCTGCCACCATACAGTATAATGCCTACACGGATGCACCCATACAGTAGAAAGCCCACACAGATTCCCCCATACACTATAAAGCCCACACAGATGTCCCCATACAATATAAAGCCAACACAGAAGCCCCCATGCAGTATAATGCCCAAACAGATTCTCCCATGCAGTATAATGTCCATACAGATGCCCCCATGCAGTATAATGCCCAAACAAGTTCCCCCATACAGCATAATGCCCTAAGCTGCCCCTATGCAGCACAATGCCCCCATAGCTGCCCCATATAGTATAATACCCCATACAGTATAATGCCCACACAGATGCCCCATACAGTATAATGCCCCCATATCTGCCCCATACAGTATAATGCCCCATAGCTGCCCAATACAGCTTAATACCCCCAAAGCTGCCCCTATACAACATAATGTCCCCATAGCCACCCCCATACAGTACAATGCCCCCTAGCTTCCCTTATACAGTATAATACCCCTTAACTGACCCTATTGCCAATGCCCTTGTAGACAGTGATACAGTGCCCTTCTAGATAGCACTAGAGCATAGACCAGAGATTACGCTCCTAGAGGGAAGCCCTGATGTCACTGTCCATATATGGACTGTGACCTCAGAGGTTTGCTCTAGGAGCGGAATCCCCGGCCAGATCATCGGCAATGGGGATTCCGCTCAAGGAGTAGCCACTGATGTCCAGGGCTTCCCCGAGCACAGCGCTTAAAGTAGTGCTGTGCCCGGGGAGTCCTCGGTGAGTGGAGGAGCTCCCTCTGCTCCTCCGCTCTGAACTAATTCTGAAGCAGCGAGCTGACAGTTCCCGGAATCCGGGATTGTCCCGCTGAATCCGGGACGGTTGGGAGGTATGGCTTTCGTATTCCCACATTAAAATATGTTTTAGACAGCGCTGCAAAGCACTAAAGCACCGCTGTCTTCACCTCTTCATCGGGCGTGAATTTTTGTCCCTGTAGGGTTTCTTTTATGCGACCAAACAGGTGGTTTGCCTCATAATCCACTGATACTCGTCTATCCAATAGAATCAGTTCACGTGCACGCTCAATGTTGTCATTAGTTGTGGCAGGGAATGGGCACCCGGCTCCTTCTTCATTTCCATTGGTGACACTGCAGATGTCTAGGTGGTAGTCCAGTTCAACATTGGTGAAACATTTTTCCCGTTTCGGTAGAGCTTCATTAAGTTATCGGCAAAAATTTAAATGGAAATGTGGAGGTGCGCCATCCTGCAGATAGACTATGTTTGGCAGATCTTCCTCTATCTGTGGCATAAGCCATTCTTTTAAAATATCCAGGTAGCAGTGACAGTATCCTTGGCAAAAAAGAAGGGACCATAGACTTTGTGCCTGCTCATTGCGCAGAACACGTTTACATTGGGTGGGTGCCTCATGTGCTCGATAAGGGCCCATGGTTTTTCTGAGCCCCAAATTTTAACGTTGTTCGATTGACCTTCCCACTGAGGTAAAAGGTAGCCTCATTGCTGAACATCATTTCAGCGAATTTATCCTCTTCCAATCGGTTTGTCGTCTGGTTTCAGCTCCTGAAAAATATGTAATCTGTATGTCTTAAAACGTAGATGTTTTCGTGAAATACGCCATACTGTGGTTGGTGGCCCCTGTAGTTCCATACTAGTCAGCCTGGTTGATTTTTTAGGACTATGCTCGTAAATGGCTCGAATCCTGTTCAATGTCTCTTTCGAGGACTTTGGGTGGCCCAGACTTTTCCCATAACATTAAAACGCAGCGGTTTCCAATTGCTTCAGCCAACGCAAAATGCAGTTTCTATGCGGAGCACATTTACCAAATTTATTCTGAAAGTTTCACTGTACTGTCACAACAGACCCCGTTCTTACAAATTCACTGGCTCTTTACCACTGATGTTACTTTAAAGAGGCTCTGTCACCACATTATAAATGCCCTATCTTGTACATAATGTGATCGTCCCTGTAATCTAGATAACAGCAGTGTTTTTTATTTAGAAAAAACATAATTTTTGACGGAGTTATAACCTATATTAGCTTTATGGTAATGACTTTCTTAATGGACATCTGGGCGTGTTTTACTTTTTCACCGAAAAAGGCCATACTTACAAATGGACACAGCCAGGTCAGAAACGCTGATGAAGGAGTGAGCAGGTGCTTTAAATAATAATAGCCACTCCCACTAGTCTTGAGGGGAGTGGTGTGTGTGGTGCATGGGATGTGTAGTAAGAAATAATAAATGAATAGTGTGTGTGCAAGTGTAATACTATAAGTGAAATATAGGGGGCAGTAATGAGTGAAGTGCCTCAATAGAAATAAATGGATAATGGGGTGCAAGTGTGTGAAACATGGAGGGATAGTGTGTAAGTTATGAGGCACAACGTGTATAGCCAGGTAGAAGCCTATTTGTGACACCTTGATAGTTCATAGAGCGGGCTACCCTGCTTGCTAGGCCAAACAACAACACACCATGCTCTCCCAGCATCAAAGACCCGGCTGTGTCCAAGAGAAGCGAATATACGTAATAATGAAAAATACCTGGGGTATTAGTGATCATTTTGGCCAAAAGGACGCAAGCTCGCAATCCACGACAAGGATCCCCAGACTTGCGAGTCCCTAACTCCTTAACTGGAACAGAATGTTCCTGATGCACAGACAGAACCGATAAAAACAAGGGGACATATACAAAAACACCGAAAAAGGCCATACTTACAAATGGACACAGCCAGGTCAGAATCGCTGATGAAGGAGTGAGCAGGTGCTTTAAATAATAATAGCCACTCCCACTAGTCTTGAGGGGAGTGGTGTGTGTGGTGCATGGGATGTGTAGTAAGAAATAATAAATGAATAGTGTGTGTGCAAGTGTAATAGTATAAGTGAAATATAGGGGGCAGTAATGAGTGAAGTGCCTCAATAGAAATAAATGGATAATGGGGTGCAAATGTGTGAAACATGGAGGGATAGTGTGTACGTCATGAGGCACAACGTGTATAGCCAGGTAGAAGCCTATTTGTGACGCCTTGATAGTTCATAGAGCGGGCTACCCTGCTTGCTATGCCAAACAACAACACACCATGCTCTCCCAGCATCAAAGACCCGGCTGTGTCCAAGAGAAGCGAATATACGTAATAATGAAAAATACCGGGGGTATTAGTGATCATTTTGGCCAAAAGGACGCAAGCTCGCAATCCACGACAAGGATCCCCAGACTTGCGAGTCCCTAACTCCTTAACTGGAACAGAATGTTCCTGATGCACAGACAGAACCGATAAAAGCAAGGGGACATATACAAAAACACTGAAAAAGGTCATACTTACAAATGGACACAGCCAGGTCAGAAACGCTGATGAAGGAGTGAGCAGGTGCTTTAAATAATAATAGCCACTCCCACTAGTCTTGAGGGGAGTGGTGTGTGTGGTGCATGGGATGTGTCCATTTGTAAGTATGGCCTTTTTTGGTGTTTGTGTTTTACTTTTTGACCAAGTGGGCGTTGTGGAGAGAAGTGTATGACGCTGACCAGTCAGCGTCATACACTTCTCCCCATTAACCCCTTTAGGACACAGCCTGTTTTGGCCTTGTGGACACAGATGATTTTTTCAAATCTGACGTGTCACTTTATGTGGTAATAACTCCGGAATACTTTTACCTATCCAAGCGATTCTGAGACTCTTATCTCGTGACATATTGTATTTTATGTTAGTGAAAAAATTTGGTCGATAAATTCAATATTTATTTGGGAAAAACTTCAAATTTTAGCAAAAATTTGCAAAAATGTTCATTTTTCTAAATTTAATTGTATTTGCTTGTAAAACAGATAGTAATACCACACAAAATAGTTACTAGTTAACATCCCCCATATGTCTACTTTATGTTTGCATCATTTTTTTTTCACCTACTTTTATTTTTCTAGGACGTTACGAGGCTTAGAACTTTAGCAGCAATTTCTCATATTTTCAATAAAATTTCAATAGGCCATTTTTTCACGGACCAGTTCAGTTCTGAAGTGGCTTTGAGGGCCTTATATATTAGAAAGTCCCCATAAATCACCCCATTTTGAAAACTGCACCCCTCAAGGTATTCAAAACCACATTCAGAAAGTATTTTAACCCTTTAGGCGTTTCACAGGAATTAAGGCAAAGTAGAGGTGAAATTTACAAATTTAAGTTTTTTTGGCCGAAATTCATTTGTAATAAAAAAAAATCTGTAACACAGAAGGTTTTACCAGAGAAACGCAACTCAATATTTATTGCCCAGATTCTGCAGATTTTAGAAATATCCAACATGTGGCCCTAGTGTGCTAATGGCCTGAAACATCGGCCTCAGAAGAAAAGGAGGCTCTGTCACCAGAATAAAAATGCTCTATCTCCTACATCAGTTTATCGGCGCTGGAATGTAGTTACTAGCAATGTGTTTTTATTTTAAAAACAATGTTTTTTTAACAAAGTTATGGCGTTTAGAACATTTATGCAATTGAGGTCCTTAATGCCCAACTGGGCGTTTTTTAATTTTCAACCAAGTGGGCGTATGACAAAGAGGTGTATGACGCTGGCCAATACGCATCATGCACCTCTATGCCTTACACCCAAGCTAGATTCACTGAGCAGCGCGGTTTCGCGAGACCACGCTGTGACGTCACTTCTGCCCACAGGTCCTTCATCCCTGCGTCTGAAGACAACATCTTTCGTCTCCCTAACTTTTTAAGTTTTTCTTCGACTGAGCTGTATAAGGGCTTGTTTTTTGTGAGACGAGCTATAGTTTTTATAGGTACTATTTTTAGATGCGTACGACTTTTTGATCACTTTTTATTCCAATATTTGTAGGGCAAAGTGACCAAAAAAAAGAAATTCTGGTATAGTTTTTTAAATAATTTATTTTTTTACACTGTTCACCGCGTGCAATGAATATAATAATATTTTTACACCTCAGGTCGTTACGGTCGCAGTGATACCAAATACATATGGTTTATTATATTTTTTTCAATAATAAAGGACTTGATAAGGGAACAGGGCTATTGTGTTTTATTTTATTACTTGAAACCTTTATTATGTTTTCAAAGTTTTATTTTTTTCACTTTTTTTTTCCACTTTTTTATATATTTTTTCATGTCCCACTAGGGGACTTGAAGATCCAACTGTCTGTTTTTTTTCCTCATACATTGCACTACATACGTAGTGCAATGTATTATATCCGTCAGTTATTCACTGACAGCAAGCCGATTAGGCTTTGCCTCCCGGCGGGGCTTAATTGGCTTCTGTAATGGCAGAGCAGGAGGCCATTGTGTCTCCTGTTGCCATAGCAGCAGTTGGCAGCCCTGATTGCATGTCAGGGCTGGCTATCTGCTAGCAACTGCTAAGGTGCAGCGATCGCTTTCGATCGCTGCATCGAAGGGGTTAATGGCAGGGATCAGAGATAACTCTGGTTCCTGCCATTACAGATGGATGTCAGCTGTAACATACAGCTGACATCTACCGCTGAAGACGTCGGCTCAGCTCCTGAGCCGGCGCCATCTTGCTGGCGGCTACGGAAGCTGTTCAGGCTCCGCCACCGGGCAGGTCCTGAGCGGCTTCCATACTAGGCAGACCGGGAGGCCAGTATTAGGCCTCCGGTTGCCATTGCAGCCGCCGGAACCCTGGCAATTTCATTGATGGGGTTCCGATGAGCTGCAAACACCTTAAATGCAGCGATCGCGTTAGAGCGCTGCATTTAAGGGTTAACTGTCGAAGTTAACTTTGGTTCCCGCCATTACAGTAGGATGTCAGCTGCAAGATACCGCTAACATCCGGCGATGATGGCACCGACTCAGCTTCTGAGCCGATGGCATGCATTTGGCGTATGGATACGGCAATATGCGGGAAGCACTAGCTTTCCATGGCATACCCATACGTCAAATGTCAGGAAGGGGTTAAAACATGTGCCAATTTACATGTCGAAGAGACTTTGGCTGCATCGCGGACGCACCTTGGCAGCAGTGCGTCAGCATTGTGGGAACCCAACCTTATTGAATGGAAGCTTTTGTACAACTCCACATTTGAAAACATTTGGTCTATACCAGGGGTCTCAAGCGGCCGGGTAAGTGGGCCACATATAGGAAAAATGGGAAATTGACGGGCCGCATTACTTTCAAATTTGATACAATACAAAATTATTGTTAATCAATTAGTTATTTGAACTACTATAACACTATATTACTATAATACTAATACTACATTACTATAATAATACCGCTAGGTTTAAAATTTGAGAGAATTCTCCATGTGCTTATTTCAACAATCCAGTTTTCCAGCTTAAGTGTTGCTAAATGCAGTCCGGCAGCTCAGTTGGCAGCGTTTGGCAGACACACATGTCAAGATTGGGCAGCCCCTTTTTAGATAGTGCCACAGAATCCTCTGTAGATAATGCCGCAGTGCCCTCTGTAGATAATGCCATATGGGCAACCCCAGAGCAGGAGTCCTGGGCAGAGTGCTAGTAGGCTCTTCGTGGGACTCCAGCTGTGCTCCTGACATCACTGGGACTCCTGCACTGGGGAAGCCCCTGACATCACTGTCGATGTATGGACAGCGATGTCAGGGGATTCCACAGAGTCCCGGAGCAGAGCCTATACTAGCGCTCTACCCGGGACTCCGCTCTGGGAAGGACCCTAACAACTCTGTCCATATGTGTACAGCGATGTCAGGGAATTCCACAGAGTCACGGAGCAGAGCCTATACTAGCGCTCTGCACGGGACTCCGGCTCTGGGGAAGCCCCAGACATCGCTGTCCATATGTGGACAGCGATGTCAGAAGATTCCATAAGAGTCCTGGAGCAAAGCTTATACTAGCGCTCTGCCCGGGACTCCGCTCTGGGGAAGACCCTGACAACACTGTCCATATATGGACAGCGATGTCAGGGAATTCCACATAGTCCTGGAGCAGAGCCTGTACTAGCGGCTCTGTGTCCCGCGGGCCGCAGATGACAGCCCCAGAGGCTGCATGCGGCCCACAGCCGCGTGCTTGAGATTCCTGGTCTATACTGTACTTTCTTCACTTATGCTAATAATTTGTGTTCCTTAAAAAGGCACTGTGGCATTATTTTTTTATTTTTTTGCACGTATAATGCTAAATTAACCAGAAATATTCTAGCAGTGTCATTTGTTTTTTCCCAGCTCAGTTCTCAGTTGCATCTATACATTTTGAACCCTTTCATTATGGGCAGCTGTGTCATGTGATCTTAGTCTGATCACCAAAATAGACCATGCTTCGATGTATAGACAGACCCCTCCCCACCCAGCTTCACTCTCCTTGTTTCTCTGTATATCTCTCCATGCAGATAGTGCTGGTAAAGATATATCTGTGTTGCGAGTACTGCTAAAAATGAATGGAGAAGATTGGTCAGCGTCATACAGTTCTCTTTACAACGCCCAGTTGGTAAAAAAGTAAGAACACGCCCAGTTGTCTATTAAGAAAGTAATTAGCATAAATCTAGAATTGTGCATAACTTGCTCAGAATTTATAGTTTTTCAAAATAAAAACCACTGTTGTTGTCTACATTACAGCGCCGATCAGATTATGTAGGAGATAGGGCACTTATAATCTGGTGACAGAGCCTCTTTAAATAGGACTCAGAGCAGAGCAAGTGCACTGTAAGGGTATGTGCACACACACTAATTACGTCCGTAATTGATGGACGTATTTCGGCCGCAAGTATCGGACCGAACACAGTGCAGGGAGCCGGGCTCCTAGCATCATACTTATGTACGACGCTAGGAGTCCCTGCCTCGCTGCAGGACAACTGTCCCGTACTGAAAACATGATTACAGTACGTGACAGTGGTCCTGCAGCGAGGCAGGAACTCCTAGCGTCGTACATAAGTATGATGCTAGGAGCCCGGCTCCCTGCACTGTGTTCGGTCTGGTACTTGCGGCCGAAATACGTCCGTCAATTACGGACGTAATTAGTGTGTGTGCACATACCCTTATGAGACTGTTCCCTTTGCCTCAGCAACGCCATATTGGGAAAATGCCATCTTGGTTGTATTAGGAGAACCATATCACAGGGGAAAAAGGAACCAAGGGGGCAGACAACCCATAAATGGTCCATCAACTAAACAGGTATAGACAAGGCATACATAAGAGCCTCAACATTATTTTATAATAATAGCCGATGCTGCACTATAAAAGCAAAAAAAAAACAAAAAAAAAAACGCTGGAGTTCTTCTTTAACCCCTTAATGACCAGCCTATTTAAAGGTTATTTTTATTTTTATTTTTGCATCAACATAGCTGTATAAGGTCTTGTTTTTTGCTCGACAAGTTGTATTTTTTAATAACACCATTTTGGGGTACGTATAATTTATTGATTAACTTTTATTAACTTTTTTTTGGGGGGCAATAGAAAAAAAACTGAAATTTTGCCACTCTTAAATCTACGCCATTTACCGTGTGGTATAAATAACACAATAACTTTATTCAGTGGGTTGTTATGATTGCAACTATACAAAATTTGTATCGATTTTGTATGTTTTACTACTTTTAGGCTATGTTCACACGGGGTATTTTGCAGGAGGAATATCTGCCTCAAAATTCAGTTTGGAAGTTTGAGGCAGATATTCCTCTCCCTGCACGCCGATTTTCGCTGAGTTTTTCGCGCCGTTTTTCGCCCGCGGCCATTGAGCGCCGCATGCATAAAACAGCACGAAATATGCTTTCTCTGCCTCCCATTGAAGTCAATGAGAGGTCAGAGGCGGAAGCGCCCGAAGATAGGGCATGTTGCTTCTTTTTCCCGCGAGGCAGTTTTACTGCTCGCGGGAAAAAGACGCCGACGCCTCCCATTGAAATCAATGGGAGGCATTTTCGGGCCGTTTTTGCTGAGTTTTGTGATGCGGTTTCCGCGTCAAAAACTCGGCAAAATACCCCGTGTGAACATAGCCTTAGTCTGGTTTCACACAGAGTTTTTTGCAGGAGGAAATTCTGCCTCAAAATTCCGTTTCTGATTTTTGCTGCGTTTTTCACCCGCGGCCATTGAGCGCCGCGGGCATAAAATGCCAAGAAATACGCTTTCTCTGCCTTCCATTGATGTCAATGGGAGGTCAGAGGCGTAATCGCGTGAAGATAGGGCATGTCCCTTCTTTCTCCCACGAGCCGGTTTTACCACTCGCGGGAGAAAACCACCTCCGCCTCCCAAAGAAGTCAGTGGGAGGCATTTTCGGACGGTTTTTGGCGAGTCTTCCGGTGCGGTTTCCGCGTAAAAAAAACTCATCAAAAAACTCTGTGTGAACCCAGCCTTACACAGTAAAAACACTTTTTTTTTTCAAAATTATTTGTTTTTGTGTCTCCATATTTGAAGAGCCATAACTTTTTTATTTTTCCGGCGATGCAGTTGTATGAGGGATTTTTTTTTTGCGGGACGACTTTTAGTTTTTATTGGTACCATTTTGGAGTAGATGCGACTTTTTGATCAATTTTTATCACATATTAACGCAGGAATCACAGAAAACAGCAATTTTTCCATTGTTTTTTATTTTATTTTTGACGCCGTTCACTGTGCGGGTTAAATAATGTAATAGCTTTATAGTCAGAGGTCGTTACGGATGCAGCAATACCAAATATGTGTAACTTTTTACTTTATTTTGTTTTTTTAATAGTAAAGCATTTTGTAAGGGGGAAAAGTGGGTTTTTAATTTTTTTTTCAAATTTTTTTAAAATTTACTTTATTAAACTTTTTGAAAGTTTTTTACTAGTCCCACTAGGGGACTTTAATATGCAATCCTCCGATCGCTTTTATAATACACTGCAATACATTTGTATTGAGTTGTACTACTGCCTGTGGCATAACCTAGCATGCATTCACTACAGGCAGACCTGGGGGCCTTTATTAGAAGACAGACACTCGGCGATCTTAGCGCCGGGTGCCGGTGGGATGAGAGGGAGCTCTCTCCCTCTCTCTAAAACAACTCAGATGCGGCACCCGCTGTTGAGCTCCGCATCTGAAGGGTTAAACGGGTGAGATCGATACTTATATCGATCTCACATGTTCGATCAGGGATGCCCCCAACCCTCAGCTACCTCTGGTAGCCGAGAGTGGGGAGATTTAACGGCTCCCTGCTCTGTTTACTTTATTCTGATGCAGCGTGGTGAAAAGGCGTATGCATCAGAATAAAGCCCATTAGTGGCCACCGTGAAAAGGCGTATTGGCAGTCACTAACGGGTTAAAGCGCACCTATCATTCTTGGTGAAATTTCAGAATAAGCCGTCGTGTGTGTATACTTGAGTAATAACTGTATTCTGGTCCACAATTTCTACTCCACGATGAATTATTTATCATTTTTTTCTCCTTCGCAAGCTCCATCTCTAATTGTTTGTCTTTAGCTCAGCTCAGGAAGGGGCTGCTATGATGTACTCACACAGTCATAAGCATTCACTCTGTCCCCCAGCCCATAGATCTTTGCCTTCTTCTAATTAACTAGCAAATGGTCCTGATCATTGTCCCGTGTGAGCTACTTATGTTTTTCTGGCCTCAATACTGTAATCAATCATCTGCTACACCATGAGACATGAGAAAATTTGACATTGAAAATACTGAACATTTCTTAATCAAGCAGAGGATTTAGTTCTCCTCCAAAAGAGATCAGGGTATGTGTGTGCCGGCAGCCTCTCCCATACCTCCTCAAAACTCCCTCACACAGTCAGGCAACTCTGCTCTTTGTAATATAATCCCTCATTGTTACGACTGTGGGGTATGTGGACCCACTGGTCTGCATCACAGTAATGGGGTAGCAGCTGGTTAAACGAGAGTCAATAATAGTCTATAGAACAAGAGTACCTGGGTAGATAACTGGTGCCGGATAATCAGATGCTGGCTTATGCTGGACTATCAGACACTGGCTTGTGATGGACTATCGGAAGCTGGCTTGTGCTGGACAATCTGAAGCTGGCTTGTGCCGGACTATCGGAAGCTGACTTGTGCTGAACAACAGGATACGGATACGGAAGTCATCTCGGTCACTGGACTTGGGACGCACACCGGATACGGATACTGGAGTCGTCACGGACACTGGACTTGGCACAGACACCGGACACAGATACTGAAGTTCTCACGGACACAAGACTTGGCACAGACACCGTACACAGACACCGAATTTGACACCGAACACAGACACTGGATATAGGATACAAGATACAGGATACGGGAAACAAAATACGGCATACATGATAACTCTTGGGAACCTTTGCAGACCAACACAGGGTTAGATACAACGTTGCTGAGGCAATGTGGAAGTGGGCAGGGTTCTTCTTAAAGTCCCGGGTGTGCTGGGATTGGTCAGGGACTAATTTCCCGATTCGCGAGCCCGCGCGCGCCCTATGGACATTTCTCAGGAGGAGAAAGCAGTGTTTCAGAGTTGCAGCTGCCATTAAGTAGGAACTGCCGGCGGTCAGCGACCGCGGGCATTACACTCTTAACAACTTTTAACTTCATAGTTGTCCTGTTTTTTTCGGTGTGTGCAGAGTTTCTGAAACGTTACAGACAGTCCAATATCCAGGTATAGTGGGAAAGAGGAGAGAGAATTCAGAGATTAAGAAGAGTGTATTCTTTAAAAATATATATTACAATATTTGTTATCTTAGCAAACATAAGTGATTTATAGAAAATAAATGTAAACAATATGTACGTTACTGACCTGCAGCTATATAAGTGAATAACAATAGACAGATTGGTCACTGTCCTTCACATTCAGGAGTTCTATCAACATCACTGAGTTTTCAGTATGAAAAAAAACCATCAATGACAGGAAATAATCTAGCACTTTGTGAAGTTTTGTCTAATTTATGTACAAGTCCCTTCCTTTCCCATCCCATGGGCAATACATTGCAGGATATTTCTGTAAACGTCTTAAAAAAGACAAAGGAGTTTAAGAACTGTGAATCAATACAAATGGATTATGTTAATGCATGGCAAACAGCCAAACCAATAAGACTTAAAATATAATTCCATTAAATCCTTCAGGTAAGTGTTGAAGTTCAATATAAATTCACAATTTAAATCAGCAATATAGCGCATAAGAATCCTATGATTTCCTTGAGTGCATGAAAATGAGACAATTAACATAGCTACTAAAACATTACAGAACTGATATAGTTTGTGTTTTATCTGGTGTACATGTTTTCTATACAAAGGTGTATCTCATTACACTACACTATGACTACTTGAAATACCTCACTTTTGACAATATAGTTATTGTTTTTTTGTATGTCTAATTTAAACCATTACAATTCTAATTTATAAACACTTTATCTCTACATTTAATAAAACTGTAAAATTTGCGTGTCTGTACATTGAAAATATTTAGCAAAAAAATAATTGGGTAGAATGCATTAAGATTACATTAAGATAATTTTTGGAATTTATGTCTGTTTGTGCATGCATCACGCAAAAACTACTGACCCAATTTGGATGGAGAAAAACATAGGGGTCAACTTAAAGTAACATTTTGTTTTTATTTCATCGCAATCGGTACACTCAATCAGAAGATATGAGAATTTAATGATTTCAAAAATTCATTTACATTGCATTAGTACAACACCAACAAACACATGGAAACCATGGCAGCCAATCACATTTTTAATTTAATTTTGTATTGGAAAAATAGACACCAGTAGGTTGCTATGGGCAACAGCTCCAGATTTCATATTTACTGATTGTTATATAAGGTAGGGGTTCCAATCAATCACATTACTGCAAATTTTTCAAGCTGCCTCAGACATATTACAGCTGTGATCTGATTGGTTGCTAAGGACAAGAACTCCAACTTTCGTCTATATTGTTTTTATATGCATCGGAGGCACATATAACTACCAATCAGATTTCTGCTTTCATTGTCCAAGCTGCCTCACAAGAATCTAAACTATCTATAATAACGTGGAAAACTTAGGGCGATTAGTTCCATCCAATTTTACCGGTGGTCCGCGTTACATGCATGAATGTACACAACATGCTTTATGCTACTTCTGAAAATACGGCCCGCCTGACCTTTTCATAACGTTCACAACTAATCCAAAGTGGTACAAAATTTCCCAAGAACTTCTTGCAGGACAGGCGTCTTATGATAGGCATGATATTATAGCCAGGAGTTTTCCTCTTAAAATTAAAGTTGAGGATCGACCTGATCACAAAACAAAAAGTTTTCGGTTCAGCTCATTGTTTCATGTTCAGCGTTGAGTGGCAAAAGTTTGGCTTGCCACATGCCCACGTTCTCCTGTGGCTGCAAGAAAAAAATTGTCACGATGCTGTTGACACGGTCATAAGTGCTGAATTTCCTGACTGGAACAAGGATCTGATATTGCAAGAGATTGTAAAGACGCACATGGTTCATGGGCCATGTGGCGCTTTAAATAGAAACTCTCCTTGCATGCAGGAGGGTCATTGCTCTAAAATATAACATAGAGCGCTATTAGAGCAAACGATGTCGGGGGAAAACAGGTATCCGTTGTATCGCCGAATATCACCCCTACAAGGCGGTTTCACAGCTACAGTCAGGTTACATGGTCAAGAATTGTTTTGGACAATCGATGGGTTGTACCTTATTCACCGATGTCATCAAGAACATTTCAAGCCCACATCAACCTTGAAATATGTAACAGCGTCAAAGACATCAAAGATATATGTAAATATGTCAACAAGGGTAGTGACCAGGCCACACTTGCGTTGAGAAATAATAATGAATACGACAAAGTCACAAGTTCCAATCTGGCCGATATATAAGCTCTTCTGAGGCGGTGTTGCTAATTTTGAGCTTCCACATTCACGAGAGACATCCGCCAGTGATGCATCTTGACTTTCACCTTGAAGGCGGGCAACGGGTGTACTTCAAATGTGGCAGAGCGGTTAGAAAACCCAAGACAAACCACTTTACTGGCATACCTTCAACTTCGTGAAACAGATTATTTAGCAAAAAAATTTTTATATAACGAAAATCCGTCATATTATACTTATAATAAGCAGCAAGGTGTTTTCAACCAAAGGAGATGTGGAACAGCTGTGAATGGCGAGCCCGCCATTTTAAAAGAACACGTCATTGGAAGAGTCTATACGGTGCATCCAAACAACTCTGAATGCTGTTGCTTATGCTTACGTCTACATACAGTGCGAGGACCTACTTCTTTTGCCGAATTACGAAAGATTGACGATATTGAATATCCTACATACCAGGCTGCTTGCCCAGTGTGTCACTTGCTAGATGGTGATAGCATTGGGATGACGCTTTGGCCAAAGCATGCATCAGCGATAGTCCACATCATTTGCATAATTTATTTGCCATTTTGCTGTTTTTTTGCGGACTTTCGGATGCTGCACAGTTGTAGAAAAAATATCAGGAAAAATTAGTTGAAGACTTTTTCAGGAATGCACAACGAAACAATAACGGCGAACTGAACGACAGGTTGCGTGAAAGTAATGTGAATCAATGTTTTCTGGCTATCCAAGACGTAATTACATCTATAGGGGGTAATCCTGTCTCTCAATATGGTATGCCCACACCAGCTTTAGACGGGGAACGCATTAACAGGGAATATGCGGCAGAAATAAACTATAATCCAGTGGAACTGGCTGAAACATTGCAAAACGGTGCCTCAAGTCTGACAGCGGAACAGCGTATGATATTCGATCTCATGTGTCATAGAGTAGATGGTACTTTGGGAGAAATCTTGTTTTTAGATGCACCCGGTGGGACGGGAAAAACATTTCTCACCAAAGTCATCTTGGCCCAAATACGCAATCAAAGAAAAATTGCTTATGCTGTCGCTTCATCGGGCATAGCAGCCACATTGTTGCCCGGAGGCAAAGCCGCCCATACAATGTTCAAGATCCCGATTGACATGAATCTTACGGAAAGCCCAGTGTGTAATGTTTCTAGAAACAGCAACAAAGCATGGATTCTACGCGATTGCTGCTTAGTAATATGGGACGAGTGCACTATGGCAAACTGTAAAGCGGTAGTAGCGGTAGATAGAACCTTGCGAGATATCAGACAAAATGACCGGTCCATGGGTGGTATGACAATGCTATTCTGTGGCGATTTTAGGCAGACTTTGCCAGTCATACCACGAGGAACGAGGGCAGATGAAATTAGAGCCTGCCCAAAGAGCTGAAGACTGTGGTGCAACGTTATACCGATGCATTTAACAATAAATATGCGGGCGCGAACAGGAGGCAACCCAAATGCACAAGAGTTTTCAGATTTATTACAAAAAATTGGTGACGGCATGTATCTGCAAGAAGAAGGGAAAGTTATTTTGCCTGATAATTTATGCTGTACTGTTCCATCACTGCAAGACCTAATTTCTTCTGTGTATGTTGACCCAACACAAATAATAAATCATGAAAACTCTTAGCTATGCGAAAGAGCTATTTTGACCCCTCGCAACGAGCAGGCAGCAGCAATTAATGCTGAAAGATTGACGTGTGTTCATGGGGAAAGTGCAGAATATAACTCTATCAACAGAGTCATTGAAGACGCTACCAACTAGCCAGTGGAATTTTCAAATTCCCTAAGCACACCCTGTCTTCCGTCACATAAAATTAATTTAAAACTCGGCGTCCCCATAATTCTCCTTAGAAATTTAAGCCCACCAAAACTATGTAACGGCACCTGACGAAAAATTACAAATCTACAAGAAAACGTGATAGAAGCTGAGATTTTGACAGGATGCGGCGCAGGTGATTGCGTTTTTATACCCCGAATCCCCCTCATTCCAAATAAATTTCCCTTCAGTTTTAAAGGTGTAGAGTTTCCTGTCGGCTTATGTATACGCTATGACCATCAACAAAGCACAGGGCCAAACGCTGTTTGTTCAGCTCTATGGTGCTCTCTCCCGTGTTAGCAACTCCACCAATCTTTATGCACACATCCCTGGTGGTTCTACTGCTAACATTGTTTACAGGGAAGCGTTGTCGCAGTGAACCTGACTACTAAAAGAAAACGATTTTTAATTGAAGTTTGTTTATTGTCTTTGGTTTTTTTTCACTTTGTTTTGAGTATGGTCCAAGGCTAGGAGTATATCTATAAAAAACGGCAACCGTACGTTTTTCAGTGGTCTGCGCGTACGAAGTCGCAGGCACAGCTAGTAATACAATAAATATTGAACATAAAAGACAATAAAATTTACAATGTGAATTTATTTAGTACTTACTAACATTAACATTAACTAACATTTACAATTATTTAAAGAAAAAAAATTATGAAATACAGTTTCCCATCTCTAACACAAATTATGCAAATACATAATTATAATCCATAGTTGACGATTCTATGAAACTTTCGAAACTTTCTCCTGGAAATTGGAGGAAGAGCTTCCATATCTACCAGGTGCTGCGTCCTAACTAAATACTCACCTATCCTCGTTCCTCCAGTACTCTTCACTCCAATGGTTCAGATGAAGACAATCTACAGTCTGGTCTGCGGTCTATATTAGTTTAGGGAGTCTGTATTTTTTTATAGGAGTCTGGTGTTTGTATTTATTTACGGGAACTAATCTGGGGTTTGTATTTTCTGGATCTGAAATGGTTCTGTATTTACTTTGGACTATGATGAATGGGATCACCATCATATACACTTCTTGTGAATCAAATGTACTAGGTTGGGGGAATGTCCTATATGAATGGGCAGGGCATATGTACACCAAAAATAAAGAAAATATTGAAGAACCGAGTATTATCAATATATAAAATCACCTTTATTAGATTCATAATACATGAAATAATTGGAGATTAAAAATATACATTGTAAGACGGGGAAAACATACCAATGCTTAACAGGTGATATCTCAGCAGTATACATATGCAAGGAAAAAAGTATTACATAATCATATCATAAATATGGTAAGATATTAGGCTGAAAGGTATAATGCCCTTTGAAACTATAACTAAATCTGTAGAAAGGGCAATGGCAGCAATAGGCATATAGACAGCAAAAAGGTATACAGGCTGGAACAGAACACTGCACCCAACCCACGTATCACTCCTAGCCTTAGTCTAGAGATAACACAACACAGGCTACAGCACGTATTTATAAGAGTACTACCCAATATTTATTACTGTTAATAACTCCTTGGGGGTCAACATGTCTCTTCTAACCAGTGTTGTAAGACGTCATATAGAATGCTCCTAATGTAACTGGGGCAAATAAACCACGTGACAACGTCTCCAGGACTCAACTTGTGGGTGCATCTACTGCGGTTTTGTGTGCGCATGTGCCCGCAGTTTGAATTTTATATATTGATAATACTCGGTTCAGTGCTATTTTTTATTTTTCTGGTGTACAGTATTTATATCTTGTGCAACACAGGACCCGAGGTGTAATGATAAGCATTAAAAGTCGAGGCATATGTAATCAAAAGTGTTGTGTAGCGCCATTTGTACAGTGCTTCTTGAAATCTCCCTATTGTCACTTCTCAAAAACTGGCAAGTACGTTATAATCATAGCTGCGACACATGGAAGAGCATTCACATACAACATTTGCCACGGCTATCACCTCATGTCTTCTGGCAGCCATAATTTTGAAAATGTACAAATGGGGCCATGCTTCAGTTCTAAAAATTGCATGAGGGGGAGAGGGAGAAACAGGGGGAGACATCTGATCGGTCATAATGAACATCACGGCTCTGACATCACACCCCGGAAGAACCAACCTTATCAGCAAACATCAGGGAAAATGAACATTCACAAAGAGCAGAAGAGGTACTGTTTTGAGACAGATGACAACTATATATTGTAAGATGGTTGTCACATAGTATCTGCAGTCATATCAAAACGTATTCTCCCTCTTTTTTCATACTTTTCACCCGTTAATGCTTATCGTTACTACTGGATTTAGGAAAGAAAAGAACAACATTATCCAACCCTCACATCATTCATGTGCTCCCCCTTATACCTTCCCTGCTCCAGCAGAGCGCATAGTAGGGGTTTTCTTCTCTTCTGCTCTTCCATGTTTGCCTACATTCGTATTGCGGAGTCATGAGCCCTGACATTATCTGAGACTAGAGTCCTGCAGATGTTCTTCATTGAAAATTCATCTCCTTTTTTTAAGGCTTATAATATAATGGCTCATAATGGGATTATATGCAGTTTAGGACCTATGAAATAGTTTTGTAACAATTTTTGTACCAATTTAATTCCACTACGTTATTTTTTAAATGTTCTTGGATCATGGCATAGTGTTTTATTGAACCTTTGCAGCAACTACTTCATTCTCATGGAAAGGGTTTAGGGTTTGGAAAAAATACCCTTAAACAATTCAAGTTCAGTTTTTATCCTTATATAGTACATGAATAATTCATAGAGGAGTAGTTAGTCATTTCCCAGTATAATAAGTGTTGTAACATTACAGAATAGAAAATACTGCTTTTAGTTGGCTTAGCTACTGTATAATTTGCAAATAGACGGTGTCACTTTTGTTATGCTGCTTAATCAATATATGATAATAAATCAGTGGATTTTCACACAGCATTGTAATACATCTAATGAGATAATGCATTAATATGAAAATATTTATTTCTTTATTTGTACTGTGACATCACTCTTAGCAGCTGAAGGATCAATAAAATGTGAAGAAAAACTATGAAGGTGCATTGGTTAAAAGTATTTAATTTTTTTGGAAGTAATTAAAGTCATTTAGACTTGCTTATACAGTTAGGTCCAGAATTATTTGGACAGTGACACAATCTTCATGATTTGGGCTCTGCATGCCACCACATTGGATTTGAAATGAAACAACTGAGGTGCAATTGAAATGTAGATTTTCAGGTTTAATTCAAGGGGTTGAACAAAAATATCCTGTGAAACGTTTAGGAATTGCAACCATTTTTCTACACAGCCTCCTCATTTCAGGGGCTCAAAAGTAAATCGGACAAATTAACATTACAATAAATAAATTTTTTTTTTAATACTTTGTAGAGAATCCTTTGCAAGCAATGACTGCCTGAAATCTGGAACCCATGGACATCACCAAATGCTGGGTTTCCTCCTTTGTGAGGCTTTGTCAGGCCTTAAGTGCTCGTCCACACCATGCGGAATAGCCGTGTTGTTTCCGGACGGAATTTCCACTGGAAAAAACAATGCAGAATACGGTAGCAGTATAGATGATGTGATTTAACAAATCTGATCCACATGCTGCTGCGGAAAGCCTTCAGAATTGCTGCGTTTTTCAGAGGAGATGTCTCAGTATCCTAACATTGTGAAAAACGCAGCAATTTACGCACCATTTACTGCTGTGAAAAATGCAGGAAATGGTGCGTTTTTGCAGCAGCGGAAAGTCTCTGACTTTCAACGGAATTGCTACAGAAAATTTCTGCAGCAATTCAGTTGTATGTGGACAAGCACTTACTGCAGCTGTCTTTAGTTGCTGCTTGTTTGTGGGTCTCTACAGGTTGTATACTGTAGATATTGCCCCATAGAGCCCCCTGTAGATAAAGCCCCTGTAGACAATGTCACTCACATTGTTAAAGGGGTTGTCCACTACCGGACAACTGATGACCTATCCACCGAATAGCTCATTAGTACATGATCTGTGGGGGTCCGACATCCGGACCCCGCAACGTTAAGCCGCTCCGGCTGCCTCCGGGCACCGCCCGTACATGCCAGAATCACTTGGCTCCGGCCACGTAATATCGGCCTAGCTGCAGTACAATGCAAGTGAATAGGAGCAGAGCTGCAGCATGGCCGCTATGCTATGTACGGAGCCAACTGCTTCCGGCTCTGTACATTGCATAATGGGCAATAACATCCGGTGCTCGCCGGCCACCGGAGCGGCTAATCGGTGCAGGGTTCAGGTGTCGGACACGCACCGATGATATACTGATGACCTATCTGGTGGATAGGTCATCAGTTTTCCGGTACTGGACAATCCCTTTAACTAAAACAACAAACGTTACATTCTCACCTGATCCTGTTCCCGTGCCGTCTACTAGCAACGCAGGCCTAATCTACATACAGTACATACATTACACACACCACATACACTATACACTACAATACATACATTACACACTACACATGCACTATACACTACAATACACACTACACATACACTATACACTACACATGCACTATACACTACAATACACACACACTACACTACATTACATACATTACACACTATACACTACAATACATACATTACACACTGCAAATGCACTATACACTACAATACATACATTACACACTACACATACACTACAATACATACATTACACACTGCACTATACACTACAATACATACTAGACATACACTATACACATACAGTACATACATTACACACTAGACATACACTATACACATACAGTACATACATACACTACTGTTCAAAAGTTTAGGGTCACTTAGAAATGTCCTTATTTTTTAAAGAAGATAATATTAAATTAATCAGAAATACACTCTATACATTGTTAATGTGCTAAATGACTATTCTAGCTGCAAACGTCTGGTTTTTAATGCAATATCTACATAGGCGTATAGAGGCCCATTTCCAGCAACCATCACTCCAGTGTTCTAATGGTACATTGTGTTTGCTAACTGTATTAGATGGCTAATAGATGATTAGAAAACACTTGAAAACCCTGCAATTATGTTAGCACCGCTGTAAACAGTTTTGCTGTTTAGAGGAGCTATAAAACTGACCTTCCTTTCAGCTAGTTGAGAATCTGGAGCATTACATTTGTGGGTTCGATTAAACTCTCAAAATGGCTAGAAAAAGAGCTTTCATGTGAAACTCGACAGTCTATTCTTGTTCTTAGAAATTAAGGCTATTCCATGCGAGAAATTGCCAAGAAACTGAAGATTTCCTACAGCGGTGTGTACTGCTCCCTTCAGAGGACAGCACACACAGGCTCTAACCAGAGTAGAAAGAGAAGTGGGAGGCCCCGCTGCACAACTGAGCAACAAGACAAGTACATTAGAGTCTCTAGTTTGAGAAATAGACGCCTCACAGGTCCTCAACTGGCAGCTTCATTAAATAGTACCCGCAAAACGCCAGTGTCAACGTCTACAGTGAAGAGCCGACTCCGGGATGCTGGCCTTCAGGGCAGAGTGGCAAAGAAAAAGCCATATCTGAGACTGGCTAATAAAAGGAAAAGATTAATATGGGCAAAAGCACACAGACATTGGACAGAGGAAAATTGGAATAAAGTGTTATGGACAGACGAATCGAAGTTTGAGGTGTTTGGATCACACAGAAGAACATTTGTGAGACGCAGAACAACTGAAAAGATGCTGGAAGAGTGCCTGACGCCATCTGTCAAGCATGGTGGAGGTAATGTGATGGTCTGGTGTAGGATTTTGAATAAGGAAGGCTATCACTCCATTTTGCAACGCCATACCATACCCTGTGGACAGCTCTTGATTGGAGCCAATTTCATCCTACAACAGGACAATGAACCAAATCACACCTCCAAATTATGCAAGAACTATTTAGGGAAGAAGCAGGCATCTCGTATTCTATTTGTAATGGAGTGGCCAGCGCAATCACCAGATCTCAACCCCATAGAGTTGTTGTGGGAGCAGCTTGATCGTATGGTACGCAAGAAGTACCCATGAAGCCAATCCAACTTGTGGGAGGGGCTTCTGGAAGAATGGGGTGAAATTTCTCCCGATTACCTCCGCAAATTAACAGCTAGAATGCCAAAGGTCTGCAATGCTGTAATTGCTGCAAATGGAGCATTCTTTTATGAAAGCAAAGTTTGAAGGAGAAAATTATTATTTCAAATAAAAATCATTATTTCTAACCTTGTCAATGTCTTGACTATATTTTCTAGTCATTTTGCAACTCATTTGATAAATATAAGTGTGAGTTTTAATGGAAAACACAAAATTGTCTGGGTGACCCCAAACTTTTGAACGGTAGTGTACATTACACACACTTACCTTTTGTGCAGGTAGCTGCCTATATGGATCTTCTCTTGCTGCACAGGGAGACTCCAGAGGAAACCACTAGCAAGTGTTGGTGAGTCCATCACAGGATTTCCCTTCAGTTGCAGAGCAGACACCCTGCGCTCCTCTCTCTCCATCCCGACACTGAGCAGGATCGTATTACATGAGAGCAGGGGAGGGGGGTCAAGGGGCGGGTTATTAGTCTACTACGCTATTGCTTGCGGCAAAACGACGGGTCCGGTGCACAAAAGAGGCAAACGGAAACCAGGGGCACCAGCTCTGTCACCATTGAAATCAATGGTGATGGAGACGGAACCCTCTTGCTTCCGTCCTTGTCAGTTTGTGTCTGCTCGGTGTCCCGTTCTGACAGAAACCTCAGACGGAACGTCAGAACGGGACCCCAACGCAGATGTGAACAGAGCCTAATGCTATATTCACACGACAGTGAAAAAAATGGCCATTAAGGACTGATAAACTGTCAGTTTTTCATCAGTGCGTCTCCAAATTTTCATACATTTTCAGTCCGTCTGTCCATTTTTAATGGCCATTTGTCAGCCGTTTGCTATCAGTTTTTCTTGGCCATTAAAAAGACTGATGGATTTAATTTGTTTATTGTTATTTTCCAAACCCCCTGAAAACACCACAGTGCCCATGTAGATAGTGCCACAATGTCCCTATAGAAAGTGCCACAGTGCCCACTGTAGATAGTGCTCACATAGTGCCATAGTGCCTTCATAGTACCACAATGCCCACTGTAGATAGTGCCACAGTGCCCACTTATAAAGTGACATAGTGCCATAGTGCTCACGTATAAAGTCCCTGTGCCCTTATAGTGCCACAGTGCCCATGTAGATAGCACCAGTGTCCCCTGTAGATAGTGTAACAACCCCATATAGTGCCTAAGTGCCCATGTAGATAGCACCACACACCCTGTAGATAGCACCAACCCTCCCTTGTAGATAGCACCCTCCCTTGTAGATAGCACCCACACTGTAGATAGCACCAACCCCCTGCTGTAGATAGCACCAACCCCCGCTGTAGATAGCACCAACCTCCCCTGTAGATAGCTAGAGAGCATCAAAACCCACTGATAGCACTGACACCCCCCATTGTAGAAAGCACCCGACCCCCCCAAATAGCACCACCCTATGTAGATAGCGCAACTGTAGCTCTATGTAGGAGCGGAATCCCTCTGGCTGAGGATACCACTCCTAGAGGGAGCCCCTGGCAGCACTATCCATATATGGACAGTGATGCCAGGGTTTCTCCAGTAGAGGAATCCCATGCCAAGAGCGTCAGATGGGGATTCCGCTATGGCAGGGGATTCTTGAGGTAGCCCCTGACGTCACTGTCCATATATGGTCAGTGACGTCAAGGGCTTTCCCAAGACAGTGAATTTCGCTCTTAGACGGAGCCCCTGACGTCTCTGTTCATATATGATCAGTGATGTCAGGAGAGCAGAATCCCCTGCCAGAGCGGACTGGGGATTCCACTCCAGGAGTAACCCCTTGACGTCACTGTCTATATATGGATAGTGATGCCGGGTTGCTTCTCCAGGAGCAGAATCCCCTTCTAGAGCGGGCCAGGGATTCTGCTGCAGGAGTAACACCTTGAGGTCACTGTCCATATATGGATAGTGACGCCGGGTTTCTTCTCCAGGAGCGGAATCCCCTGCCAGAGCAGGATCTGGCCGCCAGGGATTCCTACAGGGCGCTACAGTGGTGCTATCTCCGGCGGATGGGGGGGGTTGCTATCTTCAGGCAGGGGGGAGCTATCTACAAGATTGGGCACTCCATAGTTTAAAGCCCAACATCACTGTCCATATATGGACAGTGCTGTCAAGGGCTTCCCCGGGCTTAGCGCTCAAACTAGCGCTGTGTGCGGGGAATCCTCGGCCAGGAACAGTTTTTACCGGCCGTTACAAGGATTGTTTCCTGAAAAACAGCCGGTAAAAACTGATTGACTTCTATGAGAGCCGTGGGGCCGTCAAAACAACCAAAAATAGGACATGTCCTATTTTTTGATGGTCAGTGTTTACAGGCCATTAAAAAAACAGCCGTGTGAATACACCGATAGGACTCTATTGTTCTGAAAATGGCCGTGTGACGGCCGTTACAAAAACGTAGTAGAACATATATCCTTCATCACACCCCAAATTTCGTAAAGACCACAGACCAAACTACATCCAAGCCCTAAAATAAGTACAGAATCCAGACCCCAAAAAATGGACTTCCTAGGCCCAAAAGAAATACAGACCCAGACTAGACTCCAAAGTACACACCTCCGACCAGACACCGGAGATTATACAGACCATAGACCAGATCCCATAATAAACACAAACGCCAGACCAGGGGCATCACTAGCACCGGACCTCCGAGGCCCCCAGGCGACTGCCGCTACAGAGGTTGCACTGGTCGTGATTGTGACCAGGCTGCGGCCCTCGCTCCGCGCCTATAGAAATTTACTATAGTAACTGGGGCCTATGTCATAAAATAGATTCACTGAAATTAGATAGTGTATGTCGTTCAATATTCAATATAGTTCACCGCCTGGAAGAACGATTAAAAAGTAAGTTTATTGGTTAAATTCATAAAATTGTGGCTCTACTAGCCGTTGATGCCAGACCAGGCTAAAGCAAGAGATTGCGACACGATAGGTGGTGTGGAGTGATAAATGTCTCCTTCACCCCAAAGAAACCACCTATCTATTTATTGTATAATAACGCTATATCTTTGCCATTAATAATTGTCTATCTAAATCCTAAATCCTACGCGTTTCATCATCACATGTAAAGTGATGCTTCCTCAGGGATTGATAGATTTGGATTATTTCAAATATCGAGGTGATAACAATATAACAGCACTGGATAGCACTGCTTTTGTGCTGATTCATAGTCTCCAGACGCATGCACGGCACTGATGCATTGGCCGTACACGCGCCGGGAAAACTAAGGGCTTAAAAAGGCTAAGAGCCCGCCCTCCAAAGGTAGTCCCCTAGGTAAACCGCCAATCCGCGTATTACACGGCAACTAGTGACGTGCCGGAGGCGGGGTCCCGAGGGCCTAGCAACCGATGGAGGTTCCTGGACGACAAAAGCGTCCATGGTAACTGGGGGACGCTAGACGCGGCTCCTGAGTTGTCAAATGACAAGAATACATCGTGTGGATATAATGGTAACATACGGCCCTGTAGAAAAGGGCCGTGTTAATACATGGGCAGGAACTCAACCGTAGGGGGAATCGTCTCACTCCGAGACTGACTCCCCAAAGTACCATAATTAAACCCCATATCCGTCCAAGATCAAAAATGGGTAGTATCCCATCACACAATAAGCATGAGTAGAAGAGAGATTGCGGCCAACCCGTACTAAATAGACCTAGGGAGGGCGCAACGTAGATTCTTTTGCGGTTAGTGAAAAAATGTTCAATAGCGCACTATTGGCAACCAAGAAGAATACCCATGTCGTATTTAAGATGTATGTATCCAATAATGTCAGTGACCCATATGAAGCCCTGTATGAAAAACGTGACACAAAAAACCGCGGTAAAACCGCATGGTGTGCATAAGGACAAAGGTATAGATAGAGAGTAGCATGTTTAGGTATGTTATAATGAAGTCTATGGTACATTGTATACATGCCCAGACTGAACATAAGGTAAAATAGTGCAGCTAGAGGAAACACGAATAGGAGATTTGTTCATTAATGCCTTGCGGGCTAACAGTCTGCAATCTGAATATCCATTCAGCCTCTTTTTGGAGTATTTTCCTGTCCAGGTCCCCCCCTCTAGGGAGGGGTCTCACATGTTCTATACCCTGGAAAACCAAGGATGTAGCATCCCCGTCATGACAGGACCACACATGTCTTGCTACTGGGGTATCTACTTTCCTTCTGACATCACCAATGTGGTCCCGTATCCTTCTCCTGAATTCCCTTTTGGTCTTTCCCACGTATTGTAGGCCACATTTACATGTCATGAGATAGACAATACCCTTTGTTTTACAATTTATGAATGACCTGTTGTCAAAGGTTTTGCCAGTGTGAGTACTTGTAAAATTCTTACTGCATAATATGGATTCGCAGGCCCTGCATGTTCCACATCTATATGTCCCTCTAGCACTATTCTCCAGCCATGTGCCACATTGTGTGACAGGTTGTAAGTGGCTATGGACCAATCGGTCCCTGAGATTGCGTCCCCTCCTATAGGTAATAAGCGGGGCGTCCCCAACCAGGGTCCCCACATCAGGATCTGCCTTTAGGATACCCCAAAAGCGTTTGAGGACCTCCCTCACCTCTCTATTAGCTGAGTCAAAGGTACCAATAACTCTAATGGGTTCTTCATGCATATCTTTTGGTTTAGGGTTGAGCAGGTCGTCTCTATTACAACCCAACGCATTCTGATATGCACCTCTCAGCACCTCCTTAGGATAACCCCTATGTCTGAACCTATTTTCAAGGTCACGTGCAGATATCCTAAAGTCCGTGATGGTCGAACAATTTCTCCGTGCCCTGAGATATTGGCCCTTCGGTATGCCTCTCTTAAGATTAATTGGATGACAACTTTTCCATTGTAGTAAGCTATTGGTCGCCGTTTCTTTGCGATACATGTTGGTTTCTAACAGCCCTGTGTCAGTCTTGGATATCGTGATATCCAGGAAGGTAATTCTAGTATCTTGGATTTCGGATGTGAAAAAAAGACCTAGTTCATTAGCATTCAAGATCTCCACAAATTCCTTAAATTTCTCCCTGGTCCCTGTCCATAGAATGAGAACATCATCTATGAATCTCATCCAGAGCAGAATACATGATGACCATTCATCCATAAGTTCACTGAACACAACTTCCTTTTCCCACCAACCCAGATATAGGTTCGCAAAGGTGGGTGCACATGGACTACCCATGGCCACTCCTCTGAGTTGGTGGTAGATCTTTTGATCAAATAAAAAGAAGTTGTGTTCTAGGACAAACCTCAATAGTTCAATCACGAATTTATTGTGGGCCTGGTATTGTACCCCTTTATCCATCAAAAAATGTTCAATAGCTCTACATCCCTGACTGTGTGGAATGGAGCTATATAAGGACTCTACATCCAGAGATGCCAATAGTGTCTGACCATCACACCGTATACCCTCAATCCTCCTCAGCACATCCATGGTGTCCCTCACGTATGATGGCAGGGACACCACAAATGGTCTAAGGACCTGATCAAGGTATACGCTCGCATTTTGAGTGAGGCTGTCAATCCCAGATACTATGGGACGACCCTTGAGAGGGTACAGGCCCTTATGTACCTTGGGTAAGCTATAAAATGTTGCCGTTAATGGGAACTCTTTCAACATGAACTTCATTTCCCTATCGTTTATGAGGTTATCCGATTTTGCTTTGGAGGGCGGGCTCTTAGCCTTTTTAAGCCCTTAGTTTTCCCGGCGCGTGTACGGCCAATGCATCAGTGCCGTGCATGCGTCTGGAGACTATGAATCAGCACAAAAACAGTGCTATCCAGTGCTGTTATATTGTTATCACCTCGACATTTGAAATAATCCAAATCTATCAATCCCTGAGGAAGCATCACTTTACATGTGATGATGAAACGCGTAGGATTTAGGATTTAGATAGACAATTATTAATGGCAAAGATATAGCGTTATTATACAATAAATAGATAGGTGGTTTCTTTGGGGTGAAGGAGACATTTATCACTCCACACCACCTATCGTGTCGCAATCTCTTGCTTTAGCCTGGTCTGGCATCAACGGCTAGTAGAGCCACAATTTTATGAATTTAACCAATAAACTTACTTTTTAATCGTTCTTCCAGGCGGTGAACTATGTCATAAAATACTATCGTAATGCCACTATACTTACACTCCTTCCTGAGCGCAACGGCAGTCCTGATGTCTTCTCGCGTCATGACGTCACGATGCTGGATGGTGTCGGGACCGAAGAGCTGGGTAAGTGTAACATCATTACTGCCTTCTGGGCTCCTGTATCTAAGCCTGCCTTGTGGTAAGCTTAGATATAGGGTCCAACAGACAGCATCACACATGGGCCCTGTATCTAAGCCCATGTGTGATGCTGTCTGTTGGGCTTAGACACAGGGCCCATATGTGATACTGTCTGTTGGGCCCTGTATCTAAGCTTACCACAAGACAGGATTAGATACACGACCCCAGCAGAAAGTAATCTTATACTGTATAAGATTACTGTCTGCTGGGGTCATGTATCTAAGCCTAACATGTGGTAGGCTTAGATACAGGGTCCAACAGACAGTATCACATATGGGCCCTGTATCTAAGCCTACCACATGTATTGCTAATGTTTTGTGTGTGTTTGTATTTTTTTTACAGGTTTGGTTGATGGACTATGTCATATTCGAGGACTACTTTGATGACAGCTTTTTTTATTTTCAATAAATTGGTTAATGAGGGTTCTGTGTTTTTTTATTTCAATAAAATATATTTTTTCTATCACTTTGCATTTTCTTTTAAACTTCATTACTACCGCCTTAGTAATGGCCGCTTGCTGATTGACAGCGTCCATTACTAAGGCGGGACTTAATGCTAGCCGGTGCAGAGGATTACACTAACCCCTATTATTACTGTAATGGCAGGAAGGAGGTGAAGGGAACAAGTGAGCCCTAATCTACCCACCGCCCTGTCCCTGCCTACTTGCAACGACCCGCCCTAGGCGACGGGGTACAACTTGGCGGCGGTCCCTACGCTGCCAAGTGCAAGGGAGTACAAACAGGAAACACGCAAGGGAAGGGGCAGTACCCCACGGAACGCCGCGAGGAAACGGAGCGGTGAATGAGTCAGTCAGGATCAGGATGTAGTGGAGTATACCAACGAGAGCACGGAGCAGGAAGCAAGCCAGGGGCAAAGCCAAGCAGGATAAGCGGAACTGAAGCAAGGCAGAAGCACGGCAGAAGCAGGCTGGAGCAAGGCAGCAGTGGGGCCAGGAATCCAAGAAGAATAACAAGCACTGAGGAAGAGAACACGGCAGGTATAAATGGACAGGGGGCGGAGCTAACTCCGACTGACCAGGCCGCGATAGGCACTCCCACTCCTGAGCCTGCCACCCTGGTTGGTGGGAGCCGGTGTCAGTCTAAGAGGTCTGGCCTCAGGTGTCGACTGATTAATCCCGGGAGTATACACAGACGTAGTACCTGGCAGATCCTTTACAATTACCCCAGTACCCAACGCCACCAGGGGTACCGGGAAGAGCTGGGTACATAGTTAGTACGGCTGAAAAAAGACACATGTCCATCAAGTTCAACCAAGGGATGGGAAAAGGGAAGGTAAAAATTTCTACACATAGGAGCTAATATTTTTTTGTTTTAGGAAATTATCTAAACCTTTTTTAAAGCCCTTTACTGTCCCTGCTGTGACCAGCTCCTGCGGTAGACTATTCCATAGATTCACAGTTCTCACAGTAAAGAAGGCTTGTCGCCTCTGCAAATTGAACCTTTTTTTCTCCAGATGGAGGGCGTGCCCCCTTGTGTTTTGAGGGGGTATTACATGGAACACGATTTCATCATATTTTTTGTATGTGCCATTAATATATTTATATAAGTTAATCATGTCCCCCCTTAGTCGTCTTTTTTCAAGGCTAAATAGGTTTAATTCTTTATATCTTTCCTCATAACTTCGACTCTCCATGCCCCTTATTAGCTTTGTTGCTCTTCTTTGTATTTTTTCCAACTCCAGGGCATCCTTTCTATGCACTGGAGCCCAGAACTGAACTGCATATTCTAGATGAGGTATCACTAATGCAGTGTAAAGTGGAAATATTACAGCCCTGTCCCGCGAGTCCATCCGCGAGTCCATACCTCTTTTAATACACGACTATATCTTGCTGGCCTTTGAAGCAGCTAATTGACATTGCATGCTGTTATTTAGTTTATGATTTACAAGTACACCCAGATCCTTCTCAACAAGTGACTCCCCCAGTGTAGCTCCCCCTAGGACATATGATGCATGCAGGGTGTTGGTACCCAGATGCATAACTTTACATTTATCTACATTAAACCTCATTTGCCAAATAGTGGTCCCAGCACAGAACTCTGGGGTACACTACTTATAACCGGGGACCATTCAGAGTAGGAATCATTGACCACAACTCTCTGGTAACGGTCCTTGAGCCGACTCTCAATACAATTACAAACTATACTATCTAAACCTATAGTCCTTAATTTACCCATTAGACATTTATGAGGGACAGTGTCAAATGCCTTTTCCAAGTCCAAAAACACTATATCCACAGCGCCCCCTCTGTCTAGGCTTCTGCTCACCTCTTCATAAAAACAAATCAGGTTAGTTTGACAATTTCTGTCTTTAGTAAAACCGTGCTGGCTATCACTTATAATACTATTTTTTGTCACATAATCCTGTATATAGTCCCTCAATAGCCCCTCATACATTTTCCCCACGATGGATGTTAAGCTTACTAGTCTATAATTACTAGGGGAAGACCTAGAGCCCTTTTTGAAAATAGGCACCACATTTGCCCTGCGCCAGTCCCTTGGCCCCATACCAGTCACTAGACAATCTCTGAATATTATGAAGAGGGTGACTGAAATAACTGAACTAAGCTCTTTAAGAACTCTAGTGGCCTTGTGTACATTTATTTTATTTTATTTAGCTTAGACAATATCTACATTCATCCAATTCAGTATATCAACTGATATATTAACAGCACTGGCACCGGCTATATCAGCTGCTCTTTCTTCTGTTGTATATACAGAGCTAAAGAACCCATTTAATAACTCTGCTTTCTCTTGATCCCCTGAACCAACTCCCCTTTACCATTATCTAAGGATCCTACATGTTCAATACTTGAAGATTTTTTGGGGATTTGTTTTACTATACTTTGCCACCTGCCTTTCATTTTGTATTTTTGCTAATTTTCTTACATTTTTACAGATTTTATTACGCTCTTTATAATTTAAAAAGGCTGCAGATGTACCCTCAGATTTGTATTTTTCAAATGCCCTTTTTTTGTCATGTATTGCCCTTTTTACAGAAGGTGCAAGCCATGTGGGATTTAATTGTAGTCGTTTATACTTGTTACCTATAGTAATAAATTTTGCACTATAATTATACAAATTAGATTTGAAAATCTCCGATTTATCATTTGCACCATTATTTGACATTAGTTCTTCCCAGTCTATGTCCTGAATTGCAGCCCTCTTCCTGGGGAAATTTGCCTTCTTAAAATTAAGTGTTATTGCTTTTCCAGCCTGTGCTTGTTTTTTACAGTATAGGTAAAATGTAACTAGATTGTGATCACTGTTACCAAGGTTTTCACGAACAGTGACATTCCCAACAGGCTCTGTATTATTGGAAATGACCAACTCAACAGAGCTTCACCTCTAGTCGGGTCTTCCTCAAACTGGCCCATAAAATTTTCCTGCAACAGGTTGAGGAAATGTCTCCCTTTTGCAGTTGAAGCCGAACCATGACGTCAATTAATAACCCGGCAATTAATATCTCCTATTATCACTACAGTACCAGCCTGTGCAGCCTGCTCCATTTGTTTATATAGCTGACTTTCCATCTCCTCAGTTATATTGGGTGGTCTATAGATTACACCAAAAGTTAGCCCCACATTAGTAATAGATGCTGTCAATCAGCCATCAGCTATTAATTAGGCGGTAGTAATAAAGTTAAAAAAAATACGAAGACATAGATTTTATTGAAATAAAAAAAAACACACAACCCTCATTAACCATTTTATTGAGAATAAAAAAGCCGTAATCTAAGTAGTCCTCGAATCCGACGCAGTCCCAACAACCAAACTTGTAAAAAAACACAAATACACCAAAAAAATTAGCAACACATACAAAAGCAAAGCCATTCTTATACTTACATTTCCAGGGTCCAGCACTGGAGTCGCAATGGCAGCGAGCTGGGCTCTATATCTAAGTATCAATTGTGCATGACCGGCCTTAGGGGTGTGTGACCTGTGCCCTTGCACAGGGTGCATCAGTCTAGCAGGTGGAAGGGGGCGATGAGCTAGCTCCCTTCCCCTGCTTGTTTTAGAAGCGCCCGGGCGCGGCAACTCAGTAGCCACCTTTTGGCGCCCGGGCGCTTCTTCACTCAGTGGTGTCGCTACTGCTGTATCAGCCATAGCGGCTGGTAGCGACGACACAGGGCATGAGGAAGGGCCCCCCCATGGCCGGCTGTGTGGCACTACCTACAAGGGGCTGTGTGGCACTACCTACAAGGGGGCTGTGTGTGGCAGCCAGGGGAGGGGGGAATTATACTGTGTGGGGGCAACTAAGTGGACATTATACTGTCTAGGGGTACTACAGGGGGAAATATACTGTGTGTGGCACTTAGGGGGCATAATACTATGTGCGCACAGTTAGAGGACAAAATACTGTGTCCTTGAAGGGGTTATAATATATTTTATAATTAAATATTATTATACTGTATGGGGGGGCACTAAAGGGGCATTATACTGTGTGGGGGCACTATAAAGGTCATTATGTTGTGGGGGCATTATACTTGTTTTATGGGGCATTTTTTTTATGATGCGGGTGGGACGCTGAAAGATAATTTCGCACGGGGCGCCATCTGTGATGATACTGTCTTCTGAGCCAATGTGTCTAATCCTATCCATAGCAGTCCAAAAAAAAATGGCGACAGCACACTGCGAACTCTAATGTAACCTAAACTGCTAAATATAAGTAAATATGCATTACATCCTAATTCTACTTACAATAGGGAGGTTCTTAGTGCACATTTTGATCAAAAAGTGTTAGCCCACCTGCCACGACAAGGCGTCCTCCATAGGTGCGGACCTACTCTGCACATACACCCAGAACTGGGACTAAGCCTACATATATATCTGGGGATGGTAGGAACTAGTATTTAACTAATTAAAATCACCCAGGGCAGAATGGGAGGAGTGCAAGAACAAAAAATGGAGGCAGTCACTAACCCCACATATATGAATCACATAAACAACACAAAAGTTTGAACAGAACATTCCAACAAAATGATACAAAACGTGTATGCAGGTGCAAGAACACCTGTGACTGCAAATATAATGTAGAAACAAAAAATGGCGACAGCACACTGCGAACACTAATGTAACCTAAACCGCTAAATATAAATAAATATGCATTACATGCTAAATCTACTTACAATAGGGAGGTTCTTAGTGCACATTTTGATCAAAAAGTGTTTGCCCACCTGCCACCTTGCATCCTATCCATAGCTATAGAGTCGTAGTGCTCTAGATATGCTGTCTCATATATATATATATATATATATATATATATATATAAATATATATATACATATATACATATATATATATATATATATATATATATACACGCACACACACACACACACACACACACACACATACATACACGCACATACTTTTTTTTGAGGGGTGAACATGTGTTAGTTCAAGGATACTTACTGTTGGGGCCCTGTATCTAAGTCTATCATGTGTGATACTGTCTGCTGGGCCATCTATCCAAGCCTTTAATGTATGATACTGTCTGCTGAAACACGTTGAGTATGTGGCACTACCTACAGGTGACTTCATGGCACTGTCTACAAGGGGGATGCATGGCAGGGGGACTGTGTGTGGAACCATTCAGGGGGTGTGACACTATATACAGGGGGCATTGTGTGGGGAATGCTCTACAGGTATCTTTAATTGGAGCCCCGAGTCATAACTTTGATTGCGGCCCCAGAAATGCCAAATTTGCCCCTGAGCTTTAGTACAAGGATACTTACTGTTTACTGCTTATCTAAGGCTACATTCACACGAGTGTGTAAATCTGTCCGTATGTGTTGCGTTTTTGCATCAGTGTGATTTGCGTGTGGCATGTGTTTTCCACAAACTTGCAAGCACTTTTGTTTTTTTTCAGTGTAATTGATGCCTGAAACACGAACAGCACACGGATGTCATCCGTGTGCTGTCTGTGGTTTTCACGCACCCATTGACTTCAATGGGCGGCTAGGTGCGTCAAATACACCAATATAGGACATGCAGTGAGTTTCATTCAACGGACACTCGTTGTGTGAAAACTCACGCATGTGTGAATAGCCCCATTGAAATCAATGGGGCCATCTGCTGTGCGTTGTTTCAACGCACAGCACACGGACGAGATTCACGCCTGTCTGAATAAGCCCTAAGTCTATCATGTGTGATACTGTCTGCTGGGGCCATGTATCTAAGCCTATCATGTATGATACTGTCTACTGAGACAATGCATCCAATTCTATCCAGCGGTGTAGCTATTGGAGTCTTAGTCTTAGAGATTTGCTATCTCCGATATGTATGTAAAAATGTATTTATTTTTTTTTGGGGGGGGGGGGGGGTAAATATATGTCTCAGAGCTTGTGCTCCGGATCTTTTAAGACGCTAGCAACCCAGCCCCTGCCCCAGTCTCCCTAAATAAATAAATAAATAAATAAATACAGACTAACACCAGACCCCAGAATACATACATTGGATTGAGTTGGATTTCTGGTATACATTTATAGGTATTGCCAGAATAAACACAAACCCCAGATCAGACACCCTAAACAATTACAGACCCCTAAATAAATACAAACCCTATCGAACACTTTCTTAACCCCTTTAGGACACAGCCTGTTTTGGCCTTGTGGACACAGATGATTTTTTCAAATCTGACATCTGTCACTTTATGTGGTAATAACTCCGGAATGCTTTTACCTATCCAAGCGATTCTGAGATTGTTTTCTCGTGACATATTGTACTTTATGTTAGTCAAAAAATTTGGTCGATAAATTCAATATTTATTTGTGAAAAACTTCACATTTTAGCAAAAATTTGCAAAAATTAGCATTTTTCTAAATTTAAATGTATTTGCTTGTGAAACAGATAGTAATACCACACAAAATAGTTACTAGTTAACATCCCCCATATGTCTACTTTATGTTTGCATCATTTTTTTCACGTACTTTTATTTTTCTAGGACGTTACGAGGCTTAGAACTTTAGCAGCAATTTCTCATATTTTCAATAAAATTTCAAAAGGCTATTTTTTCAGGGACCAGTTCAGTTCTGAAGTGGCTTTGAGGGCCTTATATATTAGAAAGTCCCCATAAATCGCCCCATTTTGAAAACTGCACCCCTCATTGTATTCAAAACCACATTCAGAAAGTATTTTAACCCTTTAGGCGTTTCACAGGAATTAAGTCAAAGTAGAGGTGAAATTTACAAATTTCATTTTTTTTGCCGAAATTCATTTGTAATAAAAAAAAATCTGTAACACAGAAGGTTTTACCAGGGAAACGCAACTCAATATTTATTGCCCAGATTCTGAAGATTTTAGAAATATCCAACATGTGGCCCTAGTGTCCTAATGGACTGAAACACAGGCCTCAGAAGCAAAGGAGCACCTAGTGGATTTTGGGGCCTCCTTTTTTTAGGAATATATTTTAGGCACCATGTCAGGTTTGAGGAGGTCTTGTGGTACCTAAACAGTCGAAACCCCAAAAAGTTACCCCATTTTGGAAACTCAAGGCATTTTTCTAGGGGTATAGTTAGCATATTGACCCCACAGTTTTTTTGCAGAATTTAGTGGAATTAGTCTGTGAAGATGAAAATCACCTATTTTTCTGTGGAAACATAGAATTTTTTCATTTTTACAAGGAATAAAGGAGAAAAAGCCGCCCAACATTTGTAAAGCAATGTCTCCCGATTACAGCAATGCCCCATATGTGGTCTTAAACTGATGTTTGGACCCACAGCAAGGCTCAGGAGGGAGGGAGCGCCTTTTGGATTTTGGAGCGCAGATTTTGCTGGATTGGTTTTCAGTGCCATGTCGAGTTTGCAACGCCCTGGAGGGACCAAAACAGTGGAAACCCCCCAAAAGTGACCCTATTTTGGAATCTACACCCCTCAAGGAATTTTTCTAGGGGTATAGTGAGCATTTTGGCCCCTCAGGATCTTTTTTAGAGCTAAGGTGACCTAAAAACAGCGATTTTGGCGCTTTAAATTCTTTATTTATTACAGCGTTCACCGTGCGCAATAAATTACGTTTTAATTTATTCTGCCGGTCGGTACGATTACGCCGATACCATATGTGTATAGTTTTTTTTAAAGTTTTGCAGCGTTTGCACAATAAAATTAAGTTTCTATAAAATAATTTATTTTCTGGGACACGCTATTCTGAGCCGTAACATTTTTATTTTTTCGTCAAAAAATCTGTGGGAGGTCTTGTTTTTTGCGGGACGGGTTGTAGTTTTTATTGGTACCATTTTGGGGTAAATGTGACTTTTTGATCACTTTTTATTCTATATCCTGGGAGGGGTGGTGACCAAAAAATAGCGATTTTTGACAGTTTTCCGTTTATTTTGTTTGCGGCGTTCACCGTGCGGAATAATTAACAATATAGTTACATAGTTTGGGTCGTTACGAACGCGGCGATACCAAATATGTGTACTTTTTTTTAACGTTTTAATTTTTTCCCTTTAATAAATGACTTATTATAGGAAAACAAAACCTTTTATTTTTACACTTTTATAAAACATTTTTATGAACTTTTTTTTACTTTTTACACTTTATATTTTTGGTTATTAACTTTTTTTTTACTTTTTACACTTTTTACACTCTGATCGCTGCTAGAATACATTACACTACCTAGGTAGTGTAACGTATTCCAACTGTCAGTGTGACGTCACAGTCACTCTGACAGTTGGTCTACGAGGTTCAGCAGAGGCTGATCCTCATAGGCTGACATACATGGCAGACTTGGGGGCCGTTGTCTGGCCCCCGGGTGCCATCACAAACATCAGAAGCCCCCACGATTGCGCTACAAACCCGCTACATGCGGAGATCGCAATCGAGCCCCGCATGTAACGGGTTAATTGCCGAAATCAGCGGCGATAAGCCGCTGATCGGCAACACTGGAGATTGTCAGCTGTCGGCGACAGCTGATCTCCAAGTTCCCGATGCACACTGTCGCCGACAGTCCTGATGGGCTTCCGTCCATGGCAGACCCGGAAGCCATTGTTTGGCTTCCGTTTGCCATACTAACTATCGGCAGACCCCGCGATTTCGGACGGGGGTCTGCCGATATGCTAGAAACCCCTAAAATTCGGCGATTGCACCCGATCGCCGAATTTAAGGGGTTAATTCGCTGAAATCAGCGGCAAAGGACCGCTGGCCGGCAAGAGGGGAGTGTCAGCTGTCGGCGACAGCTGACCTCCCAGTTCCCGGTGCACACTGTCGCCGACAGTGTGCACCGGGAAAAACTCAGTAACTATACGTCCTCGTGCGGGAAGTAACCTCCCGCAACAATCCCCAGACCAGACTCACTAACAAATACAGACCCCAGAATAAATATAGACCTTAAACCAAGCCGTTACACACAGCAGATCACACCAGGGGTGAATACAGACAGCAGAGGGCCGCTGTGTAAGAGCTGGGCCCCTTGCCCTTCAGTATCTCATCATAATGCATTCCCGTCTTGTCTCTCGAATGGCTTGAGCCATTGTTATTAGCTCAGCCCCTTACATTTAATCTAAAGGCCCTATTTTGGCCGGTGCAACGAGCTCCAATCAATGAGACAGCTCGTTGAACGGCGCTCGTTTGCTCCTGTCACAAGGAGGTATGTATGGGGACGAGCAGTTCTTAATCGTCCCCACACATTATTATCATGTTTACACAGGGAGATGTGGTGCCGAAAACTCTAATATTTCTGCTTTTTAAAACAATACGATCAGCAGATGAACAAGCGTTTGCTCGTTCATCTGCTGATCGCTGCCCTGTCTACACAGGGAAATTGTCGGCAATGAGCTTTCTATGAACGCTTGTCTGCCCGATAATTGCCCAGTGTAAAAGGGCCTTCATAGTAAGAAGCTGATTTTCAGGTGGCAGCGGCCGCCTACCTATAGTATGTCCACCCTTGACTGACATTCTCCTACTCTGTGGGACCTACTTTTCTTTAAATGTTTTGTTTGTTTTGCAAATCGATGACATTATGTGTGAGGCATGCTAACACTGCTTGATGCCTCTACAAGAAACAAAACAATTATTTGCAGTGATTAAGACAAATTGATGTTAAAGAGACATTTGTTTAAATACAAAGCTCTTGTTTGATAAGTAAACAATATATTAACAGCTTGTGTGAGTTTTGTGTAGAAAGACAAAATCAAATAATTTACCAGAAGGCATATGTGAATATTAATTAGATTGCTTTTCATTAGTGCTGCACCCCCTATATGAATGTACCCGTCAATAGAAATAAACACATAAAGACATATTCAGTGCAGATTAAATGTTCTATGAAGGTTCATTATTGAAAGTTAATGCTCCTAAGATTGGATGTTGGTGAACACCTCCTGGCATGGGTCACTGCTGGATTATGTGTCAATAGCTTTTCATATCTCCTTTATTCTCTTTTCAGAATTAAAATTTACGCTGTGCCCCTTTATTATACTTATTAATAATAATAATTACCATGTCTAAAATTATAACATAATACCAAATGTATTATTGATGATTAATAGAGATTTATTAGCATTTTCCTTGTACTACACACTCTAAAGATTTGGCTGTTCTGACAGGGTGGTTACATAGTTACATAGTTTGTACGGCTGAAAAAAAAGACACATGTCCATCAAGTTCAACCAAGATTGAAGTAGATTGTGCCTATCACTGTTAGGCTGGGTTCACACGACCTATTTTCAGGCGTAAACGAGGCGTATTATGCCTCGTTTTACGCCTGAAAATAGGGCTACAATACGTCGGCAAACATCTGCCCATTCATTTGAATGGGTTTGCCAACGTATTGTGCAGACGACCTGTAATTTACGCGTCGTCGTTTGACAGCTGTCAAACGACGACGCGTAAATGGACTGCCTCGGCAAAGAAGTGCAGGGCACTTCTTTGCCACGTAATTTGAGCTGTTCTTCATTGAACTCAATGAAGCACAGCTCAAGATTTACGAGCGTCTCAGATGGCTCGCAAAATGCGAGGAGGAGCATTTACGTGTGAAACGAGGCAGCTGTTAACAGTCTGTCTTTTCACACGTAAATGCCTCTCATCGTGTGAACATACCCTTAGGGTAACCACACACGTATCCTATTTGCTGTGGCATTTTGTGCAAATTTCTTGTGGATTTGCCACTGCGGATCGGCTAAAATAAAAAAGATCTGTATACACACCTTCTCAATCTACCGGATACTCCCCTGGTAACGCTATCATGGTCCTTACTCCGGTCTCTGTATCCTGGCCTACAGTGATGACATGTTGACACATCTGGCCGCAGCAGTCTGTGATTGGCTGCAGCAGTCACGTGTCTAGACGACATGTCATCACTGGAGGCCAGGATTGAAACCGACAGGGGATCAGCTTAGCGTTACAAAGGGAGCAGCAGTAGATTGGGAAAGTGAATATAGAAGTTTGTCTTTATTTTCATTTGCTTTTTTTATTTTACAATTGTTCACCATGGAACTTAAAGAGGCTCTGTCACCAGATTATAAGTCCCTTATCTCCTACATAATCTGATAGGCGCTGTAATGTAGATAACAGCAGTGGTTTTTATTTAGAAAAACAATAATTTTTTTGCAAGTTATGAGCAATTTTAGATTTATGTTAATTAGATTCTTAATAGACAACTGAGCGTGTTGTTACTTTTTATCAACTGGGCGTTGTGAAGAGAAGTGTATGAGGCTGACCAAACAGTGACCAATCAGCATCATACACTTCTCATTGTTCCAGCCAAGCTTCTTTCACTGAACAATCACGCTGTATCAATGGGCTGTAACAATGAGAAGTGTATCACGCTGATTGGTCACTGATTGGTTAGCGTCATACACTTCTCTTCACAATGCCCAGTTGGTAAAAAGTAAAAACACGCCCAGTTGTCTATTAAGAAACTAATTAGCATAAATCTAAAATAGCTCATAACTTTCTCAAAAATTATCGTTTTTCAAAATAAAAACCACTGTTGTTATCTACATTACAGTGCCGATCACATTATGTAGGAGATAGGGCACTTATAATCAGGTGACAGAGCCTCTTTAAAGAGGACCTGTCACGAGATAATATAAGTTGAACTGGTTAACTGACCTGAATAGTGCTGTCTCCCTGATTCCAGCGCTTTTTTTCTGGACTCACCTGTACCAGAGGGACCACTCCAGCCACCAGACCTGAGTGACCTTACCTTACGTCAGTGACGTGAGGTCAGGTGACTGACTCAGGTCAGCTGACTGGACTGGTTCATTCCCGGGCCGGCACCGACCTCACTCAGACCGCCACCGCGTGACCTGCTAAATGTGAGTCACCTCAAGCAGAGAGCGGAGAGCGGTAGTGGTAAACTACCGCTCTCTGCTCCGGTCTATGTGGCGTGGGGCGCTCTGGGCCCTATGTGTGGGACTATCTACCAGGGGCAGACTCTGTGGCACTCTCTACAAGAGGGATTGTGTGGCACTATCTACAGGGGGGGCTGTCTGGCAGTCTCTACAAGGGGTCTCTGTGGCACTCACTACAAGGGGGGCTGTGTGGTACTCTCTACAATAAGGGCTGAGGGCACTCTCTACAAGGGGGCTGTGTGGCACTCTCTACAAGGGGGGACTGTTTGGCACTCTGTGCAAGGGGGGCTGTGAGGCACTGTACAATGGAGGCTGTGTGGCACTCTGTACAAGGGGGGGCTGTGTGGCACTCTGTACAAGGTCAGGCTGTGTGGCACTCTGTACAAGGGGGACTGTGTGGCATTCTGTACAATAGGGGGCTGTGTGGTACTCTGTACAAGTGTGGGCTGTGTGGCACTGTACAAGGGGAGAAGTGTGGCACTCTCTACAAGGGGGGCTGTGTGGGGCACTCTGTAAAAGGGAGGCTGTGTGGCACTATCTACAAGAGGGGGTGATTGGTGCTTTCTACAGGGGCTGTGTGTGTTGGGCTATCTACAGTGGGCTGTGTGTGTGGTGCTATCTAAAGGGGTCACAACTGGGACTTTAAGTGTAGTCAGAACCCCTAAATATATTTAGACTGCCTATATTAATATCAGATCCCAAATCAGATCCCTATGTACTGCAATAAAGACTGCACATTAGACCCCTAACTTAATTCAGACCGCAGACCAGAATATAGTAGTGACTAACCCTCCTCGCTTCCCGCTCTTGTCCAGCAATGGGCCCTAACGCTGTCCATCGTCAGGACATTGTTTGCCCTACCGCACACTACATCCTGTCGCTGGGTTGCGACAGGAGCCAGTGCAACGACAACCTGAACCGTGAGCGAGGAGGGTAAATATACAGGCCGCAATTGGATTAATCTAATAGATAATGGGCAATATTTTTTAAGATACTGCGGCAACTGGGTGGGGAAGGCTAAAAATAGGCCGACTCCTGGTAAAACTTGGAGGGTTAGCATGTCTGGAGCATGTGGCCTACCCAAGTTAGCATAGGATTGGGAGCCATGTTCCATTACTACTTCTGTTCTGCTTCAAGCTTCATGAGTAGAAGCTATCTGCCCTGTTCTCTCCCAGGATCCTATTCCAATTATTATTGGTGACCATTATAGTTTGGTCTGTTAAGAGACTAGAATCCGAGGTCATTGAGACAGGAAGTGATGGCATTTGAAACACAGAAGCAGACAGGAGAACATCATTGGGGGCACCACACATGAGAATGACTGCAATCATGTTACATGGCATGTTGTATCTGTTACATAAGTCACATTTTGCTTTGTCAATTAACTTTAATATGTCCCTACGTGGGATAACAAAGTAATCAAGATGCTAATGCCTTTATATGGCTGTCAAACCAATAGTAATATACTGAAACTGATATTACAGAAATGTTCTTTTTTTTCAGAATGCCGTGATATTTTGTTACCTCTGATCACCAAAGAATTGAAAGAATGGCTAGAACAAGAAAAACTAGAGGCATCCTATATGAGAGATAAAAGGCACTGTGTGGATTTACTGAACAGCATTCTGGAGGTGCTCAGCAGTCAAGATGGGGTAAGATTAGAGATCACTAACATTTTCTTTGCGTACATAAAATGATTACATGTTTTTAGTTGTCAGAAGCAGTAAATCAGACTGGCATTAGTTTTGCAGGTTTTACTCCAAACTTCCTTGACCTTCTCACTTTATTTTTGCACAGCACAACGCATGTACCAAATCAAATCATTGTGACCACCCTTTGCATCTAAAACGTACAAATTCACTTAGGTGCTTTTTTTTTTTATATGGAAATTGTCAAAAATTATTGTTTCGAATAACATGGAGTACTTGCTACAATTCGCCCGCAGACATTGGCTGTGTCACTTTCTTCTATACTAATGTTAAGACCGAGAATCTGTGCAGGTTATCCTATCTATTACAAAATTTTTGCTTTAAGATAGTTATTTATGACCTTAACTATATGTTTTTGATCATTGTCCTGCTTTAACATATAGTAGTTGGGACTGGTCAGATGCATTACTTATGTTACTGTACAATAAATCTACTTGTTCTTTTCCAAATTAAGGATTCCATTAATTCCGATCTTATCACCGACTAAATTTGCACAAATGCAGAAGCAAAATCTGAGGGCAACCTTATACATACTGTAATGACAGGGGGTGGGGAGACAGACAAGTGAGCCCTAATCTACCCGTCACTCAGTCCCTGCCTACTTGCAACGACCCGCCCTAGGCGACGGGGTACAACTGGGCGACGGTCCCTACGCTCAATAAGTGCACGACAGACAAACAGACAAGGGAACACAGAGCTAGGGGGAGAAAGGGGCAGTTGCCCATGGCAACACCGTGAGCAACAAGAGAAGTGAACAAGCCGAGTCAAACCAGGAGAGTACGAGGTGCCAAACGCAGAGCAGGAGAGTAGTGAACAAGCCGAGTCAAACCAGGAGTGTACGAGGTACCAAATGCAGAGCAGGAGAGTAGTCAGCAAGCCGGGGTCAATATGAAGCAAGGACAAATAGTACAAGAAGCTGCAGCAGGGCCAGGAAACCAAACGAGAAGAATCACAAGCAAGGAGGAACAGGAAAGGCAGGTATAAATAGACAGAGGGCGGGAGCTAGCTCCGTCTGGCCAGGCTGTGATAGGTTCTCCCACTCCTAAGCCTGCCACCCTGAGTGGTGGAAGATGGAGTCAGTCTCACAGAAATAGAAGCAGGTGCAAACTGATTATCTATGGGCGTTGACCCCGAAGCTGTGCCTCGCAGATCCTTTACACATACACTATATGGGCAAAAGTATATAGACACCCTTCCTTATTGTTGAGTTCAGCCACACGGTTTGCAAACAGGTGCATAAAACCAAGCACACAGCCACGCAATCTCTATAGACAAAAGATGGCAGTAATCTTGGTCACGAGTCACTACGTCAATTTTCTGTTGTTGAAGTGTGTGTATAAATCACTCACTACAGAGTTGCAAACTGACTTCGGAAGTGACATCAGTACAAGAGCTGTGCTTTGAGAGCTTCATGAAATGCATTTGCATGGTCAAACAACTACACACAAGCCTGGGACACCTGAAATAAAGACTAGAGGTACATTATGCCATCCCACGCCATAATCACAGGAGTAGGAACGGTGTGATGTTCCCTTGTGAAGGCCTCTTTATGGCAGAAGGTCTTCAGACCAATCTCTGGGTATCATTGCTTCCGAGACAAAAGTGGGTGTCATCGCTGAAGAGAATAGACTTCCATTCCAGCCTACATTGCCATTATGATAGCCTTTGAAAGCGGTGGCGTGTGGTCAATGGAACAACTATAGCTGGACGACTGACTCGTAGCCCAATGTCGTGCAAATGCCTTTTGATGGTTTGTGTTGACACTGGTTGTCACCCCGGGCCAGACTTAGGATGTGACATCCAATTTCACTTGCAGAACAGAATGGATCACTATGCACCATTCTTCCAATCAGACTTGTTGCTGTCATTTCTGTTTGTTGTTATTCTCCCACCCTCTGGGACATGCAACATTGAACAGTGCTGACATTTTGGTTTATGTGCTTAGCGTCCTGCTGGAGTGATAAATCAAGGTCTCTCAGTTCAAGGATTCTGCCCCATTGCACAACATCTCATACCACTTAATCCGATTTTTGATGTTTCATGTGGCTAAAAAAACATTGCTTTCAATCTGGATTTTATGCCCCTCCCACATGCCAAATATTAGAGCTAGGTGCTTGGAAATTTTATATTTTGCAGATATTAGCAACACCTGCTACTTTCTCGATTTGCATGACCTTACGGCTTGCACTTCCTTCCAGGTCAAAATTAATCAGGTGGATGTTTTTATATCCAATATGCCTTAGAACAATAAGAACTGCAATATGATCCATCGCATTCGTTTTCATTATTGTCCCATAATGTGCAGATCTCATGTTTACAAATTGTTCTATACACCAACAAACTTTTCATCTGAAAAATTGTCTGTAAGGGTATGTTCACATGCTGAGTCAAAAACGTCTGGAAATACGGAGCTGTTTTCAAGGGAAAACAGCTCCTGATTTAAAAACGTTAAAAAGTGATCAAAATGTACCCCAAAATAGTACCAATAGAAACTAACACCCAGCCCGCAAAAAACAAGCCCTTAGGCCTTATACACACGAACGTGTGCGTTTTACACGCGCAAAAAACTCAGCGTTTTTTTGCGCGTTGCAGTTCCGTATGTCATAAGTGTTTGGTGCGTGGCTGCGTAATTTTCGCGCATATGCCATCCTTATGACATGCGGTTTTGATGTTTAGAAAAAGAAATGAAGGAAGTGGTTTTATTTTTCCCTTCATTACTTGATCTACTGTTGTGCGAATCACGCGCGACACACGGAAGTGAATATCTTTGCAGGATGTCAGAATAGGCTCTCCTTTTAAGCCCATAGCAGCCAATGACACAGAGGTATTCTTACAGCATGAGATGGTGCATTGTCATGCATGAAGATAATTTTGCTACGGAAGGCACGGTTCTTATTTTTGTACCACGGAAGAAAGTGGTCAGTCATAAACTCTACGTACTTTAGAGAGGTCATTTTCACACCGTTAGGGACCCTAAAGGGGCCTACTAGCTCTCTCCCCATGATTCCAGTCCAAAACATGACACACCACCTCCTTGCTGACGTCGCAGCCTTGTTGGGACATGGTGGCCATTCACTACTCCATCCTTCTGGTTTATCCAGGGTTGCACGGCACTCATCAGTAAACAACACGGTTTGAAAATTAGTCTTCATGTATTTTTGAGCCCACTGCAACCGTTTCTGCTTGTGAGCATTGTTTAGGGGTGGCCGAATAATAGCTTTATGCACACTTGCAAACCTCTGGAGGATCCTGCACCTTGAGGTTTGCAGGACTCCAGAGGCACCAGCGGCTTCAAATACCTGTTTGCTGCTTTGAAATGGCATTTTAGCAGCTGCTCTCCTAATCCTATTAATTTGTCTGGCAGAAACCTTCCTCATTATGCCTTTATCTGAACGAACCCGTCTGTGCTCTGAATCAGCCACAAATCTTTTCACAGTATGATGATCACGCTTAAGTTTTCTTGAAATATACAATATTTTCATACCTTGTTCAAGGTATTGCACTATTTCACGCTTTTCGGCAGCAGAGTGATCCTTTTTCTTTCCCATATTGCTTGAAATCTGTGGCCTGCTTAATAATGTGGAACGTCCTTCTTAAGTAGTTTTCCTTTGATTGGGCACACCTGGCAAACTAATTATCACAGGTGTCTGAGATTGATTACAATGATCCAAAGAGCCCTAAGACACAATACCATCCATGAGTTTAATTGAAAAACTAATAATTAAAAGTTTATGACACTTAAATCCAATGTGCATAATAATTTGGAACACGGTGTATATACACAGTGTCACAATATGACAACTAATGGCACGAGTTGGATAAACCCACTTTCTGAATCGGTCATTATATGTTAGAGAACCAGGTAGCTCCAAATTTTCATATTCATCACTTTAGTTAAGAAAAAGTAAACCTTGTACTTTAAACTTTTTAAGATTTTTTTTTAGGGGTAGTGCTTTTTAGTGCTGTTTCTACAAAAATATAGCAATATGACAGGTTCAAAGGGAGTTCCAAAATGGAAGTGATGGTGCTTGCCTGACTGAAGACTGACAAAGATGTTTTGAACTGAAGTTTGTGCTCATTAAAAACGCCAGAATGACAGCTCAGGAAACACAGTTCTTTCATTTTAGAAGGAAATATAATTTATAGGCTTCAGCACTGTAATCTGTTTCCCACGGTGCTGGAGAAAAGCAAATTCAGTTCTGCAGGACTAACTCTTAGGGTATGTGCACACGGTGAGAGGCTTTTACGGCTGAAATGACAGACTGTTTCCAGGAGAAAACAGCTGCCTCGTTTCAGCCGTAATTCCTCCTCGAATTTTGCGAGGCTTCTCTGACAGCCGTAAATTTTGAGCTGTGGTTCATTGAGTTCAATGAAGAACGGCTCAAATTACGTCTGACAGAAGTGTCCTGCACTTCTTTTGACGAGGCTGTATTTTTACGCGTCGTCGTTTGACAGCTGTCAAACGACGACGCGTAAATGACGGGTCGTCTGCACAGTACGTCGGCAAACCCATTCAAATGAATGGGCAGATGTTTGCCGACGTATTGTAGCCCTATTTTCAGGCGTAAATCGAGGCATAATATGCCTCGTTTACGCCTGAAAATAGGTCGTGTGAACCCAGCCTAAAGTAGCTAAATATAAGACATTTAATCATATGGAAAGTATAGATTTCCATCAATTTGGCTGCCTGGCTCTGCCTATGTAGCATCTTATTTATTAGCACATCACTGTGAAACAGGGGAAAAAATTATTTAAAAAAATATTCAGCCAATCACATATGACTTCTTTTAAATATATCAGTCATCTTCATGTTAATGTTTTTGGTGCCAGATATTGTTTATATCAAATGGGACTCTGTAGGAAATCTTATTCCTCATAAGAACATTAAATGCATTCAACTTTTTTCAGTTTCAGGGGTTGGCAAAACCTTTAGTGCACTACTTTATTGCACATGCACCTTGAGGTTTAGACTATACCTCTAAACCTTACCTTGGTTTTCTGGAATTGGACATGTAACACCTGCAGAGAAAGCATTGTGTATAGAGGATGCTGCAGTTAATGCCAAGCAGGGACTCACATCAACAGACTTTAGCACATCTTCTTCTGAAGTGCAGTGGACTACATGTCCCAGCAACACTTGCTTCTCTATACCCCTGCAGCCTAGGAGAGGAGCAGCAGAGGGGAGCACTGATTGGCTGAGCAGAGGATTGTGGGACAAGGCTGAGCAGGGAGGAGAGACGGTGGCCATCTTTGGGAGAGACACATGGTCAGGGGATAGGGAGACTGTGAGTGCATTGCAGAGAGAAGAGAGTCCGGCACTGGGGCACACAGCACAGAGACCCAGAGACAGTCCTGACAGCCCAGCAGGTCACTGTATGAGAGAAAGAAATGCTGCAGCAGCATCCCCTCTGCAAAACAGCCTGATTCCAGGGAGGTTCCCTGCTCTGCAGCACAGGAGGATTTTGCCTGCGACTCCATTGTCGTCCAGGCGTCTGAATGCTGCGGCCCCGAGCTGGATCCCGGGGGAATATCATCTTTGCTGCAAGAAGTAGTGAGTACACATTGCTGGAACTGATTGTGCTGATCTTGAGGACTTAGTGAGAGAACTGTTCTGGAGAGGAAGTTCAGTATCTAAGTGCACCAACGGTTCCTGAAAAGCGCGCCAACGTCCGCGGCAACAGGGCCCCAACGTTTGGACTGTGTTCATTGCATTACTGCAGCCATTAGTAACAATATAAGTGTGTGCCAGCTATTACCAGCAGTATAAGCGTGGGTGAGTGATCATTATCCTGTGTATTATCCTGATATACTGTATATGTTTGGTGAAGACAGTATCTTAACCCCTTGTTATCCCCATAACATTTCTGGGAATATGATATGTGTTGTACCAGCCAGGCCTGGCATATAGCCCATGCCCACCACTAGGGGTCAATCACACAGAACTGTAACTGTTATGTCATTTGTGCTTTTTCTTTATTTGCATTATTCTTATTCATATCGCCCTTGTTTACCTTTCCCTAAATAAAACGGTTGAGTAGTTTCACCATAACCGCTTGTGAGTGTGTACAGATGGGGGGCCAGTGCCGAGAATGAAGAACAGGATAATAACTGTAATCTTCCATTTACTTTTGTAATTGCCCCAAAGTTTTAAACATTTTTAAAATGTTTTACCGTTTTAGACCTGCATATGCAGTGCTGAGGCCTTGTGTATGCCACCATATGGTGCCTTCGTACAGAACTATAGTATGGAGATAGTCTTCCCTAGAGCTGACCAATTTCGGCGCGACCGGACTACTATCTAATGTGTGTATGGCAGCATCCAGACGCTCACTCAGCGGAAAATGCCAGAGTAGAGTAGTGTTTGACATGTTGAATTTCAACATGCCCGATCCTAATGTTAGTAGATAAGACGCGGCTTTCACCCTTCACCCAATTGAAAGGGCATGTACTCTTGGCCGAGCATGCATGTGTATGGGGGAATTGGGAGGAATAAGTGGTAGCCATTAACCCTTTCATGACCAAGGGTCATTGATGCCCTTGTGTCCAGGTCAAATTTTCCATTTCTGATGTGCACTTCTTTAAACTATAATAACTTTGCAACCGCTTTGAATATCCTAACTATTTTTACTTTGTTGTTTTTTGTTTTACAAAACGTTTGAGGCTTTAATTTTCTAGATTAGTTTAATTAATTCCATGCTTTACATGTTTATTATGAACAGACAAATCACAAAAAATGTGAAACAAAAAACACTTTTGTAGTTTTTTTAATATATTTATCTATGTTATTTATGTGTGTGTGTGTGTGTGTGTGTGTGTATACATATATATATATATATATATATATATATATATATATATATATATATATATATATATATATATATATATATATATATATATGTATATATATATATATACACACATATACTGGTGCTAACCAATAAGCCACCGTGCTGCATTATACCTATCCATTCAAACAGTCAGTATTGCACAAAGCAACCAATTAGATTTCTGCTGTAACTTTTCTTGAGCGGTTTTGAACATTAAAGGAGTGTTCGGATTGGTTGCAATGGATAACCCTGACACTTTTTGTCTGCACAGTATGATGCCCATATTATTGCAATTTTACATCATAAATGTCTCCAGAATGCTAATTTAAACAAATTAGACAGTCTTTGCTCTCTGTCTGACTGCTGATGTCTTCCATCTATAGCTATCTTTTTTCCCATGCTGAAAATGATATGAATTGCATTATTTTAATACCAATAGCACTGGTGTCACATTGATAGATAGCCTGCCAGAATTATATGCGGTGTCCTTGAAGAGGCATTTCAATAGAGGTAATGTAACAATAAAGATTGCAGTAGGACACTTATAGTCTAGATGCAGCAGCAGGTTGTGACAGGAATAGAGTGAATTCCAAATTTGGCCAGATAACTGGGATATTTGCCAACGCACCAGAAGCCGTCATTGGAAAGACATATTTAGTTATGATTTCCCTTCAAATACATAGAACAAAAAAGCCAACTAGTGTGTGTGTAAGTGTGTCTTTGTGTGTAAGTATATCTTTGTGTCTTTGTATGGATGTGTGTGTATTTGCCAAGGGTTTATGGGATGATTACCATACTAATAGTCTAATGATCAAATGATTTGCATGTTAGCATAGGAGATCTCACAAAATAAGAACACTGCACGTGCAAGGGGTTAGGACATTTTTGACGTACTAGTAATTGACAGACAGATTCCCTAGGTTATATTTAACCTTTTAGATGCCATGGTCAGTAATGATATATATGGAATAAACAAAGGGAATGTTGTTACATAAATAAAGTTTCCCAACATTTCAGGTGAGTTTTCAGAATAAGCTGAGAAATGTGTGTATATAAGGAATAAAACTATTTCTGGTCTTTATATGACTTGTATACTGCATTTATTTGATCAGTTTCCCCCTCAGCAAGCTCTCTCTAATTCTCAGTTATCTCTGAGATAGTGGGCGTAGCCTAAATGCTATCATGTATTCTTTACATTGCACACATAGAGAGGAGAATCCAACGCCCCTATTTCTACCATATATATATATATATATATATATATATATATATATATATATATATATATATACATATATATATATATATATATATATATATATACATATATATATATATATATATATATACATAACAGGAACAGAAGACAAGTAACAGCACCAGGACTTCAGTATTGGGGAGATGTTGGTTTATTCACCACCAGGTGGAAAGAGTGAGCAACGTTTCGGTTCACACCTGAACCTTTCTCAAGCTGGTGTGAACCGAAACGTTGCTCATTCTTTCCACCTGGTGGTGAATAAGCCAACATCTTCTGTTCCTGTTATTCCATTCCAAGGAGTTGATTCATCCTTCCACTGGTAAAGTGCACACGGCCTGATGTTCAGTTTGCCTTGAGTGCTGTGTTTCTTCCTATCTATCTATATATATATATAAATATGTATATATTAAAACAGCAGCAGCATGGAGGAGATTATACAGCGCTGTGGTGAGATAAATCACTTATCAGAGGCTGCAGCACATCTGTATGTGTCTCTCTCACTCTGCTCCTGCTACCCTCTCCATACACTTCCATAGGCAGCGTCTGTCTCCTCTCTCTCCCTCTACTAACGGCTCCCTCCTCCTGCTCCCCCTACCTGCTCCATAAATCTCTATGGGCCGCCGCATCTGTGTCTCCTCTCTCTCAATCTGCCCATGCTCTCTTCTACTGCTAACCCCATCCAGCACAGAGTCAGATGAGGAGGGGAAAGAGAGAACGAGCATACATCCGCTCACATGGTACTACACGATCAACAGGATGGGAATTCAAAAGAAAGGAGTTGCATCAGTCTTTTTGTTTTACATTTTGTTCCTTTTGGATCCACTTCTGGCTTTGTTACTACGATCGTTCTTTCCCATGCATGTGTATTATGTCAGCAGCACATATCTCTGTTTACTCAGGGACATTTGCTACCGACTAGCGTTTTTTGGCTGCATAAAATATACAATCAACCGACGAACGAGCATTTCCGCATTCATCGGCTGATCTTTGCCCTATGTACACAGGGAAATTGTCACAAACGAGTGTTCCTATGAGCGCTCATTCACTGTATCAATGGCCCGTGTAAGAGGGCGTTAAGGCCCACTGCAAACATAATGGTTTTTTCGTCCGAATTTGTGGGCGAAAAACTGTTGCAGGCAAGTGGATGAGATTTAGAAATTATCATCCACATGCTGCTGAATATTTTCTGCATGAACATCAGAGCATGCTTCAAATTTACAGTTCTGCACCATGCTCATTCTTTTCTGGATGTATACTGAAAATCCATTTGTAACACATGTGGAAATGCTGTGCAAATGATGCGTAAAAGCTGCAATAAATCCGCTACATTTGTAGGTAAGGGTGAATTCACACGCGCCAGATTTTGTTGAAGAAATATATTCAACTAAAAATGTGTTTCATTCATCTAAATGGAACTTGGAGAAATTCATGCACCTGCCATAGAAACAACCTCATTCAGATTAATAGAACTGATATTCAGTCGAGGAAATTTCAGCAACAAAATCTGCCACGTTTGAAACCAACCTAAATCTTTCCAAAAACTCTAGATTTCTAATTTCTATGGAGAAACATAGATCGGACCGGGAAAAAAGTAGCAATAAGCCACAGTGTGCTCACCAGATATGTTCATTCTGATATTTGTAGTTTCTCATTGGAGTTCAGCAAAGAGGGGGCTTTCAGGCTGGCAAGAGATTCACATAAGAAAGACTGTTCTTACTCATAGCTATGCTTGTTCGAAACACATAAGCCTTTGCACGACTAATCTATGTTCTCCCTGGATTTTAATGAGATGCACTAATACAGCTTTTTCTTACATTTTATAGATGTGCCGAGGAACCTTTTTTTGTCTTTTTTCCTGTAGATCGGACTGGATGAGCCTTATCTGTCCAATATTAATATCATCTCTCTGTACTGTATTCAAATAGCATACATTTTTGAACACGTTAGAGCTGGGGCTGATATTTACTGCCTGTATCTGTCTTTAAAGTTTAGCGATAAGATAAGATAAATAATCTATAGTTCTACTTTAATATTTGATGCAAGAAATATTTGCTAGTTAAAGAAATATTCTTACCAGACTTTCATGTTCATGATGCATTGAACAGCACAGTCAGGAAATCCATATGTGTAATGAACTGAAGATTTTGAAAAAAATTAGCTTTTTAAGTGGATTAACTTTCCATTTGGTTAAACAACATCCTGTGGCCTTGGAACTGAATCACTTTCTTAAACTGTTAACTTAATATACTGTATATTGTTCTCTTATACAGTATTATATTCTAATATGAACTATTCTGTAACAATGTTCTGCTGTGTTGCCTTCTTATGGGGTAAAAAAAATTGAGTTTTGAGACAATTACTATTGCTGAGAGTCAGTACACTCCTAATTGCAATCTAAAGACAGATCTGAATTTTATATATATATATATATATATATATATATATATATATATATATATACAGTCCTCAGCGTTGAAACTGCAGCACCAAGAAGGAAATGTTTTGGAGTTGTGTAAGTCACAGGATCGATAGACATGTTAATGATATGCAAATGATAAAAAAACTGGAAACAAAATATTCCAAACATCTTGAGTTTTTAGTGTACCTGAAATAAAGACTAGAGGGGTCCAGCTACCGTACTTCATGCCACCCCTCACCATAATCCTGGGAGTCGGACCGGTGTGACATTCGCCTGTGAAGGCCTCTTCATATTGTCGCCCAAATAGTCTCCAGACCAATCTCCAGCTATCATTGCGTCTGAGATGAGAGCAGGACTCATCGCTGAAGAGGACAGACCTCCATTCCAGCTTCCATTGCCATCTTGCTATGCACCATAATGGACTTTGAGAGTTGTGACGTGTGGTCAATGGAACACCTGTAGCTAAATGTCTGGCTCGTAGCCCAGTATCATGCAAACGCCTTCTGATGGTTTGTGTCAACACTGGTTGCTGCCCTAGGCTTAGGATATGACATCCAATTTCACTTGCTGTACAGAATGTATCACTAAGTGCCATTCTTCTCATCAGATGATCCGTCCTAGTGATCTGCCAGTGTGATAAACCAAGGTCTCTGTGTTCAAGGATTCTGTCCCTCTCAGTTTGTGACAAGTGGCGATAACTAGCACATCGAGGAACAGGAGGCATTGCTCAATCATCCCATACCACTTGATCCGATTTTTGATGTTTCATGTGGCTAAAAAACTTTTACCGCTCAGACGGCACAGGAAAATAAAAAATATAATGTGTACTCAATCGGAATAAATCCACGAATAAGTCAAGCGGATAAGTCCATGTTCCAGTGTCGGTGCAGACCGTTGTTCCAGTCCCTGTAAATCCACAGAGTTACTGCTGGTCTTCCAACGTAAACAATCCAGGAACAATGGCAGGAACCTAAAGCTCCAACATGGGAAAAAAGTGGGACATTGTGCAACACCCTTTGACACTGTATAGTTCACGCTTCTTTTATTCCATACTTACAAGAAGAACGTAGTATCAAAAGTATAAAAATTTATAAAATCAGTGATGCATAAGCGGCACGCCAAACACTCTAGCCGAGAGTGTTTTCGATTGAGTACACATAGGATTTTTTATTTTCCTGTGTCATCTGAGCAGTAAAAGCTTTTTGCTTTACTTTATCTGTTTAGGATTTCACCCTGTTATATATACACAGATTGGAGCTAGGTGATTGAAAATGTGATCATTTGCAGATTTTAGCGACACCTGCTACTTCCTCGTTTTACATAACCTTGCGGCTTGCCCTTCCTGGTGTTGCAATTTCAATGTTGAGGAGTATATATATATATATTTTTATATATGTATATATATATATATATATATATATATATATATATATATATCCAAGCTGGATGGAGTAATAGAAGTCACATTCCGACCGTGACTTTAATGTGACTCAGGACTGACATGATCTGTAGCGCCACTTTTAAGTAAGGATGTACAGATGTTACAAATCATTTGACAGAAAAATATTTACAAATCTAATTGAAATTTTCTTTTTATAAGAACTTAACCTACTATCACATTCAAGAAATAACGGAACAACTTTTGCGAACAGTAAACAGGACAGTCATAATGATGGGACGAGACCAAGAATTAACTGTGAGTACTTCTGAATTCAAAATTATATTTTCTAATGTATGTTTTTAATGGCCTGATAACCTTTATATATCTGAAATAATTATACTTATGATTTCATCATTTTGTCAATCAATCACCTTGCAGAATGCATGCCTTCCTGTTTTTGTGCATGCTTGCTGTGTTTCTATGCGATATATACTGTACCTTAGACCATCAGCTGATGGGGAAGGGTGATCTTGCTTGTGGTCAGCTATTATCAAGTGACAACCTCAATGTAAATGTCAATGTTTTTCTCCCAAATTGTACATATTGAAAAATTAATATGTGTCCATTGTTATCAGTTGAGGGAAGGCCACATTGTACCCGGTCTTGGCAATATTCCTGAACGCCAGCCTGGTAGCTTTTACTGATACAGTAAATGTTTGTTGCACAGTGATGCAAGTTTATTTAATTTTCTCGTAATCTACAAAATGAAACACAGGGAAAGCTTTTTGAGATGACCACACAAAATAGCATTGAAAAGTGGTCTTCTAGGCAGTGGTCTTCTTAAAGAAGATAGCAAGTATGAATAATATCTGGTGTCACAGGAAATCTGGTCTGGATAAGGGTGTGATCTTTAAGAGGTGGCCTTTTGTAGAAGTTTCCCTGTATCGTTATTTTATATGTTTCTACTTGCTCAACATATCCGTTCTTAAGAAAACACAGCTTAGTAGTTGTAATGCTAGCTGTTTGTCTATACTGACAAAATGTATTTTAGTTTCCCAGTTAAACACTTAAAGGAAGTTGTGCTAAGGCTAAATATGATATCCATATAGAACTATGGGGCCCTACCATACAGAGGTTTTCTGTCAGACTCATACTGAAAAACATTCATGCATGCTCTGTCGGATGCCATGTTATGGAGATATTTTCCCCTAGAAACATTGCAAGAAACATTCACAAGCACGTCGAGTGCTTAAAGCTTTATGGCACAGAGCCCGATGAAAACTGGGTGTTTTCGCATAGCCTACTGAACGCGGCTATCCCTAGCTTTTGTGCCCCCTTATGTGGTGCCTCCATACAGCACCTTATTACACAGATATTTCACCCTAGATGCAATTCAAATAGGTAAGGACAGCTCCGTAATGAGGCATCTGATGGAACATGCCATGATTTTTTTTTATGTCGGATTCTATATGCTTAAAGAAGTACAGTATGGCCTCATGGACTGCTATGGCTGCCATATAACGCCTCCATAAAACTTTTAGGTTATACAGATCTGTGATACGCTGATGTGCATGAGCCCTAAGTGGAAGAAAATAATTACTGTAAAGTATTTGAAATTCTTATCAAAATACCTACCTAACTAGTTCCACAAATTTTAAGGTTAGGTCCGGGTGGTATAAAGACTAGGCTGGGTAGTTTGCACAAGGTGTAATGAAACACCAGGATGGCAAACAAAGTCGTTAATCAGACTGGTGTTACTTTACACCCAGTCACAGAATAGAAATTACACTTTTTAGTAGTTAAGAGGGACAGTCCCTTAATACAGGTTCCTGTTGTTCCAGGCAGGCAATGATGGCTGGTTTACCACTTCTATAGGACTAAGTCAAGAGCACTCCTCACTGATACAGGGGACCACCTCACAAATTTCCGGCTCTGAAGTAGGCCTCAACAGGATGCTTTACTGCTCTCCTCCAATCTGTGGAGAGGCTCCAGTCTGTCACCTGCAACGCACAGTGGCTCACTGGCAACCCAGGGGGAGGCTTTTGCCTGTTGCCGGTCAATGCCCCTGGAGCCACTTCAGACTCAGGGCACACTTAAATGCCGCTCGTCATCAACAGCAGCTTCTCTCTCACAGCTGCTCATTACACAAAAGGCTCCTCAGTTGTTGCCCACACACTGAACACAGGATGGCAGGAACAGTCTCCATTTATATGCTAAGTCATATGTATTCATGCTGGTCTCATCCACCCCTCCTGTTATGGCGAGGCAATACTCAATTCGGGCAGCAGGAGCCATCAATCATTGCCTGAACCTACCAAGAGAAATAATGTTACAGTATAAATAACACAGCACTCATGAATAACATAAAATGTCTTTCTTTGGATAACGCTCTTAGGGGAGAAAACCAGAAATAAACAGCAACACATATGGCATTTAAAAACACAATGCACATTATATATAGCCCATACTTTGGCATAAAGACAAATGCACAAACGAAGTACCATTTAAGGAATGGGATTTACCCCCACATTGTTAGAAAGACACGTTTACGATATCTGTCCATTAAGATTAGAGGGCATTTCCACATAAAATTACTATAGATCCAGGTTATTTTCTTTCAAAGTCTATGGACACCATACCTGGAGTTAAAAAGAAGTTGCACTAAGTTTCAGGTTGCAATCTTTATTTCTTAATTTTCTTCATTCATTCATTCATTCTCAGACTTCCTGAAAATAAATAGTTTGTAATTCCATAAGCTACAAGCTATTGCAACATTATACAACCTGCAAGTTATGGCTCACAGAAAATGCGAAAAACACATTTTAAAAAATACAAATAAAAATAAATTTGGTATCGCCATAATCGTATTCACCCGCAGAATTAAATTAATATGTTGGTTATACCACTCGGTAAATCAGTTTTTTTCCCCTTCCATCCCTAAATAATTTTTTTCCAGTTTGCCAGTACATTATATGCTGTATACAATAAATGGTGTTGTGAAAAACTACAACTCGTTCTGCAAAAAAACAAGCACTCATATGGCTATATTAGCAGAAATACAAAAAAACTTATGGTTTTTTGGAAGGCGGGAGGAAAAACGAGAAAATGAAAAATGGGATTGAAGGGAATGGGTTAACAATTTTTTAGTCCCAGTAGGGGACTTTAAAATGCGATCTACTGATCGCTTAGATAATTCTTAGATAACTCAGTATACCAAAGCATTATTTCCTGTGTGTGTAAAATTGATAGGCATTCTATTAGGTCGTGCCTGTGGAATAATATGTGTACACCCTTCCTAGTTATTGAGTTTAGACAAACATGACATTAAATGTGACACTGTCTATTATGCCACAGGATTCCAAACGGTCTCTGGAAGGGACATCAGCACAAAAACTGTGTGTTATGGGTATTTATGAAGTTAGTTTTCATGGTCGAGCTACTGCAAACAAACCTAAGATCACAATGTGCAAAGCCAAGCGTTGGCTGTAGTGGTGCATATCCGCCACTGGACTCTGGAGCAGTGGAAACGTGTTCTCTGGAGTGATGAATCCTGCTCCACTATCTCGCAGTCTGATGGAAAAATCTGCGTTTGTCGAATGCCAGGAGAACGCTACCTACCAGAATGCATAGTGACTACTGTAAAATTTGGTGGGGGGGGGGGGATAATGGTCTGGGACTGTTTTTCAGGGTTTGGGCTAGACCCCTTATTTACAGTGAAGGGGGAAGTTAATGCATACAAAAACATTTTTGACAAGGGTATGCTTCCAACTTTGTAGTAACAGTTTAGAGAAAGTCCTTTCCTGACCTATTATGACTGTGCCCCTGTTCATAAAGCAAGGTCCATTAGGACATAGTTTGAAAAGTGACCGTCCAACATCAGTGTCTGCCTCACAAATTTTCTTTTGGCTGAATAGGCGCTAATCTCACAAACACACCAAAATCCTGTTCAAAGCTTCCCAGAAGAGTGGAGCCTTTATAGCCACAAAGGGGAGCCCATCTCTCTACTAATGCCATGGTTTTAGTATGGAATGTCTGAACAAGCTCATATACTCTAAGTGCGATAGTCAGGTCAGGACCGTCTTCAGGTTTACATGGGCCCTTTAGCAGTAGAGTAAGAGCGGGCCCCCTTACATGTCAGCTTCTTTCATCCACTACTAATACTGCCAGTTCAATATTTACACATGACATTTTTGTTTTACCTTACGGAGAGTAACTATTTAATTTATATTAACTTTTATTATGGGAAAAATGCAGAAAAACAATGTTTTTTTAAACTCAATTTAGCAACCATCATAAAAATAGGGCCTTTGTGGTTCTGAACAGCATGGTAGCCTACATTTTCAGTGCTACAAAAACAGGATATTATACATAAATATACAAGTTATTAATGGTCAGGTGTATAGGTCCACTAATAAACTCACCACTACTTGTATTTTGTAGACTTAGCCTCATGCACACAACGGTAATGTGGATGCGTGTTTTATGTATCCATATTACAGTGCCCATAGCCTGATATGTGGCCATGCTGTACCTTTGTCCTCCAACGTATGGAGTATAAGGCCCCATGCCCACTTCAGTTTTTTGCTTCAGGGTGCTAGCCATTTTTCTGACGGCTAGCACACTGACCCATTCATTTAAATGGGGCCATGCACACTTCAGTTTTTTTGACGGTCCCGTTGCTCCGTTCCGATCCAAAGTAGAGCATGTCCTACTTTGGTCTGAGATTCCGTGACCGTGAGGCCCATGCAAGTCAATGGGGCCGTCAAAAAAACTAAAGGCACACGGAAGGCATCCGTGTGCCGACCGTGTGTGACGAAGCCGTTGCCTAGCAACGGCCGAGCGGGCAGAAAAACATTACAGAAATATTACACTAATCGGCAGCTACTTGTCTCTATCAATCACTGATAGAGAAAAGAGGCTGCTGATAAAAAATAAAAATCAGTTCATACGTACCCGGTCGTTGTCTTGGTGACGAGTCCCTCTTCTTCCTCCAGTCCAGCCTTCCTTTCTGACGTGGCAGCCTGTGATTGGCTGCAGAGGCCGCTGCAGCCTGTGATTGGCTGCAGAGGCCGCTGCAGCCTGTGATTGGCTGCAGAGGCAGACACGTGGGATGAAGCGTCATCCCTGGAGGCCGGCCTTCTGACGTCATCCTGACGTGCGTGACCGCCACTACAGCCTGTGATTGGCTGCAACGGTGACATGGATGAAACGTCATCGCTGGAGGCCGGACAGGAGAAAAGTAAGTATGAATTATTTTTTTTTATTACATTAAAATTGTATTTTCCGAGCGCCGAGCATGGTACTGTCCAGGGTGCTGAAAGAGTTACCGCCGATCAGTGCAGCCCATTAACTCTTTCAGCACCCTGGACAGTACCATGCTCGGCGCACGGAAACGGAAACACGGAGTGCACACAGGAGTGCACACGGCCTCTAAAACGGCCACACGGATCTGAGGCCTTACAGATATTTTCTCCCCTAGATTTGTTTGTAGTATAGAAGATGGTGCCTATGTCATTATATGGCAGCACATGGAGTGCTTCTTGGTCCAGTATATTGACCTATAGCGAAATCGTGTGCTGTTGTACAATTTTAGTGAATTCCGTCTTTGCATGCTGTGTGCATTATTTCTATTTTGTCAGTCTTTAGTTGATGTTGATAACAAGAAAAGTGCATAGTCGTCGCATTTTTATTTAAAACAGGAGGGACATTATAATACATTCCTGACACTGAATGACATCCCTGAGATGTTAATCTGAGAAGATTTGATTTTTAATTATCCTTCTTATTCAACCATAATAAATGTATTTGATTAATCTGGGATATCATCATGTCATTTCTTTTGGGTGGATTTACTCTTTAACACATTTTGAATGCAGTGCCAATTTTATTAATTATTATTTGGACAGCTTATACAAAACACCCTCTATAATAAAAGTAATTATTTGTAACATAATAGTAACTTTTTTTTTTATTATTATTCTTATTATTATATTAAGAGGCTCAAGATAAATTAGATTATCACACAAACTATTTCAAATATTCTTAGTTTATTGTAATATAGATTATATTTCCGGCTACATTTTGCTTTAAAGCAATGTCAGCCCAAAAAAAAGAAGCAACACATGAATTATTGATTGAGAAATGTATATATGTCTTTATATATACAGTATATGTCCATATGCATTTTTCTTCTTTCCTGATTTAATTGAACTATGCAAATTATAGTCCACATGCTTCACTTGGTTCAGAAATAGGATCATTTTAATACCCAGTAATTTTAGTAGTTTGAGTTATGATAATGCATCAGTCTCATATTTTGGAAAGATATTTCTCCCTGTTTATCCTGAGCTCTCTGCTGCACAAATCTTCAGAATGTAAGAATTATTGTGATATAAGAGAGAAGGACCATGGAGTTAGGCGGGATTCACACGACCGGGTCGCGTCCGAGCCCGAGTGCCGGCCGGTAAAATCGGCCATTCTGCCCGGCCGGTTTGCATAAAGTTATGCATCCGTGCCGGGCCGGGCAGATCCGGACAGTGACATCAGCGGCAACTCCTGAAGGGGAATCCCCATGTGTTCGGGGATTCCGCTTCAGGAGTTTCCCCTGATGTCACTGCCCAGATATGGACAGAGACATCAAGCGCTCTGTCCAGGAGCGGAATCCCCGAACACACGGGGATTCCGCTCCTTCAAGGAGCTAAAGTGCGGCTAGCACATAGCAGAGCGGGGAGATACCTCCCCGCTCTGCTATAGTGGCGTCGCTACAGTAGTAGTAGCAGCAGCTGCTGCAGCTGCTAGCGGCGCCATCAAAGGTGTCGCCGGGCCAGGGCGCTTTTAAAACAAGCAGGAGAAGGGAGCCAGCGCAGCGCTCCCTTCCACCTGCTGTATACCCCGGCCCTGCCACACCGTGTACAGCGATGCCATTCGTCAGAATGGCATCAACTCCTCCTCCTCACATGCACTCAGCGCTGTGAGGAGGAGGAGATAGAGCGCAAGAGCCGGAAAACCCGGCCGTCACTCGGGACACATCCCGGTGATGGCCGGGTATTACCCGGCCCCATAGACTTCTATGGGAGCCGGGCGGCCGGGTACCCGGGCGAAAATAGAGCATGTCCTATTTTTTGACGGGCGGTTTTCCCGGCCGTCAAAAAATCGGTCGTGTGAATAGCCCCATTAGGGGTCTATTATTCCTAATGCAGCCGGGTGCCGGCCGATTTATGAACGGCCGGCACCCGGCCGGGAAACCCTGCCGTGTGAATGAGGCCTTAGCAAATCTGCATAAAAATGCATTTGGGATTTTGTTTGCCATTGAGACTCTATAGCAGAGCTCCCCAACCTTTAGTAGGTTGCAAGCTATTTTCCAATACAACAGACTACTGTGATTCTCACTGAATATAAAAATAGGAAAGCCTATTTAAAGGCTATGTACACTTTTGAAAGCAATTTTTTAAACAGAAATGTCAGTGTGTTTTGTGCAACTTTGTAATTAGTTTTTATCAAAAATTCTTCTTACTTTTTGAGATACAGCTGCTCTGTATTTTGTATACAGAACAGCTGTATAGTGCGCTAAGACCTGAATCCGTCAGGTCCACGGTTCCTGCGTGTGTCTGTCAATCACATCTAAGTTATGAAATTAGATGTAATGGATAACAGGTGGATCCTGCGTGTCGGAGACACTCAAGACCCGCTGACACTGAACCTGTCAGTCCCACGGACCTGATGGGTACAGGATTAAGCATAAGATACAGCTGCTCTGTATACAGAATACAGAGAGCTGTATCTCAAAACGTAAAAATAATTTTTAATAAAAACTAATTATAAAGTTGCACAAAACACACCGATTGACCTTTTTATTAAAAAAATAATAATAATTTAAAAAAGCTTTCAAAGGTTTACATAGCCTTTAAAACCTGACTTAGTGATGGCTCTTATTCTGGTGTTAACTGCCAGTCATATGGTTTTGACCCTGGTAACAGGTTGTAGTAATTTGTCAACCTTTTTGATGCCACTAGTAAACAATAGTATATGCAATGACTAGCCACTGGTTAGGGAACACCACTCTATAGAAAGCTGCATGACAACAACATAGGGCTCTATAATGGATGTGGTTGCCACCCTTGGAAATCCATCACCTGGCAGCAAGTGTTTCAATTTCCCTACAGTGCCACCACAGGGTAAGGTAAGCATTACAAAGTGTCCATTCATACAACAACAACAACTTAAATCATGCAACAGAAAAAAGAGACACTGTCGAGACAATTATAATGGAGCTCTGCTGGTATACTGGTAGATGTTACCCAAGTGAAGCCATGATCCCGTGAAGTAGGTTCAATGCAAACAGTTTTTTATCTTAATGTAGGGGACAAAGTCAAGTTTTTTTCTTTGGTTGAAGGTACGCTTTATTTTTTTACTCTGCAATCACGTTATTATTATACCACATATCTATTCCAGTGGCTGCTGCAGGGCATATGCGCAGACGTCCACAGCTTTCCCATGTGATAACATCTGATCGCTGGGGATTACAGCTGCAGGTACTTATTTAGAAAAGGGGTTGTCCAGACAGTTAAACAGCCCCTTTTAATCATATGATTGTAAAACATATTTTATGTAGTTTAACAACCTCTTTAAAGGGGTTTTTCCCTACCAAATACATTTATCCACAGCATTCTTGTCTGTTTATAATATATATATATATACTTTTGGCTCCAGCACATGAAATAGCACAAAACCGTTCTTCGGTAGAAGACATCTTTAAGGGTTAATTGCTCTTATTGAATTACAGGGTACATTGTAAACATTTCCAAATATTATTGTGTCTGTTTTTATAATTTGTTGCAATGGAAATAACTTTACCATACTTATAAAATTTACCATTAGATAATACTTGATGATTCATAAAAACAATAACACTGCTTTATTGATTTCCCTCATTAAACCCTTTTTGGAGATTGGTTCCTTCATTAAATGATAGAAGAAAATGGTTTTTATTCTTGTATTGTATAGACTCCAAATACAAAATGTATGTATGTATGTATGTATGTATGTATCTATCCATGTATGTAATGAAAGTCATTTTAGATGTAGCTTTAGATAAAGCGGTCATTCAGTAAGAGTATCAGTTAATAAGTGAGTGATTTGCCATCAACTGCTGAGAAGAAAATTAAAAAATTGTCTACCAATACAATATTATATATTTCTTCTGTTTAGGTTCCATTCCTGGTTTTTGCTTAAAAAATGCAGGCAAAATCTGCAGCAAATCTGCACTTTGTGAACAAGAACCTAAAGGCGCATACTGCAGATTTTGTGCAGAAACAAACCCTTTCAGGTGAATAGAACTGATTTTCAGTTGCAAAAAATTCCTGCAACAAAGTCTGCAGCATGTTCAGGGGGCCTAACAGTCTGCTCTGCTAGTGTGTCTTGAGGACAGAGGCTGAGGGTAGAGTTCCTGTGAAAGGTACTCTTGAAATTTCATGTGAGGAAGACCCACATGCCCAAGCAGTAATATATTTTAATAATTTCATAACTAATTTTGAGGATTTCAAGTGGACTTGATCCTTAAAGGAGTATTCACATTTTTGACAATTATGTTGTATCTGTAAGAGAACAAGGGTTCCATGACCCGCAGTTGTGTCAAGCAAAACGCCAAGGATGGCTAACAAAAGAAGATGACGGAGAGCAGGTTGGTAATTCGCACTGCTGTCTCAATTATAGGAAGTGGGAAATAACATATCCAGGCACCAGTACCATGCACGTGTAATTATACAACGTCCTGTATATGAGCTGATTTTGTCATTTGATGTCTCTTTTATGCATTATGATAACTCAGTTTACATAACTTAGTAGGTTTAACACATAAATGTGTTACAATGACAAACTCAAGCTCTTTAACATCTTATGCTGGCACCCAGATATTAGTACCGTATGTTGGGAGCTTTATATACTATCATATGTACCATGCTTGGCTAATCCACTATTTCTCTGATAACTCTATTCTTGACCCCTTACAATTGTTACGATTAGCAGCAGGACTGCTGCTTATCAATAAGTTTGTTATCGCTGTGTTTGGTCTGAAGCTGGAGCTTTGCCTTGTTGATTAGGGCGGAGTACCTTTCTTGGTCCCATATATACTTCAGGCCTGGATTACTCAGTGGCTGCTTATACTGTTTCTGGCATGTGCTAACTCTTTCCAGATACCTGTTTGTGACTTTGTTCCTTTTCTGTCTGTGTGTTTGTTTGTTTGTTTGTTTGTTTGTTTGTTTGTTTGTTTGTTTGTTGTTTGTTTGTTTGTTTGTACCGTAGGAATGTTGGTCCTCTGAGAGATCTAGTTTCTGTATAGTGGTTTAATGTGTATTCTGGGTAGTAGTTCTATTGAATTGTTTGCCTTACCTGTGCTTTTGGTTTGCTACCCAGCTGTTGTCTTACCCTGTTGTGGGATAATATTCAGATAGAGTCAGTTAGCGCTGTATACTCTTGTCCACTGTCTATTTGTCTGTTAACTGCTTTCAGGCAATTGATCTGCCATCTACTCTGTTTAAATAGTAGATATTCAGCAGCACTACCAGCATAAAGAAATCCCGACCATAGGGTGGTGCACACAGCCAAATTGTTCCAGGTCCAAGGAAACTTAGAAAGGAAAAAAGATAATGACTGCAGCACTCCAATTGAAAAAGTGTTCTTATTTATTTACCAAGCATGACCTTGCAAGCATGACACTGATAAATAAATAAGGAACATTTTTCAATTGGAGTGCTGAAGTTGTTCTCTTTTTTATCCACTATGTTTGTTTATGCATCATCTCCATCTTCTACTACCTTCAGTGTTCGGTTCTGCTCATCCACTGGTGAGTTACTTGTGACTTTTGTTTTCTGTCAGTGTTGATGTGTGCTTCACCCATGTGATAGCGATTGTCTGGTGTTGAGGTCTTGAGCACCATCAGCAGCGTAACAACAATCTGGTTTCTGCACCCTGCACTACAAGGAAACTGCCCTTACTAAAGTCTCAAATGATCTCCTGAAAGCTAAATATAACGGTAACTACTCTCTGCTGATTCTTCTGGATCTCTCTGCAGCCTTTGACACTGTAGACCACCAAATCCTACTAAATATGCTTCACTCTATTGGCCTTAAAGGGAAGGTGTCATGAATTTTTTTTTTTTATCATATTGCTTTTAGTATGATACAAAAAAAGAATTTATTTATTTGTGTTCTTGTGTTGTACTTTTAACTTTTACTTCTCTATGGGGGCTGCCATTTTTTTCCATCTCTGTATGTGTCGATTAACTAATCTAAATTATTAACGAATGTAATTTATAATATTTCCTGACTTGTGAAAAAATTAGAAAAATTAAAACAATGTGTAATCACTCAAATAATAAAAAATAAAAAAAATTCTAGCGACACATTCCCTTTAAGGACACTGCTTTCTAATGATTTTCTTCCTAGCTCTGTGACTGCTCATTTAATGTATCATTTGCTGGTTCCACTTCTACTCCTCTTCCCCTTGCTATTAGGGTTCCTCAGGGATCAGTCCTAGGTCCGCTGCTATTTTCTCTCTACGCAGCCCCTGTTGGACAAACCATCAGCAGATTTGGCTTCCAGTACCATCTCTACACTGTTGACACCTAATTATATGGCTCTTTCAATTACATCACGCCTTCTCTAATACAAAACACCAGTGATTGTCTGTCCGCTGTGTCTAACTTCATGTCCTCTCTCAATCTGAAACTAAATCTTTCTAAAACTGAACTCCTTGTGTTCCCAGCATCTAATAACCTACCTGAACGTGATGTCTCCATTATAGTGTGTGGCCCTACTATAACTCCCAGGCAGAACGCCTGCTGTCTTGGGGTTATTTTTTACTCAGATCTTTCCTTTACTTCACACATCCAATCACTTACACGCTCCTGTCACTGTCACAGCAAAAACATCTCCAGAATCCGCCCTTTTCTTACTTGGGAAACAGCCAAAACTTTCATTGTCGCTCTGATTCACTCTCGTCTTGATTACTGTAACTCATTACTAATCGGTATTCCACTCACTAAACTCTCCCCTCTCTGATCTATCCTTAATGCTGTAGCCAGGCTCATCTTTCTGGCCAACCACTACCCCAATGCCTCTACCCTATGGGCAACCACTGCAATGATTTTTCTTTTGCTGCTAGGTCTTCCCCGGGTAATTATAGACCAGTAAGCTTAACATCCATTGTGGGAAAAATGTTTGAGGGGCTATTGAGGGACTATATACAGGATTATGTGACAAAAAATAGTATTATAAGTGATAGCCACGGTTTTACTAAGGACAGAAGTTGTCAAACCAACCTGATTTGTTTTTATGAAGAGGTGAGCAGAAGCCTAGACAGAGATGCCTCTGTGGATATAGTGTTTTTGGACTTTGCAAAGGCATTTGACACTGTCCCTCATAGATGTCTAATGGGTAAATTAAGGACTATAGGATTAGAAAGTAGTTTGTAATTGGATTGAGAATTGGCTCAAGGACCTTATCCAGAGAGTTGTGGTAAATGATTCCTACTCTGAATGGTCCCCGGTAATAAGTGGTGTACCCCAGGGTTCAGTGCTGGGACCACTATTATTCAACCTATTCATTAATTATATAGAGGATGGGATTAATTGCACTATTTCTATTTTTGCAGATGACACCAAGCTATGTAATATAGTTCAGACTATGGAAGATGTTCATGAATTGCAAGCGGATTTAAACAAACTAAGTGTTTGGGCGTCCACTTGGCAAATGAAGTTTAATGTAAAGTTATGCATCTGGGTACCAACAACCTGCATGCATCATATGTCCTAGGGGGAGCTACACTGGGGGAGTCACTTGTTGAGAAGGATCTGGGTGTACTTGTAAATCATAAACTAAATAACAGCATGCAGTGTCAATCAGCTGCTTCAAAGGCCAGCAGGATATTGTCGTGTATCAAAAGAGGCATGGACTCGCGGGACAGGGATGTAATATTACCACTTTACAAAGCATTAGTGAGGCCTCATCTAGAATATGCAGTTCAGTTCTGGGCTCCAGTTCATAGAAAGGATGCCCTGGAGATAGAAAAAATACAAAGAAGAGCCACAAAGCTAATAAGGGGCATGGAGAATCTAAGTTATGAGGAAAGATTAAAATAATTAAACCTATTTAGCCTTGAAAAAAGACGACTAAGGGGGGACATGACTAACTTATATAAATATATTAATGGCACATACAAAAAATATGATGAAATTGTGTTCCATGTAATGCCCCCCCAAAACACAAGGGGGCACTCCCTCCGTCTGGAGAAAAAAAGGTTCAATCTCCAGAGGCGACAAGCCTTCATTACTGTGAGAACTGTGAATCTATGGAATAGTCACCGCAGGAGCTGGTCACAGCAGGGACAGTAGATGGCTTTAAAAAAGGCTTAGATAATTTCCTAGAACAAAAAAATATTAGCTCCTATGTGTAGAAATTTTTTCCTTCCCTTTTCCCATCCCTTGGTTGAACTTGATGGACATGTGTCTTTTTTCAACCATATTATGTACTATGTAAAGCTCCAGTACACTGGAATGCGCTACCCCACACAATCAGATTATTTTCTAACATCTGCAGTTTTAAGCGTGCCCTAAAAACACATTTTTAAACAGGCCAATAACATTCCCTAATCTGACTCCTTTTCTTGGCCCCCTTTTAAATTAGTCATCAGAACCTGACCCCTTTATTCAGCATTATCCCGCACACTTCTTGCACTCTAATGCACTTTATATCTGTCATACACAGATACTGGCTTGTGACTGGCTTAGGCAGTGTACTACCCCATGTGCATAAAATATGGCTGGATCATTGTACTTAACAAGCACTTTTTACATTTTGTCTGTACATGTTCCGTCTGAATCGTAAAGTGCTGCCGAATATGCTGATGCTATGTAAATAAAGATTATTATTATTGTTATTATACGGGCCAAAAATTGGATAGATAGATGATAGATAGATAGATAGATAGATAGATAGATAGATAGATAGATAGATAGATAGATAGATAGATAGATAGATAGATAGATAGATAGATAGATAGATGATAGATTGTAGCAATATTTACACAGGGCATTGCTGCCTATTGCACATCTCTCGCAAGATTTCAAGCCGCCCAACATTCCTTGATTTATTTACTTGACCTGACAATATTTCCAAACATTCTCTTGTATGTTTTTTCAGATGAAGCCAAATCTATAAAATCAACTTTTGAAACGGCGCACACTATATGCTAATTACTCATTAAAGGGTCATGGGGCAGTGCCGCTACCCTAAAGAGTCACGCAGTCCTGTTTCCAAACCCACCTTTCCATGCTTGATTGACATCCCCCTGGCTGCTATACATCACTAGTGGCCTCCTCCAACTTTCTCGGATGCGCCAATGCCTTGTACTACTTGGGCACGCACCCTGCAGCAAAGTGTACTCTGCCCGGCTTCATCACTGCACCATGCATGCCAGGGGAGTACAAGGCAACGGCGCATCCGCAAGAGTTGGAGGAGACTGGTAGTGATGTGGAACAGCCAGGGGGATGGCAATCAAAATCTAGGGGGGGCCATTCCAATTTTCGCCTCAGACAGCAGAAAAGCTAGAATCGGCACTGGCTGGAACATAAATTAGACAACCTCTTTAAGACTGGATAGCAGAACATTATTAAGGGTAAAGGTTCTATTGGGAACTTTTAATGTCATGATAAGTACATGATCATAATCAAGATAAGGAGAATGCCAAAGTACTCATGGGGGGAACACATCATGTTTAAACAGCATAACAGACTTACAATTCCAACTGTGGTAATAAACTATATTTTATTTTAAGTGAGGGGCAGGAAGCTGATTTCCAATGAAGCATTAACAAAAAAAAATATTAATATCATAAATATTTGTAAATATTTGAATCACATGTACAATCTGATAAAAAAGTATTTACAGCTTTTAAAAAATTATTAGGTTTTCCTTTTATATGGTTACATGTTAAAAACAGTGGTATTTTATTTCAAACAGGATGAAAGACAGGAGGCACCATCATGTTTAAAAGCACACAGTCTTGGTAACAACATCCTTTATTGTCAGATCCACCAGAAACATTTCTTCTTCACTTTCTTTGTTTTTTTCCGTACTTCTTGTTTTTCGGCAATCACAATTTCTGGTTCGGGTTTCTGAGCAGGAGTCAGGACAGTACTTGGTTCCACCTTATCAAGTTTCTTCAGAATGTGAAGAAATCTTCCTTCCTGTTGTCTGAAGTCATATTCTACACTAGGGAGTAAATGAATAAAATATATATTACAATGTACTAACATGACTTGGGCCTATGATACAGATGTCTCAGTATTGTTTGCTCACTGAGGCAGACATTCATGTTCAGTTACTATCAACTTGTCTTTCTTAATTTCTTAATAAAACCTGATATACAAAGTAAAAAAATAAGATAAAACTGAACATTAACAGTGATAATATCAGTAATACAAGCACATATTGAAAGCTAAAAAGGTTGTCAAGTCAGTTATTTAAAGAAAGCACACACAAAAAGCACCACTTATTTTAATGTGGACATGAATTTCCAGAAACATTCCACACTTTTGTTTATATTTTATGACATATTCAAAATATTCATTGAAGTACAGATATTGATCAAATGGTCTCCTGCTATTGGAAACCCCAGCAATCTTTGTAATCTGAGGGGAGCTCCCAAACGTAAGTGTTCAAATTCCCTTTATCACTTCTACAGGGGGAAACAGAGCATTCCCTATTGCCCAGGCACTAAGTCGGACTCAAGCACTGAGCACACTTATAGTGAGATCTTTCCAAATACATTAACAAAAGTTTGCTGGTATCTACCACTAATGTGGGCAGATTTTTTTTTATGTTATTTTGTGTGCATCTCTGTTTTTATGTTCTTGTATTGGATGTTGTATATATGGCCTACCTTTCCTTAAAAACACAAGGCTAGACATAACTCTCATGTCAAAGTCAGGGAACAGTCTTTTTTTATGCTGTAAGGTCCCAATCCTCAACTTAATTAAGGAAGTCTAGAACAAAGATTACAATATTAACTTGACTGCTAAAAATATCACTGCTCAAGCACAATAGTATAAATTAGACCTTGCTTTAGTTGGTACCATAAAATACCTTGGAAAGCAATTTGTAAGTCCAACAATAAACATAATTTCAGTTTGAAATGATTAACCACTTTTAACATTATGTCCTTTGTAGGTCTAACATTTTGTGCTGATTAATTTCTTAATTTACATTAATACCAGTCTGAGCTCTTTTTTTTCTAAAACAAAAGAGCTCCAAAGCTCCTTCATAGACATACAGGTAAGCCACCACTAGGAGAGCATATGCGCTTACTGCTATTATAATTAAATTCAATGTAGAAAATAAAAAAAAATAAAAGTGAAACAAATTATGTTCGTAGTTGGGCTTGCACTTTCAATTTACCATATTTTCACTACATTGATATGAAGACAGGTACTTCAATAATATTTCAGCAGCAATAGTGATAAAATATGTAATGCACCATATTCAGCTCTGTAATCTCTCCTGCAAAGGGGACGAAGATGCTGTAGAATTTCTGTCCAGAATTTGCGTGCAAAAATTTTGCAGCGTATTACAGTAGCAGCAAAGTGAATGAGATTTTAATTAATCTCATCCATTCGCTGCAGAAAAATTGGCAGAAAACAAAGTTAGGAAATTGATATGTGGTGCGGATTCTCAATCTGGACCATGGCAATTTATTTTGCGTAAAACGCAGCATAATTTCCACATTGAAAAATCAAGACTTAAATTCAACAGCATTTCTGTCCTGTGTGTAGCAGGCCTAACAGGTAAGGTTGAGCTGCAAACCTTGTAAAGATGTATGGTGTTTTGAAACAAATTTCACATAATTTTGAATCTATCTATATTAATAAAACAAACAAATACTTAAATCATAGGTACAGTTATGTTACACAAAATGTATCAATGGTTCACTATGACTAGTCTCTATAAAGCTAATTTTCAAGATTGCTAGATTTTGAGTCTTTCCCCTACAATTGCCAAAGTTAAGCAATACATTATTTCAAAATTGTATTTTTGTTCTAGTACATCTGTGTAACATTCTGCTGTAGTCATGTCACATATAACGCAAAGTATTCAATAATACAGCCGTTCGTAATCACAGGGGATGAATTTGTTCCTCAAGAACATTCCAATAAGAATGTCAGCAAGCAAAGATAAATTAAAAAAAAATTATAACTCTTTTACTATAAAAATATGCTTATACTAAACATAAACACAGCCTGTAGTTAACTGTAGTTATAATTGTTCATCACAGTGCTGAGAGAATGTCTTAGGGCCTGTTCACATTATGACGTATAACTCCAACGGAAGGCACGGTGCTGAGCCCGGGGAAGCCCCTGACGTTGCTGTCCATATATGGACAGTGATGTTAGGGGCTTTCAACTATAGAGTCCCCGACCAAAGCATCACAAGGGCTCTGGCCGGGGACTCCTGTCTTGGAAAAGTCCTTAACGTCACTGTCCATGGCTTTGAGATGCTGGAAACTCCGGCCAGAGCGTCGGCAACATTCTGACTGGGGATTCCGCTGCTGGAGCAGCCCTGACGTCATTGCCCATATATGCACTACCGATGCTCTAGCCAGGGACGCCATGGTTGAAAGCCACTGACATTACTGTCGATACATGGACAGTGAAGTCAGGGGATTCCCTGAGGACAAAATCTCTTGGCTGAGCGCTACCCGATGCTCTCCTGGGGATTCTGGCCCTGGGAAAGCACCCCAATTTATATGTTTAATGTATACATGTCACAGATGCCATACAGTGGCACCCGTCACACATAGGCTCCCATGTAAAAAAAAACGTATACCGCGCGGTAGACTTTTTTTTTGCGGGATCCCTCAGGATGGAATAGCGTAGTATACTACATTATTCCATCCTCCAAAAAAAAAAGGTATACCAAGGTATACCAGCCCTACGGAGGCCAAAAGGACACTGTTTTGGACTCTGTCAGGCTAATGGAGCCCTATGGACACGTTTAGCGTGTACGTTGGGAGTTTTTCTTTTTAAATGTGCACGCTAAATGTACAGCAAAAACATGATGTAAACTGGGCCTTAGTTGCAGTCTGATGTAATTCACTGGTATACCAGACAAATAAGAACTTTGCACCAGTTTATTAGTATAGTTAATGAGCATATAGCATGATTTCATCACTGTGCAGTTACTATGCTCGTCATTGTGCCTGTATCAAGGGAGCTATGGGCTACATTGCTACACCAGCATCCCCTATAGCTATGCCGACACAAATTTAGTGGCGAATCACAGGTAATTCAGCCTTTTCCCCCATTGAATTCAATGGGAGAAAAGTCTGCAATACCTGTGAGTCGCCGCTAAATGCGTGGTGACGATTCACAGTAAGCAAGAAGAAATGAAGGGGAAGCAGTGCTCGTACGAGCACTGCACCCTCTTCTAAACATCTGATCAGCGGAGGTCCCAAAAGTCGGACCCTATTGATGGCCTATCTAAAAATAGAGATTTCTCTATTGTTCTTTAGGTTTTGTTTTCACAGCGTTAACCGTGCGGTAAAAATTACATGTTGACTTTATATAGTGGGTCAATTCAATTATGGCAATACCTCCCACTGCCATGGCAACCAATCAACACCCAATGCAGGGGGCCATCAGGGGACAAAGGGAGCCCCCTTACTGTGTCTAACCACTCGGCTTCTGTGGTCACTATTGACCGTGGCATCTGAGGATTTAAACTGACAAATTTGTAGTTATCTCAGATCCCGGGCGTTGCAGGTGGGTTTGAAACGGTTGGCACCCGTTGCATATGGCGCGGGCTCAGCTCTTGAGCCATCACCATCTTGGGGTAGTGCACATCCTATGTAACTATATGTCGGATGTCATTAAGGGGTTGTCCCTTCAGGACAACCCCTGTTCATATACCCTTTTGGCGAAAATGGACCTCTGTGAGAGCCGTTCTCGCATACCTCCCAACATTTAAGTCTTGTAAAGAGGGCCAACTTATGCGTCACGGGAATAATTTTTTTCCATTAAGCCACGCTTGTAACCCCAGCCCAATCTCCGTAGGCAGTACATACCTATCCTTGCCCCCGGCGATCTAGCGCTATTGCTCTGGCAACACTCCAGATGGTTGTTTACATGCACGTACCATGTGACCGCTGCTTCCAACAAGAGTGCTCAGCAGGGCTCACTGGTGACTAATCGTGTTTCTGGCATAATTACAGAAATACAACAAATGGCCGCTGAGCTTTCTGCTTGGCTGCAGCGGTCACATGTTACATGAATGTAAACTACCAGCACTTGATTGCCAGGGGCTAGGATATGTAAGTATTGCTTTTTTGGTTTGTTTATTAATTTCCAGCTTCTAATAAAAAAATTCACATGTCAGATAACCCCTTTAATAGGTACATAATTAAACAGAAGAAAACTTTGAAGGAGCAACTCTGGTTACCAATGACATGAACATTAATGGTAGTTGTAAAGTTTAAATTCTAAGGAAATTTTAACATCTATAAATGCAAAGTTACAACAAGTTTAATAAGAAATCATACACAAAAAAGCAAGAAAGGAAAAAGAGGAGGTATGCAAGCGACATACAGCATGCCTATGGTTACAGATAATGATAATGTAATGATTTTTCCGTATGCAATACACAATGTAATTTTTGTCCTTATAAGTCAAAACAAGAAGTAGATTTAAAAAAAGCGCGGTTTAAACCCTAGCCGCCGCAGGCCCTAAAGACAGAGCTCCATTTTTCAAATCCACTTTACGTGGTAATAACTTTTTAATGCTTTTACTTATCCAAGTGCTTCTGAGTATGTTTTTTCGTAACACATTGTACTTTATGTTAGTTGTAAATTTTGATCGATTAGTTTACGCACAAATGTGAATAAATTTGGAAAAAATAACATTTTCATAATTTTGAAATCCTCTGCTTCTAAAATGGACAATGATACCATGCAAACTAGTAAATAAGGTTTATTTAATGTCATGTTTATGTAAGCATCATTATTTTGATTTAATTTGATTTTATTAGAACGTTATAAGGCTTATAAGTTTACTACTAGTTTTTTATATTTGAATAAAAATTGCAGCACTTTTTTAGGCACCATTTGAAGTGGCATTGAGGGTCTTATATATTAGAAATCCCTCATAAATCACACTACTGTATTTCAAAAACTGCATCCTTCAACACATTAAAAACGGCATTTAGGAAGTTTATTTCATTTTTTTTTTTTTATATATATTTTTTTTAACTATTTACTTCAGTAAAACAGCAGGTGTTAACAGAGAAACACACCTCAATATTTATTACGTAGAATCTGCAGTTTTAATAAATATCCCATATGTGGCCGTGAGCTACTTGACTCAAACACAGGCCTCAGAAACGAAGGTGCACTTTGCGGGTTTTGGGACCTCCTTTTTATATGGTTTTTTTTCCGGCACCATTTCATATTTGAAGAGGCCTTGATTGATTTTAGATACTACACCTCTTATAAAATGTATCCAGCTGTGCAGTGAGCATTTTGAATACACAAGTGTTGCATAAAATTTATAAGAATAGGGCTGTGAAAATTAAAAATATTTTTTTCCAATAGTTTGTAATTTTAGCACAAAATTTATAATTTTCACAAGGAATTCAGGAGAAAAAGCACACCAAAAATTATTAGTCAATTTCTCCTTATACAGCAATACCTCATATGTGTCACCGCAAATTAAGAAACTAGACCCATTAAAGAATCTATCTAGGTGCTCAGTGTGCATTTTGACCCTACATGTGTTCCACTGAATTTATTAGAATTGGCACTGAAAAAAATCTATTTGTTTCCACAATAATATGTAGTTTTAGCTCAAATTTTAATTTTCACAAGGACTACAGGAGAGAAAACTATTTCTCCGAAGTTTAACAACACCCCATTTGTGGTCTCAAACTGCTGTTTGGGCACATGGCTTGGCTCAAAAGGGAAGAAGCGCCATTTGGCTCTTGGAGAGCCATTTTTTGCTGGAATTGTTTTCTGACACAATGTCGCATTTGCAAAGCCTCTGAAGTACCAATAGAGTGGAAACTCACAAAAGTGACCAATTTAGGAAACTACACCCCTCAAGTATTTATTTTAGGGATGTAGTGAGAATTTTCTACCCCACAAGTGTTTCAGCTTGATTCTAATAAATTTGCCGTAAAAATAGAAAATGTTATTTTTCGCAATAATATGTATTCAGATCATAATTTTTAATTTACAAAAGGATTACAGGAGAAAATACAACACATTATTTGTTACGCTATTTCTCCCAAGTAAGGCAACACTCCATATGTGGTCATGAACTGCTGGGGGGAGCAATAGGGTACAGAGGGAGCCCCTTCCCTCTGTCAACCACTTAAAGTCTACAGTAGATCGATTGTAAATGCCAAGTTGGGTGATGATGCGAGGGTGTCGGTCTCAGAAATGGCAGCCCTAGGGGATACTGATCTACCTAACAGCCAGGAGAACAGCCCATCTAGTAGTCGGCGGGATGGTAATGCAGGTAAAGCAAGACAATTGATAGTTGTAGGGGATTCTATAATCAGGAAGACAGATAGAATAATTTCTCCCCAAGACCACCTCAACCGAATGGTTTGCTGTCTCCCTGGTGCCAGGGTTCGGCATGTGGTGGAACGGGTGGATAAATTACTGGGAGAGTAAAATGGAGAGGAAAAATAGGACCAAATATGCTAGGCGATATCTAAGGATATATTTATGGCTTGATGAAGACGCATGTCCTGCATTGAAACGCGAAGCCTGTATTTTATTCCATGCATTAAATATGTTCGTTTATAGCAGCGCCTAGCATATTTGGTCCTATTTTTCCTCTCCATTTTACTCTATACCTGGCGGTGAATTTCCATTTACTGGTTTGGACCTGGGCAGCAGCTGTATCCCTGATCTACCTACACACACTATGGGTGTGTCTGCTTTCAACACATCTAAAGCAGCGGTGATTAACCTGTAGGCTGATTTTTCTCTTTTAACAGTGTTGTGCCTGTTCAGCAGAACCTCTCTAGGTGAGTACAATTCACCTTATCCCTGTGTAAATTACTTGTGGATAATCTGCACTATGTGGCGCCGTGTGTTGTTTTTTTTCTCCTCATCCAAATTACTGGGAGGGGCTAGTGATGATCCAGCTGTCGTGGTCCATGTGGGTACCAGCGATAGAATACATGGTAGGTGGAACCTTAAGAATAATTTTAAAGATCTAGGCTACAAGCTAAAGGGAAGGACCTCCAAGGTTGTATTCTCAGGAATACTGCCTGTGCCATGTGCATCACAGGAAAGACAGCGGAAGCTCAGGGAGTTAAATGCATGGCGGACGTCTTGGTGTAGAGGAGAAGTCTTTGGGTTCCTAGAGCAATGGGCTAACTTTTCATTGGGGTACAAACTGTCGATTGATACATTCTGCAGATGATTTGCACCTAAATGGAAGGGGATCCGCTGTACTGGGGGAGAGAATTCTAGCTGGGGTGGCGGAGTATTTAAACTAGGGCTGAGGAGGAAGGTCAATGTATAAAATAAAGGGGTAGTTGGTTAGAGAGGGGTCAGGCTATATATATTGGTGTGGGGAGAAAATGACTGTGGGGAGAGGACTAGACAACAGGATAAATAGATCCTTTTGTTACAAAACAGCAATGAAAATAAAAATGCCCAAATAATGTCAAATAATCACATTTCTGATACTGAAAGTGAAAAATTGAAAGGCAAGTTAAAGTATATGTTCACAAATGGCAGAAGTCTAGCAAGCAAAATGCGGGAGCTGGAGGCCTTGGTACTGGAGGAACATATATATATATATATATATTTGGTGTTGCTGAAACATGGCTAGACTCTTAACATGACTGTGCTTTAAATCTACAGGGTTTTACATTTTTTCGGAAAGACAGGACAAATAGGAAAGGTGGTGGTGTATGTCTGTATGTGAGAAGTAATATGAAGTAGAGTGTGAAAGAGACAATATTGGGTGAAGATTGCGAGGAGATTGAAACCTTGTGGGTGGAATTACAAAGGGGGGTAAACACTGAAAATATTACTTTTGGTGTAATCTATAGACCCCCCCCAATATAACTATAGAGATATAAGGTCAAATATATAAACAAATGAAGCGGGTTGCACAGGCTGGTACTATAGTAATAATGGGAGATTTTAACTACCGGGATATTAATTGGGGTCATGGTTCAGCTTCAACTGCAAAGGGGAGAAATTTAGTCAGCCTGTTGCAGGAAAATTTTATGGGCCAGTTTGTGGAAGACCCGACTAGAGTTGAAGCTCTGTTGGATCTGGTCATTTCTAATAAAGACTTGAGGGCAGAAGGAAGGGGCTGGCACTGTTGCACCAGTAATTAATAATTGAGTGGAGGTTCACATTGGCATTATTCACATTGATGGATCACTGCAGTCAATATGCCCAGGAGGTGCTCATCGATTAGTACAGCACATATAACTTGAAAATCGAAATAGAAAACATTGTTTTCCTGCCCTTTTTATGCAAATGTCATTGCATGTTGTTTCATAACAAATTTTCATAATAACAAGCAGAAAAGTACACAACATATGATAATAGGTGATGCACCATAATAATTTCATAGCATAAAATAACATTATATTGTTTTTCTTAAAATAACAAGGTCTATGTCATAAAAGCACTCAGATCGTTTCGGTCATTAAAACCGAGCGGTTCTAGTGCTCCTGTCTGTAGAATCATTTCAGCCTCTTTTTGTAAGAGGATTTTATGTCTATCTCCTTCGGACATTATTGGCTTGATTTGGATTATGCCTGCAGGTTGCGTTGTCCACATTTGTAATTGCCTTTCGGCCCCATTGCCAATTCTCATTTCCTTTTTCCCTTTGTGCGGCCCTTAACCAGTATATCTTTTATATTTTTACATCTACGAAAGGATACTATTAGTTTTCTAACTGTGACCTCCGCTAGCAACGGGTCATTTTCACCAAATGCCATTTTTTTCTGATGCTATTACGAATTGCATCACTCATAGGACTATGGCCAAAAGATAAAACAAACCATTTATTCTCTCTTACATTTGATTTCTTCTTCTTTTTATTTTGATGTTATAAGGATATTTGATTATTTTTGGTTGCCTTTTTCAATGCCTCCATAAGACCCAAAGGGTATCCCCTTAATTCCAATCTTCTGGTCATCTCATCTGCCTGTTCATAGAATACTACATCACTGCTATTAATTCCTCTAAGACGTAAAAATTGGGCATATGGTAAGGATTGGGTGACATGTTTAGAATGGTAATTATCATACCTTAGAAGTGTGTGGGTAGCAGTAGGTTTTCGGTATCCTCTTGTCTGAACTCTTCCTTCTTCTATAGTTACAATCTCCTGGTTCCCAAATGTATATGTAAAACTCATATTAATACTATTTGTATCGAGATATTGCACAAATTTTAGAAAATCTTCTTGCGTTCCAGACCACACTATAAAAATGTAGTCAATGTAATGCAAGTACAATTGCAAATACCTAGCATAGGGATTAGATAAATTGTAGATCATTTTTTCCTCCAGATCGGCTAGAAATAAATTTGCATATTTGGGGCCACTGGGGTCCCCATAGCCGTTCCTGCCTTTTGATGGTATCATGTGTCATCAAACTGGAAAGAATTGTGATTCAACACAAACTGCAATGCTTCGCAGACAAAATCAATAAACATAAGATCCCCTTTTGTATACTGTAATTGACATCTGACTGCCTGTACACCCGCATCCTGCGGGATGCGAGTGTATAGGCTCTCTACGTCAATACTAGCCAATTTAAAGTCCTACCAACCGAATTCCATCAAAATTGTCAGTAAATCCTGTGTATCCTGTAAATATGAAGGAATATTCCCTAATAGTGGGCGCATCACCCAATCCAAGTAGGGTGAAAGTGGCTCAGTAACTGAGCCAATTCCCACTACGATCGGGCGTCCCAGGGGAAATTCAGTCGATCTGTATACTTTCCGAATGAAATACCAATAAGGTTCTTTCGGGAACGGTGTAAATAGTTTTTCTGCAAAGCTTTCTGAGAAAAATCCATCTTCAACTCCCTTTCTTAATAGTGATCTCAATAACCTTGAGTACAACGATGTCGGATCCTTTTTAAGAATGTCATAAATCGTGCTATTGTCTAACTGACGATGAGCCTCCTGTAGATAGTATTCCCTTGACAGCAGGACTATATCCCCTCCCTTGTCTGACGGTTTTAGGATAACATTTCTATTGGAACTCAACCATCTTAATTCCTTCCTTTCATCAATTGACAGATTTGGATTGGCTGATGGATAAATCAAACACTTCACATCATGTGTGACTTCTTTTTTAAATAAGTCCAATTGTGTATCGGCAGGCAAGGGAGGGTTAAATGTGGATGGTGTTCCACCCTGGAATCTCTCATTATTCTGCGTGTGTTGTTCATAATCTAACTCCTCCAATGGGACATCCATTAGTACATGTAACATTTTTCAATCCTCATCTGTAAAATTATCACTCAGGCTGAATCCTAGAGCTCCTACACTCACCCTTCTTTCGCGAACAGGAGTTTCCCTAATAGAATTATTGTTTGAAAACACTCGGTGTAAATTCATTTTGCATTTTGCGTATTGACCTATATAGATTTATCTCAAACTTAGTGAAGTCAAATTCAGAATTTATGCAGTAATTAAGACCTTTAGAAAGCAAAGAAATACAATCTCAAGTCAGTGTAAGATCAGAAAGGTTAATCACAGTGACTTCACTATTTAGGTTGGGTACACTAGGATCAAGCAAAAATGTGGGGTCATTAGAGGCACAATCTCTTACTTCCTCCATGAGACCTGCTTTCGTTTGACACCTGCGTTGATGCCTTTTTTGCCTCTGGCGACCCCTTAGGATACGCATCCTAAAGGGTTATTATTCTCTTCAGCGACGGGGCTGATGGAATTGTTCGTCAAAGGACCATGCCGGGTCCCGTCTTCTCCATGGCTCAAATCAGATCCTGAATCAGTAGTCCAATAGTCAGAAGCTTTTTGTTGAATCCTCGGACGTCTGTATTTCCGGGTTCTCCAGTTGCCCCAATTGAAAATATGGCCATTATCAAAGTCACCTTAGTCCCTAATAAATTTGTCCTATTTCCGTTCCTTTTATTTCCGACTGGATAGGGATGATCTTTTTATCCACTTTTTTTTTAATAAACATTTGGAATTGTGATTTCGTCAATATCGTTTTCAACTCCATTTTGGCTTTTCCAAGTTCCTCTTTTACTACGGAATACTCTTTCTCAGTACGGGATAAAATGAACTCCGTTAAATTCAGTGAATGCTGTATATGAAGTTGTTTCCACTTAGTAGCAAATTCCACATCCTCCTGATATTGTGACCTATTGCAGTCTTTATACGATTGTAATGAGTACACAACTTATCATGATAGGTGATGCACCATAATCATTTCATAGCATAAAATAAAGTGCCTCAATGTTTTATCATTTCTAATAATGCAGCGCTTGTTGGGAATGTCAATTTTCGTGAAAACCTCGGTAACAGTGATCACAATATAGCTATATTTTACCTATACTGTAAAAAACAAACACAGGCTGGGAGGGCAAAAACACTTAATTTTAGGAAGGCAAATTTCCCCAGGATGAAGGCTGCAATTCAGGATATGGACTGGGAAGAACTAATGTCAAATAATGGGACAAATGATAAATTGGAGATCTTAAAATCTACTTTGGGTAATTATAGTGCAAAATTTATTACTATAGGTAACAAGTATAAATGACTAAAATTAAACCCCACATGGCTTACACCTTCTGTAAAAAGGGCAATATATGACAAAAAAAATGAATTTGAAAAAATACAAATCTGAGGGTACAGCTGTAGCCTTTGTAAAATATAAAGAGCTTAATAAAATCTGTAAAAAGGTAATAAAATCAGCAAAAATACAAAATTAAGGCCTCATGCACACTTCAGTTTTTTCCTTCAGGGTGCTATCCGTTTTTGTCACTGATAGCACCCTGAACCCATTCATTGCAATGGCCCCATGCACACTTCCGTTATTTAAACGGATCCGTTGTTCCGTTCCGTTCAAAGTAGAGCATGTCCTACTTTGCTCAGTGATTCAGTGACCGTGTGGCCCATAGAAGTCAATGGGTCAGTGAAAAAAACGGATGGCACACTGAAGGCTTCCGTGTGCTGTCCGTTTTTGACTGATCCGTTGCCATAGCAATGGCTGGGTGGGACAAATTTCACAGACTCACAGTCTACAGTAGCCAGTCAGTTCTGAAGATGGATGTGGAAAGAATAATAGCATTGGTGCAGGATCACCCAGAACTGTGGGATACGCGCACAGAATGCTACCACGACCGTTATAAAAAGGACGCCGCGTGGGAGGAGCTTGCCAAGAAGCTTTTGACACGCAGATGGCAGAAGGGAACTAGTGCCCAGCGTCACAAAATAAGTAAGTAAATGCACACATTGCACTGCTTGTTTTCTGAGCATGCTTTTCTTTTGTTCCATTGTATGAAATTCTCAGTAAGTAAACTTTACACATCCACAGTAATGTTATTTTCGCATTGACCTGCTGTCTTATAACATGTGCTTTGCAATCCCAAAATTCTGACCGGTATAGACTTTGCGCAGTTTCAAGTGTGTCAGAGGGTAGCGTAGACCTTGCACAGTTGTATTCTGTATTATTTCTAGTAGAGATGAGCGAACTTATGATAAGTTCAGTTCGGCTAGTTCGCCGAATTTCACGAAAAAGTTCGATTCGGACCGAACTAGTTCTGACCGAACCTGTAATTTCCATGCGCCGAGCATGGTACTGTCCAGGGTGCTGATAGAGTTAATGGAATGCACTAACTCTTTCAGCAACCTTGACAGTACCATGCTCGGCGCGCGGAAAATAAAATTTTAATGTAATAAAAAAAATATATAAATACGTTCATACTTACATTCCTCCTGTCCGGCCTCCAGCGATGACGTTTCATCCATGTCACCGCTCGCTGCAGCCAATCACAGGCTGTAGTGGCGGTCACGCTCGTCACGTGACCGCCTCTGCAGCCAATCACAGGCTGCCGCGGCCTCTGCAGCGGATCACAGGCTGCCGCGGCCTCTGCAGCCAATCACACGCTCCTCTCCTGAAATACTCTGTGCTGCCTTAAACTCTGTGGACAGGTCAGGATCCTGTTTCTTTTAAATGCTGCACTGTAGCGCAGCCTTATATCGTGGATCGAGCAGGTTCCCCAGCAGCATTTAAAAGAAACAGGATCCTGACCTGTCCACTGAGTTTAAGGCAGCACAGAGTATTTCAGTAGATGAGCACGGCCGGCCACGGGCAGCCGGTCGTTTTTCCGAGCCGTGCTCCCATTATAAAGTATAGTAGCACGGCCCGTAAAATAAAAAAATAGAACATGTTCTAGCTTTTTAACGGCTCGGGCACCTTCCCGTGAGAAAACGGGAAGGTACCCGTGGCTAACAGAAGTCTATGGGCCCGCTATTTCGGGTCGTAATTACGACCCGTAAATCCAAAGTAAGCCAAGCAGAGTAATCTCAAACTGTTCTCTATGCTCTGAAAGCTAAGAAAACTGCACTAAAAACTTCTTGTAACCTTTCTATGGGTGTTTCCTGGGACATGTGACAGGTTCAAGTGAAGTTCACATCCGTTTTTTAAACGGAAACACGGAACGGAAACGGAGTGCACACGGAAACAAAAACGGACACACGGATCCATCAAAAACGGCCGTTAAAACGGTGATGGAAGTGTGCATCAGGCCTAAAGGCAGGTGGCCAAGGATAGTAAAACTAATCCCAAATAATTCTTCAAGTATACAAATGCAAAAAAGCCAAGGTCTGAACATGTATGACACCTAAATAGTGGTAATGGGGAGTTGGTCACAGGGTTATAAGAGAAGGGAGAGTTATTAAATGTGTTCTTTAGCTCTGATTATACAACTGAAGAACTGTGACTAGTGACTGTGACTGGTATAGTGCCAAGGGACTGGCACAGGGCAAATGTGGTGCCTACTTTGAAAATGGGCTCTAGATCTTCCCCGTGAAATTATAGACCAGTAAGCTTAACCCCTTAAGGACGCAGCCTAGTTTTGGCCTTAAGGCTCAGAGCCCATTTTTCAAATCTGACATATTTCACTTTATGTGGTAATAACGTCGGAATGCTTAAACCTACCCAAGCGATTCTGAGATTGTTTTCTCGTGACACATTGGGCTTCATGTTCGTGGTAAAATTTGGTCGATATATTCAGTGTTTATTGATGAAAAATTGCAAAATTTAGAGAAAATTTTGAAAAAAATTGCATTTTTCAGAATTGAAATGCATCTGCTTGTAAAACAGACGGTTATACCACCCAAAATAGTTACTAGTTCACATTTTCCATATGTCTACTTTAGATTGGCATCGTTTTTTGAACATTATTTTATTTTTCTTGGACGTTACAAGGCTTAGAACATAAACAGCAATTTCTCATATTTTTAAGAAAATTTCAAAAGCCTTTTTTGTAAGGTACCTCTTGAGTTCTGAAGTGGCTTTGTGGGGCCTATGTATTAGAAAACCTGATAAAACACCCCATTTTAAAAACTAGACCCCTCAAAGTATTCAAAACAGCATTTAGAAAGTTTTTCAACCCTTCAGGCATTTCACAGGAATTAAAGCAAAGTGGAGGTGAAATTTGCAAATTTCATTTTTCTTGCTGAATTTGAATTTTATTAATTTTTTTTCAGTAACACAGAAGGTTTTACCAGAGAAACACTACTAAATATGTATTGTCCAGATTCTGCAGTTTTTAGAAATGTCCCACACGTGGCCCTACTGCGCTCGTGGACTAAAACACAAGCCCCAGAAGCAAAGAAGCACCTAGTGCATTTTGAGGCCTCTTTTTTATTAGAATATATTTTAGGCAGCATGCCAGGTTTGAAGAGGTGTTGAGGTGCCAAAACAGTACGAATCCCCCAATAGTGACCCCATTTTGGAAACGACACCCCTCAAGGAATTCATTTATGGTTGTTGTTACCATTTTGACCGCACAGTTTTTTCACAGCACGTATTTGAATTGGGCTGTGAAATGAAAATTTCTTATTTTTACAGGGAACAAAATACCCCATTTTGTTGCCCAATTTGTTCTTAGTTTGGCAATACCCCATTTGTGGTGATAAACTGCCATTTGGGCCCATGGGAGGGCTCAGAAGGAAAGGAGCGCTATATGTTTGTTGGAGTCCAGATTTTGCTGGATTGGTTTTCGGGTGCCATGTCGCATTTGCAGAGCCTCAGAGGTATCAAAGCAATGGAAACCCACCAAAAGTGACCCCATTTTGGAAAATACACCCCTCAAGGAATTCATTTATGGTTGTTGTTAGCATTTTGACCACACAGTTTTTTTCACAGCACCTATTTCAATTGGGCTGTGACATTAAAAAAATGAAATTTTTTCCAATAAGATGTAATTTTTTATCAGAATTTCTTATTTTCACAGGGAACAAAATACTCAATTTTGTTGCCCAATTTCTCCTGAGTGCAGCAATACCCCATTTGTGGCAATAAACTGCTGTTTGAGCCCATGGGAGGCCTGAGAAGGAAAGGAGCGCTGTGTGACCCCATTTTGGAAACTACACCCCTCAAGGAATTCATTTATGGGTAATGTGACTATTTAGACTCCATAGTTTCTTCACAGAACTTATTTGAATTGGGCTGGGAATTAAAAAAAAATATATTTTTTCCAATAATATGTCATTTTAGCTCAAAAATTCTTATTTTCACAAGAAATAAAATACTCCATTTTGTTGCCCAATTTGTCCTGAGTGCGGCAATACCCCATTTGTGGTGATAAACTGCCGTTTGGGCCCATGGGAGGGCTCAGAAGGAAAGGAGCGCTGTGTGTTCTTTGGAGTCCAGATTTTGCTGGATTGGTTTTCGGGTGCCATGTCGCATTTGCAGAGCCCCAGAGGTATCAAAGCAATAGAAACCAACCACAAATGACCCCATTTTGGAAACTACACCCCTCAAGGAATTCATTTATGGGTGTTGTGACCATTTTGACCCCATAGTTTTTTCACAGAACTTATTTGAATTGGGCTGGGAATGAAAACAAAATTATTTTTTTCAAATAATGTGTCGTTTTGGCTGAAAATTTCTTATTTTCACAAGAAACAAAATACCCCATTCTGTTGCGCAATTTGTTCTGAGTGCCGCAATACCCCATTTGTTGTGATAAACTGCCGTTTGGGCCCATGGGAGGGCTCAGAAGGAAAGGACCACCATTTGGCCTACTGGGGATTTTCTAGTGCGAAGTCATGTATGCAGAAGCACCTGAGGTACCAGTACAGTTGAAACCCGCAAGAAGTGACCCCGTTTTAATAACTACACCCTTAAGGCATTCATCTAGAGGTGTAGTGAGCATTTTGACCAGAGACCTACACCCCATAAACTGTAATGTGGGTTCTCCCGGGTATGGCAATACCCTACATGTGGCTGTTATCAGCTGCCTGGACACACAGCAGGGCTCAGAGGGGAAAGACGAGGGGGGATAAGCTGTGCGGAGTGCATCAGGGTAAGTGAAATTGGGGTAAATTATAAACCAAGGGATGTATGATAAATTGTATAACTGACTTTCATACAGAGCTCTGGTTATTCGGGACACGTGTCACATTGATATATTGTGTCATCCCTTATCGCCCTCTTATAGCAGACTTTGCACCTCTTTTGACTTTTTCCCTTCTTGCCAGTTTGGGGAACTTCTCCTGGAAAGTGTTGCCGCCTTGGTACGATGCGTGTGGCCCCGCTTCCAGAAGTACTGGGTGCCCCCCCTTCTTGGTCCCTAAAGATTAGGTTCTTGATAATCACCTCTTGAAATTCCAGGAAAGTTCCCGTCTGGCCTGCACATCGACGTAGCACGTACGCATTGTACAATGCCATCTGTATGATGTGCCCGGCCAGCTTCTTATACCACACCGCATGGCGCTGTAGGGCTTCAGGATTTGATCTTACAAGTCCATCCCTCCCATGTACCTATTGTAGTCCAGGATGCAGTCTGGTTTGGGGGTGGCCTTCCCTTCATATAGCCTAAACCTGTAGGTATACCCGGATGCACTCTCGCAGCTTATACATCTTCACGCCATACCTTGCCCTCTTAGCCGGCAGGTACTCGCGGAATTGAACCCTCCCTTTAAAATGTACCAGGGACTCATCAATAGAAATACACTTCTCGGGGGTGAATGCTTGGGAAAACCAGGCACTGAAACGGTCTAATAGGGGTCTCCGTTTATACAAACGGTCAAAACTGGGGTCATCTCGGGGTGGGCACGGCTCATTATCAGTATAATGTAAGAAGCAAAGTATTGCCTCATTTATTTATTTTTTTAGGTTCCAGTTCAGTTGTGAAGTTGCTTTGAGGGGCCCATATATTATAAACCCCTATCAAATACCCCATTTTAGAAACTAGACCCCTCAAAGTATCCACAACAGCATTTAGAAATTTTATGAACCCTTTAGGTGTTTCACAGAAATGTAGAGCAAAGTAGAGGTGAAATTTACATTTTTTTTTTGTCAGAATATCCTCTTTATACCATTTTTTTTATAACACAAAAGGATTTATCAGAGAAATGCAACTTAATACGTATTGCCCAGATTCTGCAGTTTTGAGAAATATCCCACATGTGGCCCTAGTGCGGTAATGGACTGAAGCCCCGGCCTCGGAAGCAAAGGAGCACCTAGTGGATTTTGAGGCTTCTTTTTTATTAGGCACCATGTCCGGTTTGAAGAGGTCTTGTGGTGCCAAAACATTGGGAACCCCCCAAAAGTGACCCCAATTTGGAAACTAGACCCCTTGAGGAATCCATTGTAGTTTTCTTGGGGTGCATGCGGCTTTTTTATCAGTTTTTATTCAATTTTTAGGTGGCGTGGTGACTAATAAACAGCAATTCTACTATTGTTTTTTTATTCTTTTTTTTTTACAGCGTGCACCATGCGCTGTAAATTACATATTCACTTTATTCTGCGGGGCGATACGATTACGGCGATTCCAGATGTTTATAGTTTTTTTTATGTCTTATGGCGTTTGCACAATAAAATACGTTTTGTAAACAATCATTCACTTTTTGTGTTACCTTATTCTAAGAGCCAGAACGTTTTTATTTTTCAATCAATAAAGCCGTGCGAGGACTTATTTTTTGCGTAACGAACTGTAATTTCGATCAGTACCATTTTTAGGTACATGTGACTTTTAGATCGCTTTTTATTCCATTTTTTGGGAGGTGAAGTGACCAAACAATTGTGATTGTGGTTCGGTTTATTATTATTTTCTTTTACGGTGTTCACCGTGCGGGATAAATAACGAAATAATTTTGTAGTTCAGGCCGTTACGGACGCGGCGATACCAATTATGTATAGTTTATTTGTTTGTTTATATATTTTTATTAATAATAAATGACTGATAAGGGAAAAATGGGGATTTTTACTTTTAATACTTTTAAAACTTTTACTTTCTTATTTTTACACATCTTTTTTTAACTTTTTTTTTACTGTATTACTTTGTCCCACTAGGGGACTTGAGGGCAGGAGGCCCTGATCGCAATTCTAATACACTGCACTACATGCGTAGTGCAGTGTATTAGAACTGTCAGCTACTCACTGACAGCAAGCATAGTGGGTCCTGACGTTGTCAGGACCCACTAGGCTTCCGTCTATGGCATAGCCGGACGCCATTGTTTGGTGTCCGGTTGCCATAGTCACCATCGCCGGCCGCTATCGCGTAGCAGGCCGGCGATGGCAGCTTAACCCCTAAAAAGCCACGATCTCTATAGAACGCGGCTTTTAAGGGGTTAATCAGCGGGGACACAGCGATCGGTCCCAGCTGTAGGAGCTGCGGCAGCTGCTGTATGAGATAGCAGCTGTCACAGCTCCTGTATGTGTCGGGAGGACGGCCGAAACGGCCGTTACTCCCGAGACGTACTATTAGGTCATGGAGCGAGAACGATACAGCTGCCATGACCTAATAGTACGTCCAGGAGCGGGAAGGGGTTAACATCCATCGTGGAGGAAATGTTTGCGGGGCTATTGAGGGTCTATATACAGGATTATGTGACAAAAAATAGTATTATAAGTGACCGCCAGCACAGTTCTATTAAGGACCGAAGTTGTCAAACCACCACTTGATTTGTTTTTATAATGTGGTGAGCAGAAGCTTAGACAGAGGGGCTGCTGTAGATATATTGTTTTTGGAATTTGCAAAGGCATTTGACACTGTCCCTCACAGAGGTCTAATGGCTAAATTAAGGACTCTAGGTTTAGAAAGTATAGTTTGTAATTGGATTGAGAATTGGCTCAAGGACCGTATCCAAAGAGTTGTGGTCAATGATTCCTACTCTGAATAGTCCCCGGTTATAAGTGGTGTACCACAGGGTTCAGTGCTGGGACCACTATTATTCAACTTGTTTATTAATGATATGGGATTAATAGCACTATTTCTATTTTTGCAGATGACACCAAGCTATGTAGTAATGCACAGTCTATAGAAGATGTTTGTGAATTGCAGGCAGATTTAAACAAACTAAGGCCTCATGCACACGACTGTAGCCATGTGCATGGCCGTGATTTTTGGTTCGTCCGTCCGCCAAGTGTCACCCGTGAGCCGCCTGAAAATCGCGGGCCGTGCACATTGCCGCGTCCATTATTTTCTATGAGCCTGGACCGCAGAACACGGCCGTAATAAGACATGTCCAATCTTTCTGCAGTCCAGGCTCCTGGGCCATGCACTGGCCATGGAAACCACGGTCGTGTGCATGGGCCCATAGAAATTAATAGGGCCGAAATTCTCCCGTGGATTTTCGTGGGAATTGCGGCCGCAAAAGCACTTTCGTGTGCATGGGGCCTAAGTGTTTGGGCGTCCACTTGGCAAATGAAGTTTAATGTAGATAAATGTAAAGTCATGCATCTGGGTACCAACAACCTGCATACATCATATGTCCTAGGGGGAGCTACACTGGGGGCGTCACTTGTTGAGAAGGATCTGGGTGTACTTGTAGATCATAAACTAAATAACAGCATGCAACGTCAATCAGCTGCTTCAAAGGCCAGCAGGATATTGTCGTGTATTAAAAGAGACATGGACTCGCGGGACAGGGATATAATATTACCACTTTACAAAGCATTAGTGAGGCCTCATCTAGAATATGCAGTTCAGTTCTGGGTTCCATTTCATAGAAAGGATGCAATGGAATTGGAAAAATTACAAAGAAGAGCAACGAAGCTAATAAGGGACATGGAGAATCGGAGTTATGAGGAAAGATTAAAACAATTAAACCTATTTAACCTTCAAAAAAGACGACTAAGGGTGGGACATGATTAACTTATATAAATGTATTAATGGCACATACCAAAAATTTGGCAAAATCCTGTTCCATGTAAAACCCCCTCAAAAAACAAGGGGGCACTCCCTACGTCTGGAGAAAAAAAGGTTCAACTTGCAGAGGCTACAACCTGTGAGAACTGTGAATCTATGGAAAAGTCTACCGCAGGAGCTGGTCACAGCAGGGAAAGTAGATGGCTTTAAAAAAGGCTTAGATAATTTCCTAGAACAAAAAATATTAGCTCCTATGTGTAGAAGTTTTTCCCTTCCCTTTTCCCATCCCTTGGTTGAACTTGATTGACATGTGTCTTTTTTCAACTGTACTAACTATGTAACTTTGTTACTGTTGCAATGCGATGTCATCGGTATATTACAGTCAGCATGCACAGGAGCTGTGCCCATGCCATCCCATAACTGTACGCACATTTGGGGACTATACCGCTAAAATGGACATAGTTACGTCCTTTTGCAGGAAGGGGTTAAGGCTATTTCACACATAGTGGATTTGTTGTGATTTTTTAGTCTAGATTTGTGAACAGAAATTCTGCAGATGAACAAATCTCATCCAGATGCAACGGAAATTCTCCAGAAATTAACTGAAATTAGCAGATTTTTTTAATTAGCAGTATTTCAATTTGTACTGCAGAAAGTACACAACTGTGTTGCAGATTTTTCCCATTGAATTCAATGGGGAAGAAGATATTAACAAGCAAATCCAAGTATTGCAGTCATTTGCATAAAAATCCACAGTACTTAGATGTGCTTAGAACCACAAGCATAGCATAGTTAGTTTAAAATAATGTTAAATTAAAAGAACACTATAAACTCTGTACACCCGGCCTCCAGCAATAATTTGTTGTATAGACACATGACCGGTTACATGTGACGATAACTTATCGCTGGAGGCTGGGTGTACAGAGACTGTTGCAGACGTTGCCATAGGGGTAGAGATGAGCGAACCGGGACAACCGAACCCGGTTTCGGTCCGAACATCGTGAAAAGTTCGGTTCGCAGCGAATCCGAACTTCACCAGGTTCGGCCGAACACGTTTTGACCGAACCCGGCTTATGAGTCACTGATTTTCCGGTACGCGACGTCAGGAGATAGTCACTGTCCAGGGTGCTGAAAGAGTTAAGCGATCGGCAGTAACTGTTTCAGCACCCTGGACAGTGACTTCCGATCACAATATACATCAACGTGTAAAAAAAATAGAAGTTCCTACTTACCGATTACTCCCTGCTTCTTCCTCCAGTCTGACCTCCTGGGATGACGATTCTGTCCAAGTGACCGCTGCAGCCAATCACAGGCCAGTCATGTCAGCCAGTCATGGGCTGAAACGTCATCCAGGGATGTCGGGCCGGATGTCAACAGAGAGGGACGCGTCACCAAGGCAACGGTGACGCGTCCCTCTCTTGACATCCAGCCCGACATCCCTGAATGACGCGACAGTCCTTGTGACTGCTGCAGCATGTGATTGGCCTGTGATTGGCTGCAGCGGTCACATTGGCTGAAACGTCACCAGGGATTTCGGGCCGGATGTCGAGAGGGACGCGTCACCAAGGCAATGGCCGGGAGGCCGGACTGGAGGAAGAAGCAGGAAGTTCTCGGTAAGTACGAACGTCTTTTTTTTTTTTTTGTTACAGGTTGCTCTATATTGTGATCGGAATTCACTGTCCAGGGTGCTGAAAGAGTTACTGCCGATCAGTTAACTCTTTCAGCACCCTGGACAGTGACTATTTACTGACGTCGCCTAGCAACGCTGCCGTAATGCCGGGTTAACACATGTAGCCACCGGTCATTACGGGAGCTCCATAGACTTCTATGGGCTGCCTGTGCCGTTATCACGGCCACGATTTTTATGGGCTTTCTTGAATTACAGGTTCGGTCCGAACTAGTTCGGTCCGAATGGAACTTTTTCATGAAATTTGGCGAACCAGCCGAACCGAACTTATTATAAGGTCGCTCATCTCTACATAGGAGCACCAGGGGAGATGAGTGTAGTGCAGGTTTTTTTTGGACACTCTGCAAAAAAATCCCCATGATTTGGTGTTGATTTGCGACTGCAGAATTTAGGGTCTGTATTATAGGCCTGCGGTTCTGCTGAGCCAAACTTAGATCACTTCAGGGTTCCCTGGAGATCTTAGTTTGGTTTAGTAGAACTTTGGGTGTCCAATTGTTGAGACCATAAAAAAGTGCCCATAGGATACAATCCTGCTTTGGCTAAAAAGATAAACACATAAAAAATTGTCATGTATGAACCTCTCCGTATCTATTTTCTCTGTATAAAGGTCTTCTTTTTTTAACAGATCAAATTTTATTTGTAAAACGTTAACTCCCACCATTTCGTGAAACATCCATGTCTGAGTTTGTCATAAGCTTTACAATTAGGGGGACATACAAGGGGGGATTATAGGGTTACAAACCTTCCCTTTTGTTCACTCCTCCTGACCGCGATTCTCCTCTTTAGGTTGTTGTACATACAGATGAGTTCTCCCTTTACTTGTCTCTAAACCCAAATGCATGGTGTGAGATGTAAAACAAACATGTAAAAAAATTATATACCTCCGACAGATGCCATTTGTCAGCCATTTGTCGGCCATAGACTCCCATGTTAAAAAAAAAAAACGTATAACCGTCATAAACGTTAACCTATACTTTTTCTTTACTGGATGACATGAAATTGTGTTGAATTGCTATCATGGCAAATTGTATAACTTAACGCAAGAAAAGCTAAGGGTGGACACATCTGTACAGTCTGCATGCAATGTTGTCTGCCCATCACCATTAGATGGCAAACAGCATTTCATACAGACTGCAGTCTTGTCAGAGAGGAAGGGGAGGGCAAGCTCCAGCATTTTGACATTACTGCTGACAGGAGCAGACCTGTTCTGATGTGCCCACATTTGCCTGTGAAAGAAATCGAGCCGATAAGGTAAGTGTGTCACAGTGTATAGCTGGGTGTATCACAGTGTGTATGTATCTGTGTGTATATGTGTCACAGTGTGTGTGCGCATTTTTGTCTGAATATCACAGTGTGTATATGTGTTTGAATCTATATTTGTGGGAATATATGTTGGTGTTGTACGTACGTACGTACGTACGTACGTACGTACGTACGTACGTACGTGTGTGAGTGTGTGTGTGTGTGTGTACAGATGCAGCCATCTTTACCTTGACTTTTAACGCATTAAATAAACAATGGCTAGATCTCTTATCTTTTTCAATGACTTTTCAATGGCTTTTGTTGTGTGATATGCAGGAAGTTATCAGAGTCAAGATAAAGATGGCTTCATCCGTACATATACATACATATAAATTTACTATTCAAGTACGGTCGTGAAACACTCCCTCTCCTTTACATAATCCTGCATATGCCCCTGTTTACAATGATATCCTACCACCATTAACATCTCAAAGAAGCTTAGTGTAGGGGCTTGCAAAGCATTCTCTAATCCTTGTCTACTACAATATGTACTAATTGGATGTGTTAACTGTCACGATCACAGGGTATGTGGACCCACTAGGCTGCTCTGTCGTAGCGGAGATGCAGCTGGCCTAATCACAGTCTATACAAGAGTCTATAGCAGTTCGTAACACACAGGTACCTGAACTAGTCCAGACAGTGGCCGAGGCTTCAGCACGGATGGAGGTGGGTGCAGCCGGTTGCTGCCAGACGTGGCGGATAATACTAGGCATGGCAGACGACACAGGACGTGGCGGAAGATACTGGACGTGGCAGAAGACAAAGGACTGGGAAAATGACACTGGACGTGGCAAACGACTGCAGGTGCAGTAGGACATGACTACAACACTAATAGGCCCAGGAACAAGAACACAACACGCGATACAGGATACAGGTAACAGGGCATGGGTAACAACTGGAACAGGATAACACCAAGGGACCGTTTGCAAGACTGACATGGGATACACTAACAATGCTCAGGCATGGATCAGTAGGGCAGTTCCCTTCTTATAGTCCAGGAAATTATGTGTACTTCATAATGCTGATTTCCAAATGTGCGCGCGCTGGCCCTTTAAGACCGGACACGAGCATGGGCATGCACCCTATGGGACACAGCGGACCGGAGCTGAAGTGAGCGCTGGCGTCTCCTAGGAAGGAGATGCGAGCCAGCGCTCACAGATCCATGGCTGTGGCCGTCGGGGGTGAGTAAACTTGACGGCCATGGACGCTACAGTATCCCCCCCCCCCTCTTACACCTCCTCTTCTTGGGGCCAGAGCGAGAGAGGAATTTCTTAATGAGAGCAGGGGCACTGAGTTTCTGTTCCGGCTCCCAGGACCTCTCCTCAGGACTAAACCCTCTCCAGTCCACCAAATAGAAAGTCCTTCCTCCTACCCTTTTGCAGTCCAATATCTCCCTCACCTCAAACACATCAGATGTACCGCTGGGAGCAACTGCGGAACTGGAAGTCTTAGGGTGTGTTCACACGGCAAAGCCAAATACGTCTGAGATTACGGAGCTGTTTTCAGGCGAAAACAGCTCCTGAATTTCAGACGTTTTTAAAAGTGCACGCGTTTTTCGCGGCGTCCATTACGGACGTAATAGGAGCTGTTTTTCAATGGAGTCAATGAAAAACGGCTCCAATTACGTCCCAAAAAGTGAAATGCACTTCTTTGAGGCGGGCGTCTTTTTACGCGCCGTCTTTTGACAGCGACACGTAAAACTACACCTCGTCTGAACAGAACATCGTAAAACTCATTGAAATCAATGGGCAGATGTTTGCAGACGTAATGGAGCCGTCTTTTCAGGTGTAATTCGAGGCTTAAAACGCCTGAATTACTTCCGTAAATAGGCCGTGTGAACATACCCTTACTGTAGCGGTTCAGGACTACTGGTTCAGGAGGGACACATGAAAGGAATTGGGGATTCTGAGGGTAGGAGGCAGTCGCAGTTTATAGGAGTCAGGGTTTATCTGTTGCAAAGTCTCAAAAGGTCAGAGGAACCTGGGAGCAAGCTTGTATGAAGGCACCTTTAAACTAATGTTCTGTGAGGACAGCCAGACTTTGGTACCTGGAAGATACTGAGGTGGCTCTCTTCTTTTTGTATCCGCTTTTCGCTTCATGCGATCGACTGCCCGCAAAATAGAGGACTGGGTCTATTGCCAGATTTGCAGAAAGTCCCCAAATGCAGAGTCAGCAGCAGGTACCGGAGATGTAGTCGACACAAGGAGAGGGACTGTAGGATGTTGACTTACACAATGTAAAATGGCGTGGAAGTGGTGGACTCACTTGTGTGGTTGTTATACGAGAACTCGGCCCATGGAAGAAGCTGTACCCAGTTATCATGCTGCAAGGAGATGAAGTGGCGGAGATAATTCTCCATAATCTGGTTGATCCTCTCGACTTGCCCATTGGACTGGGGTGATAGGCTGAGGAAAAGTCCAATCTCACATCCAGGAGTTTACAGGGGGCTCTCGAGAATTTTGAGGTAAATTTAACCCCCCCCCCCCGATCGGACACAATGAAGGAGCAATCCATGCAAGCAGAACATTTTCTGAACAAACTCGCCAGTCGGGGAGCAGAAGGTAGGCCGGTCAGCGGGATAAAATGTGCCATCTTAGAAAACCAGTCCACCACTACCCAGACAGTGTTGCATCCTGCTGAGGGAGGAAGGTCTGTGACAAAGTCAATCGCAATGTGCTGCCAGGAGACACTGGGTACAGGCAGAGGTTGGAGCAGGGCAGCAGGCTTGAGGTGAGCAACCTTGTTAGAAGCACACACCGTGCAGGAAGAGACAAAGTCCACCACCTTCTTTGAGTAGTGTGAGCCACCAGAAGTGACGCCTAATCAGGTCTCGGGTCTTACGAACACCAGCGTACCCAGCCAGTTTAGAACTGTGTCCCTAGCGGAGAATTCTTCTCCTGTCAATGGAACAAAAGTACTCTCCGGAGGGATGTCTCCAACCTGCAAAGGATTGGCAGTGATGCTACAGGACGGGTCTATGATACTTTGAAGGGACTCCACTGTGTCATCCGTTTTAAATGACCTGGACAGTGCATCGGCCCTCACATTGTTGTCAGCGGGACGATAGTGGAGCACAAATTGAAAACAGGTGAAGAACAGCGACCACCTGGCTTGATGGAGGTTCAGCCATTGGGCCGACTGGAGATAGATGAGGTTCTTGTGGTCGGTGTAGATCAGGATGGTGTGAGCTTCGCCCTCCAGCAGATGTCTCCACTCCTCCAGAGCCAATTTGATGGCCAGTAGCTCCCGATCCCCAATAGAGTAGTTGCGCTCTGCAGAAGAAAAAAGTCTTGAGAACTAGCCACATACTACTGCCTTTCCTTTAGAGCTCCTCTGGAACAGAAGTACACCTGTACCAACAGAAGAAGTGTCCACCTCCAATGAAAACTGCCGAGATACGTCAGGATGATGGAAGATAGAGGCTTAAGTGAAGGCTGTCTTGAGGCTAATAAATGCAGATGCTGCCTCTAGAGTTCACACCCTTCTTGGCAAGGGTAGAGATGGGAGCCGTCAGTGATGAGAAGTTTGGGATAAACTACCGGTAGAAATTGGCGAATCCCAGAAAACGCTGTATGGCCCTCAGGCCTTGAGGACGTGGCCATCCAGGACAGACTTTAGTTTCTCAGGATCTATCTTGAGACCTTGATCTGAGATGAGGTAGCCCAGGAAGGGCAAAGACTTATTTTCAAAGACGCATTTCTCCAACTTGACATATAAACGATTCTCACTTAATCGCAGTAGAACCTGACGGACATGCCTCCCATGGGTCGTCGGATCTGGGGAGAAAATCAAAATATCATTGAGATCTACAACACAGACATAGAGGAGATCTCGGAAGATATCATTGACAAATTCCTGAAAGACTGCACAGTCTACACAGTCTGAAAGGCATCACCAAGTATTCATAGTGTCCGTTTCGGGTGTTGAACGCCGTCTTCCACTCGTCCCTTTGACGGATTAGGATCAAAATATAAGCCTCACACAAGTCTAATTTTGAAAAAATCAGTTCAGATATAAGTGGCAACGGTATTTGTTCTTGACCGTGATGTGGTTGAGACCACGTTGGTCAATGCAGGGTCGAAGAGATCTGTCTCTCTCCTTAACGAAAAAGAACCCGGCCCTGGCCAGGGAGGAAGACCTTCGTATGAAGCCCCGCTCCAAATTCTACTTGATATAGGCTGACATGGATAGAGTCTCTGGCAAGGAGAGAGGATATACTCGTCCACGGGGAAGAGAAGCATTTGGAACCAGTTAAATGGGGCAGTCATAATTCTGATGTGGAGGTAGCGTCCCCCTTGCTGAAGACATCCGCAAAACTAGCATACTGAAAAGGTAGCTCGGAGAGTGAGCAGAGGGGGCAAAACAGGACAAACTTGTGACAGGCAATGGACATCGTTACAGGTATCGATAGCAATAGATCAAGGCAGGCTGCAGGCAAGGATAGTCAGGTTCAGGCAGAGGTCAAAAACGGGAAATCCAGACAAAGGCAGAAGGCAAGAAAACAGGGAACCAGGGTACAGGCATACTCACTGGGAACTTGGTTGAACAAGCAAGGATTGAGAGGAAGGAGGATCCTTAAATAGGAAGTCTAGGAATTTTGGCACGCGCTGGCCCTTTAAAAAGGAAAGAGTCAGCGCGCACCCTCTAGTCGCTACAGCCACACATAGTGGATGACGGCCGTGGAGGGAGGTGAGAGATGCAGTAACCTGACGACGCCCAGAGGCTGCAGAGCCTCCGGATCGGGTAAGTGGAATGGAGGTGGAATGGTATGAGGAAATGGAGGGTGCAGGAACCAGAACAGAGACCGTTGAAGAGGCGTGAAACGGTGTGGCGGCTGTTTCAATGGCATCTGCGACCCCATTGAAGAACTCCAGTCAAGAACCGGAGCATGTAAGTGAAGCCATGGAAGATCCAGCAGGATAGGATTGATAGCTTTCGGTAATACCAGGAAGGCGATCTATTCCGAGTGAAGTGCTCTGACTTGTAGTGGTGTCAATGGTTCCGTAATGAACACAATCGGATCGGACAATGGTAGACCATTCACAGATGCAACAGCCAGAGGTCTCTCCAGAAGAACTGTGGGTTGATGTAAACGATCCACTAGATCCTGCAGGATGAAATTAGCAGCTGCTCCGTAGTCAAGATAGGCAGAGGAGGGATGTGACGTCTCTCCGGAGACCATGGCCACAGGAATCGATAATTTGGAAGAGGTTTTGACGTTTGGAGACGTCCCACCTAGAGTTGCCTCTCCATCCAACTTTAGATGCTGGAGTTTCCTGGTTTCTGTGGACATTGGCACACAAAATGACCCTTAACCCCTTCAGGACTGAGGCTGTTTTGGCCTTCAGGAGGAAGCCGATTTTCAAATCTGACATGTGTCACTTTATGTGGTAATAACTTCGGAATGCTTTTACCTATCCAAGTGATTCTGAGAGTGTTTTCTCGTGACATATTTTACTTTATGTTAGTGAAAAAATTTGGTCGATAAATGAAATATTTATTTGTAAAAAACACCAAGATTTCGAGAATATTTGCAAAAATTTGCATTTTTCTAAATTTATATGTATCTGCTTGTAAAACAGATAGTAATACCACACAAAATAGTTACGAGTTTACATTTCCCATATGTCTACTTTATCTTTGCATCATTTTTTGAACATTCTTTTATTTTTCTAGGCGTTACATGGCTTGAAACGTTAGCAGCAATTTTTCATATTTTCAAAAAAATTTCAAAAGGCAATTTTTTCAGGGACCAGTTCAGTTCTGAAGTGGCTTTGAGGGCCTTATATTTTGGAAAGTCCCCATAAATCACCTCATTTTGAAAACTGCATCCCTCAAAGTATTCAAAACAGCATTGAGAAAGTGTTTTAACCCTTTAGGCGTTTCACAGGAATTAAAGCAAAGTAGAGGTAAAATGTAGAAGTTTCATTTTTGTTTTTCAAAAATTAATTTGTAATACATTTTTTTCTATACCATAGAAGGTTTTAACCAAGAAATGCAACTCTATATTTATTGCCCAGATTCTGCAGTTTTTAGAAATATCCCACATGTGGCCATAGTGTGCTAATGGACTGAAGCACAGGATACAGAATCAAAGGAACACCAGTGGATTTTAAGGTCTTCTTTTTATTAGGCACCATGTCCGGTTTGAAAAGGTTTTGCGGTGCAAAAACAGTGGAAACCCCGCAAATGTGACCCTATATAGCAAACTACACCCCTGAAGGAATTTGTCGAGAGGTATAGTGAGCATTTAGACCGCACAGGTTTTTTTGCTGCATTTTGTGGAATTAGGCTGTGCAATTGAAAATCACATTTTTCAGATAAAAGGTACAATTTTTTAATTTTTACAAGGACTAAAGGAAATAAGACACCCCAACATTTGACAAGCAATTTCTCCCGATTATGGCAATACCCCATATGTGGTCATAAACTGCTGGATGAACAAACGGCAGGAGTGCTATTTGCCATGTAGATTTTGCTGGATTGGTTTCTAGGCGCTATGTCGCATTTGCAGAGATTCTGAGGTACCAGTACAGGGGAAGCCCCTTAAAGAGGCTCTGTCACCAGATTTTCAAACCCCTATCTCCTATTGCAGCAGATCGGCGCTGCAATGTAGATAACAGTAGCGTTTTGTTTTTTTCAAAAACGAGCATTTTTGGCCACGTTATGACCATTTTTATATTTAAGCAAACGAGCCTTTCTTATGTACAACTGGGCGTGTTTAACCGCTTCCCGACCGCCCACTGTATATTCACGTCGGCACTTGCTGGGCTCTGTGCAGTGCCGACGTGAATTCACGGTGGGTGTTAAAAGCGCGATCCAGGTGTCTCAGAGTAGCGCTGACACCCGGATCGCGCTGTTATCACCTGCCTCTGGTCCCGGAGATATGATCGGGACCTGATTAGTTCAGGTCCCGGTCATGTGATCGCAGGGAAAGTGTGTTGTAGCAACGAACTGGAAAGTTTGTTGCTATAACAAACTGGAAAGTTTGTTGCTACAACAAACTTTCCCGGGGACCGATTGCGGGTGCTGCAGTCGGTTACAAGGCAGAACCGGGGGCCATATAACGGCCCCCGGGTCTGCCATGCACAGCAGCCTATGAGAACTAGCCGGAGGCAGGTCCTCATAAGCTTCCTGTCAGTGTGACTCTCAGCGTCACACTGACAGTTTATAATACGTTACACTACCTAGGTAGTGTAATGTATTATAGCAGCGATCAGTTCTGCCAGTCCTCAAGTAAAACAAGTAAAAAGTAAAAAATAAAGTAATAAAAAAGTTTTATAAAAGTGTAAAAACAAGTTATAAAAGTTACAAAAAAAAAAGAATGCTTTTTTTCCTATAATAAGTCTTTTATTATAGGAAAAAAATGAAAATGTAAAAAAAAGTACACATATTTGGTATCACCGCGTTCGTAACGACCCAAACTATAAAACTATAATATTATTTTTCCCGCACGGTGAACACCGCAAAAAAAATAATTAAAAAACAATGTCAGAATCACTTTTTTCTGGTCATCAACCCTCCCAAAATATAGAATAAAAAGTGATCAAAAAGTCGCATGTACCCCAAAATAGTACCAATAAAAACTACAACCCGTCCCGCAAAAAACAAGCCCTTACACCGCTTTTTTGACGGAAAAATAAAACGTTATGGCTCTCAGAATAAGGGGACACAGAAAATAAATAATTTTATCAAAGTGATTTTATTGCGCAATCGCCACAAAACATAAAAAACCTATATACATATGGTATCGCCGTAATCGTACCGACCCGCAGAATAAAGTAAAATTTCATTTATACCGCACGGTGAATACTGTAAAAAAAAAAAATACAAAAAACATTGTCAGAATTTGTTTCTTTGTCACTTTGCTTCCAAAAAAATCTAATAAAAAGTGATTAAAAAAAATCGAATGTACCCTAAATTGGTACCAATGAAAACTACAGATTGTCCCGCAACAAATAAGTCATCGCACAGCTCCGTTGGAGAAAAAATAAAAAAGTTCTGGCTCTCAGAATATAGCGATGCAAAATGTGCAGAGTGTTCCAAAAGCGGATAAGATCGGGCGCCATTTATCAGTGCGACACCGGCCACATATCTGCGAATTATTATTTATGTACCCCATTATTATACCCTCTTATTATACCCTGATGTTCTCCGCACAGATTACATATCCCCCCCACATCATAACTGAAATACCAGCAAAACCCCAAACAGAACAGTTACCAAGCAAAATCTGCGCTCCAAAAGCCAAATGGCGCTCCCTCCCTTCTGAGCCCCACAGCGTGCCCAAACACCAGCTTACGTCCACATATATGACATTTTATATCCGGGAGAACCCGCTCAACATTGTATGAGGTATTTGTCTTCAGTGGCACAAACTGGGCACAATATATTGTGCATTAAAATGGCACATCAGTGGAAAATTTTAATTTTCACTTTGCACCATCCGCTGCGCATTAACGCCTTGGCGCACCACGACTTAATAGCATGTAGTGGTGCGAGGGGTTATTTATGGAGCGGGCTCATGCGCTGTGCACGCTCCATATTCTGCAGGTGTCCGCTGTGTATTACAGCTGACACCCGGGACTAATGGACAGGAACAGCGATCGCGCTGTTACAGGAGCCTGTAAAATGACATTATACTGCAATACATTAGTATTGCAGTGTATTGTACCAGCAACCTAATGATCGCTCGTTCCAGTCCCCTAAAGGGACTTTTGGGAGGTTTCCACTGTTTTGGTACCTCAGGGGCTTTGCATATGCGACATGACACCCGAAAACCATTCCAGCTACATTTGAGCTCCAAAAGCCAAATATTGTTCCTTCCCTCCTGAGTCCTGCCGTGGGTCCAAACAGCAGTTTATTACCACATATGGCATATTGCTGTAATCAGGACAAATTGCTTTACAAATTTTGGGGTAATTTTTCTCCTTTATTCATTGTAAAAATTAAACATTTCTATGTTTTTTCAGAAAAAAGTAGATTTTCATTTTCACGGCCTAATTCCACTAAATTCAGCAAAAAAACTGTGGGGTCAAAATGCTAACTATACCCCTAGAACAATTCCTTGAGGGGTGTAGTCTTCAAAATGGGGTCAGTTTTGGGGGGATTCCACGGTTTTGCTTACTCCAGGGCATTGCAAATGCGACATGGAACTGAAAACCAATCCAGCAAAATCTGCGCTTCAAAATCCAAATGGCGCTCCTTCCCTTCTGAGCTCTGCCGTGGGTCCAAACAGCAGTTTAGTACCACATATGGGGTATTGGCGTAATCGGGAGAAGTAGCTTTACAAGTTTTGGGGTGCTTTTTAATCTTTATTCCTTGCAAATATTATTTTTTTTTATATTTTTTCAGAAAAAAAGTAGATTTTCACTTTCACAGACAAACTCCAATAAATATAGCAAAATACCTGTGGGGTCAAGATGCTAACTATACCCCTAGATAAATTCCTTGAGGTGTGTAGTTTCCATAACCGTCTCACTTTTGGGGGATTTCCACTGTTTTGGCACCACAAGACCTCTTCAAACCTGACATGGTGCCTAAAATATATTCTAAAAAAAGGAGGCCCCAAAATCCACTAGGTGCTCCTTTGCTTCGGAGGCCGGTATTTCCGTCCATTATCACACTAGAGCCACATGTGGGATATTTCAAAAAACTGCAGAATCTGGGCAATAAATATTGAGTTGCATTTCTCGGGTAAAACCTTCTGTGTTACAGAAAAAAATGTATTACAAATGAATTTCAGTAAAAAAAATACAATTTGTAAATTTCACCTCTACTTTGCTTTAATTCCTGTGAAGCGCCTAAAGGGTTAAGAAACTTTCTGAATGCTATTTTGAATACTTTGAGGGGTGCAGTTTTTAATATGGGGTGATTTATGGGGTCTATCTAGTACATAAGGCCCTCAAAGCCACTTCAGAACTGAACTGGTCCCTGTAAAAATGGCCTTTTGAAATTTTCTTGAAAATGTGAGAAATTGCTGCTAAAGTTCTAAACTTTGTAACGTCCTAGAAAAATAAAATAATATTCAAAGAACTATGCAAATATAAAGTAGACATATGGAATATATAAAATAGTAACTATTTTGTGTGGTAGGGCGGGTTCACACATAGCGGAATTTCACTTAAATTCCGCTGCGGACACTCCGCAGCGTTAATCCGCAGCGGAGCCGTTTCTCCATTGACTTTCACTTTAATTTAGCAGTGTTCCGTTTACACGATGCGTACAATTCCGCTGCGGAGCATAGGCTGCGGAGCGGAATTTGGTGTCCGCAGCATGCTCTGTCTGTTGCGGAGCAGTGGCGGACTGGTTGCGGACTCATGGCGGAATTTCTCCATTGACTTCAATGGAGAGTCAAAATTCCGCAATGAAGTCCGCAGATCTTATGTGTGCTGCGGAGCGTATTGTTTTTACTACCATGACATTTCTTCATTCTGGCTGGACCTATGTATTTCTAGGTCTACAGCCAGACTGAGGAAGTCAATGGGGCTCCCGTAATGACGGGAGCGTTGCTAGGAGACGTCTGTAAATAGTCACTGTCCAGGGTGCTGAAAGAGTTACGCGATCGGCAGTAACTGTTTCTGCACCCGGGACAGTGACTACCGATCTCAATATACATGTATCTGTAAAAAAACATATAAGTTCATACTTACCGAGAACTCCCTGCGTCTGTCTCCAGTCCGGCCTCCCAGGATGACGTTTCAGTGTAAGTGACGGCTGCAGCCAATCACAGGCCAAGCACAGGCTGCAGCGGTCACATGGACTGGAGCGTCATCCAGGGAGGTCGGGCCGGATGCCGAAAGAGGGACGCGTCACCAAGACAACGGGCGGTAAGTAGGAATTTCTTTGACTTTCACTAGGGAAAGTGCTGTCCCTTCTCTCTATCCTGCACTGAATAGGGAGAAGAGAAGCACTTTTCCTGCAGTCCGCAGCGGCCAGTCCGCATCAATTTTCTGCACATTTTGTGCAGATCCGCTGCAGAATCTGCAACGCAGATTCTGTGCGGCATTGATGCGGACAGTTGCGGAGGAATTCCGCCATGTGTGGTCATGCCCGTATTACGATCTGTTTTACAAGCAGATACATTTAAATTGAGAAAAATCATAATTTTTGCAAATTTTCTCTAAATTTTGGTGTTTTTCACAAATAAGCAATGAATTTATTGACCACATTTTTCCACTAACATAAAGTACAATATGTCACGAGAAAACAATCTCAGAATCGCTTGGATAGGCAAAAGCATTCCGGAGTTATTATCACATAAAGAGACACATGTCAGATTTGAGAAAATGGGGCTGGTCATGAAGGTCAAAATGAGCTCGGTCTTGAAAGGGTTAAAGTTATATCCAACTAGGCGTGTATTGTGTTCGTTACATCTGGGCGTTTTTACTTCTTTTACTAGCTGGGCGTTGTGAATAGAAGTGTATGATGCTGACGAATCAGCATCATCCACTTCTCTTCATTACCACCCAGCTTCTGGCAGTGCACAGCCACACAGCGCCGTCTATCTACATTGCAGCGCCGATCTGCTGCAATAGGAGATAGGGGTTTGAAAATCTGGTGACAGAGCCTCTTTAAAAGTGACCCCATTTTGCAAACTAGACCTCTAGAGGAATTCATGATAGTTTTCATGGGGTGCATGCAAATTTTTGATCAGTTTTTGTTCTATTTTTTAAGAGGCGTGGTGATACGACTACGGCTATACCATATGTTTATAGGTTTTTTTATGTCTTGTGGCATTAAGTTTTTATTTTTAAAAAAAATCTGTGCGAGGGCTTGTTTTTTACTTAACGAATTGTAGTTTCGATCAGTACCATGTTAGGGTGGTGACCAAAAAAATTTGGATTCTGGTTTGGTTTATTATTACTTTCTTTTATGGCGTTCACCGCATGGGATAAATAAGGAAATACTTTTGTAGTTCAGGCCATTACGTACGCGTCAATACTAATTATGTATAGTTTATTTATTTATTTATTTTAATAATAAAGAACAGATAAGGGAAAAAGGGGGATTTTTACTTTTAATATTTTCAAACTTTTATTTTGTTTATTTTTACACAATTATTTTATTTTTTTGTCCCACTAGGGGACTTGAAGGCAGAAGGCCCTGATCGCATTTCTAATATACTGCACCTCATGCATAGTGCAGTGTATTAGAGCTGTCAGCTAGCATAGTTGGTCCGGACTTTGTCAGGATGCACTGTTAGTCCATTGTCAGTTCATTGTTAGGCCTCCGGTTCCATAGCAAACATCGGCGCCTGCGATCATGTTGTGGGGCGTCAACGGTGGTTTAACCTCTAAGAAGACGCGATCGCTATTGAACGCGGCTTCTAAGTGGTTAATCAGCAGGGACCACCGAGATCAGTCCCTGCTGAAGGAACTGCAGCAACTGCTGTACGAGACAGCAGTTGTCACAGCTCCTGTATGTGCCGGAAAGGATGGCCGAAATGGTCGTTCCTCCTGTGACGTACTATTCTGTCATGGAGCGCGAAAGATGCCATGTTATTATGACGGAATACTACGTCAAGGAACGGGAAGAGGTTAAGTAGATTGAAATCAGTTTGCCATCCGTAAGGTACTTTTACACTGGCACTTTTTGGACCAGTGCAACTAGTGCCGATCAACGAGACAGCTCATTGATCAGCGCTCTTTTACTCCCTTCACAAGGAGCTAGTATGGGGACAAGCGCTCGTTACTCCGATCGCTCGTCCCCATACATTTGTGTCTCATGACGGCAGCACGTCTCCCTGTTTACAGAGGGAGATGTGCTGCTGACCAGGGCCGGCATTTGGGGTGTGTGACCTGCGTCATCGCATAAGGCGCATCACTCCAGCAGGTGAAAGGGGGCGCTGCGCTGGATTCCTTCCCTTGCTTGTGTTTCTGAAGTGGCCAGACCCGGCGAATTTTCAACTGCCTTTCTGCCCGGGTGCACCTTCTCTGCTCTCAGCGTAGCATAACTACCTTAGCAGCTGCTATGGGGCCCGTGGCATGAGGGGGCCTGTGTCATCCACCGAAATGGCCCCCACATCCGTCCGGTGGCGCCGCTAGCAGCCGCAATGACTGCTATAGTGGTAGCGAAGCTACATTCAATAGTATCTGCGTGAGTATATATTTTATCGTTTTTTGGGGGGACTGTCTACATGGGGGTGGTGGGGGGCTGTATAGCACTATCTACAAGGGGGAGCTGGGGGGCAATGTCTACCAGGGAGATGCAAGGCACTGTCTACAAGGTGGAGGTGGGGGCACTTTCTACAAGGAGGATGTTGGGGGGCTGTATGGCACTGTCTACAAAGGGGAGGTGGGGGGCTGTATGGCACTGTTTACAAGGGGGTGGTGGCTGTATGGCTCTGACTACAAGGGGGTAAGAGAGCTGTATGGTGCTGTCTACAAGGGTGAAGTGGTGGCTGAATGACACTATCTACAAGGGGGAGATGGTGGGGCACAAAAGGGGCATTATACTGTGTTGGGGCACTTAGGGGATATTATACTGTGTGGGGGGGCCACTAACGGGGAATTATACTGTGTGGGGGCCACTAAGTGGACATTATACTGTGTGGGGGCCGTTAAGTAGACATTATACTGTGTAGGGGCACTACAGGGGACATTATACTGTGTGGGCACACTTAGAGGACAAAATACTGTGTCCTTAAAGGGGTTATAATATATTATGTTATGAAATATTATTATACTGTATGGGGCAGCTATGGTGGCATTGTACTGTATGGGGCACTAAAGAGGCACTATACTGTGTGGGGGACACTAAAGGGCATTATACTGTGTGGAAGAGCAATATACTGTGTGGGGGCACTTAAGGGACATTATACTTTGTGGGGGGCACTAAAGGGGGCATTATACTATGTGGGGCACTATAAAGGGCATTATACTGTGTGGGGGCACAAAAATGGCCATTATACTGTGGAGGGGCATTATACTTATTTATGGGACATTTTTTTTATGATGGAAGTGGGGCGCCAAACGAAAATTTTACACAGAGCGCCATCTATCCAAAGGCCGGCCCTGCTGCCAACAATGATAATATTTTTCACATGTTAAAGCGTCTGCACTGTCATCTGCTGATTGCTGCTCTGTTTACACAGACCAATTATTGGCAATGAGCATTCTCTGAACGCTCGTTTGCCCGATAATTGGCTAGTGTAAAAGGGCATTTACTGTTAATGTAACAGGTTGCTGCTAATGGATTCTGGGGAACCCTTGATCAGGTTCTGAGCAACCCTGGTTGGTAAACACTGCTCTACTAAAGGGAGTGGAACAAGAATTTTTATGGGGTTTTCAGGTCTAAGACCTATAACATGTGGCCTGCATTACTTAATATCATGATATGAAAATCAGAAAATCATGGTAATCGTCTGATGAAGTACTCTCTTCTGCTACAAATAAAAATAATAAGAAAAAGAGGCTCACGTCCATGTCAACTACTCTGTAATAGCTTTAGCTATATATAGTATTATAGTAACAAACTCTGTCTGTGTTCACATTAAGTTTCTTGTCTCAGTTTAATGTATATGCCGGGAAAAGCTCACAACATATATGTTAAACGTCAGCTGTGACGAATGCCTTACAGTGGCATCCGTCACCCATAGGCCATAATGGCATCTGTTCGACATATATGTAATACGTTTTTCAATAGATTTTTAGGACATATTTGTTAAACGGACACTATTAAAGCCCATAGGTGACGGATGCCACTGTTAGGTATCCATTTAATGCACCAGTTATACTTAGGCTATAATGTTGTGTACGACACTATTCCATACATTCAATTTGCTGAATACTGACGTAAACTGATGAGATGGAGGCAAAACTACACTTTGTCTGTCTGACAATGGAAGCTCAACGGACATGTTTAGCGAGTAGGTTGGGGCTTTTGCGACATACATGCTAAACGTAAATATAAAAATGTGACATGAACAGGGCCTATCATCCTACTTTACAATGTTAGAAAAATGGTTGTGTGTCAAACTTTTTCGTTAAAAAAAAAATGCAAGAATGGATGAGTAATCTCAAATGACAGGTAACAGATGTAATTTCTAAAGACTGATAAGTAATTGCGAACACACGAGTATAGCTTAACAGTTATGTGATAATCACCCAACATCCAAACTGAGAAGTTTCCCCTAGAACTCGGAGATGGCACTCAGAGGGCTAACGCCAGAAAACAGGCAACCCTATATGCTCATTATAATTATCTCCACTCTAATTGCAAAAGCTGAAATGGATGAGCATTTGTGCTATTGCGGGAATAAATATGCCTCTAGTCGATATTTACAGTTCTTTACTACATTGCAATTTTGTTTGCAGAACATTTAGCACACAGACGTTTTACAGGCGAGGCTGAATATACGGTAGGATCCATAATATGCGCCTGCACAGTCTATTGAAATTTAACCTCACTGAAATTTTCTAATATAGCCGAGAAGCTGTACACAAGTCACATCCAGCACCTACCATTGGCCAAAGATGTTTCTGCTTCATAATTAGTATTTCCCAGACAAAGATAAAATGTTTCCATCATAAATAGAAGAGAGCTTCAAAACGTACATAAAAGAGAACAAATATCGGCAATGTAGTCTCACTCCATTATAACAAAAGGTTTTTGTCATAGATTATCTTTACTTTCATGTGTAAACTTGACTGGTACATAATTCACAAAGATAAGCAACATCCAACACATTTCAGACTAAGGAAAAAGAAACAAGATTATTGTGTCTGGATAGCTCAGAAGCCCGCTATATGTATTAGTGTGTAATTTAGCAAATGTAGCTTTGCATGATCTGCATTTATACTGTTTTATTCAGAATCTGGGATTATTTATTATCTGCCACATGCTGTGTTGAGCCACAAATTCACATAAGCAGCAGAAAATCTGTAGAGTTGTTCAATGTTTTAATCAATTTCAAGATCTTCATTGTAGCTCTTATGATTATTCAAATTTTTACTTCATCCTATAAAAGAGCTGTTACACTTTTACTGGCACAGAATGTAAATTGGTCTCTATGGTAACAGACAACAAACAAACCCTGTGTAGTCTGATCCTGCAGTAATACTTCCTTCTTTCTCTCTACACTTTTTGGTAATCTACCAAATGTATGTAGGACAGATAGAAAGGAGTCTGAATGCAGGATCAGACTACATAGATTTGTTTGTTGTCTGTTACAATGACGCTACATTGTAGTTCTCTGCACAGCAGGTGGTCTGAAGCGCAACTGTTCTGGAAACTAATGTGAAGCAGCAGTGCCATACATCCGTTTCATACATCTTCAGCATGTGTTGTTTCTTCAGCATGTGCATAGACTTTTACAAGCTCCATTTAGATGTATGGAATGTAATTTCAAATCTGCTGCGTGTGGACATAAAGCTTCACACTAGACTTTGAACAACGTCTACTAAAAACTAGAGGGGAAAAAAAACATTTTTAACTTTAAAATAAAAAAAATACTATACTAACCTCTTCTGGCACTCTGGGCTGCTCTGGGTTGATTAGGCCTCCTGGGATGATGTTTTGTCCCATGTGATCGCTGCACCAATCAAAGACTGCAGCGTCACATGGGGCGAGACGTCATCCCAGGAGGCTGGCTCAGCACAGACCAGCCGGGGGAGCAGGGACTCTTTTCTACGGTTACGCTAGGTGTGTATATTCTTATTTTTATTTTTTTTGCTTAAATCCCCTCTGCTCTCCTTTTCTTCTCTGCAGTGGCAAATCCAGATAAAACATTTGTCCAGAATTCCCTCTGGAATCTGGGTGGGATTCGCTGCATAGTTTTCCAGAGAATATTGATCTGGGTGAACATACCCTTATGCCTAAGCTTCCTTCTCAGATGCAGAATTTCAAAATGGCTGCACCTCTCCTGAGTTGTTGATAGACTGCAGTTAAGAATACTGTGAAGTCTCTCAATTGCTGTTTTTGTGATTTCTTTGCATAAATTACTTTTAGCGTTGTTTATTACATAGAGATATCTAAAACTTTGGACATCCTTTTATTCCTTTAGTCGATTCAATTAATGGTTTGTCGATTTGTTACTTAACAAAGGCTCCCAGGTCTCCCTTAATTATATCCCTATTATCACATGCCTGATAGGTTGCCTGCCAGTGTAAGGGTCAGTTCACACATTGCGGAAATACTGTGGATTTTCCACAACAGAACATCTGCAGCATAATACAGTAGCAGCAAAGTGGATGAGATAGAACATATCTCATCTCCTGCGTAATTACTCAGTGGAAAAAAACGCACACAAAATGTCATGCCTTGCATTTTTTGAATCCGCGGCATATCAATTGTAGTTGCGTAAACGCTGCTTATTTGTTGCGGGTTTTCCCCATTGAATTCAAATGGGGAGGTAAAACCCGCAACAAATAGCAGATTTTGCGTTTTTTTGCGGCAGATTCGCAGCGTTTCCGCCCAAAAAAAATGCAACTCAGAAAAAAAATAAAATTATAATTACCCAAAAGTCTGTGTTTTTTCCAGCAGGCCGGCCTGCTGGGATGACGATTCATCCCATGTGACCGCTGCAGCCAATCATAGACTGTAGCGGTGGTGAAATGGGATGAAACATCATCCCAGGAGGCCGGCCAGGATGACGTCAGAGTGCCGGCCCCCTGGGATGACGTTTCATCCCATGTGACTGCTGCTGCAGCCAATCACAGGCTGCAGCGGTCTCCAGCGGCCATTACATGTGAAAAAGTGCACCACAGTTTGATGCGGTCTTTCGCCCGGAATTCCCTGCAGTGCACAGGGCGAATACGCTGCATGCTTTTACTCTGACAGGCAAGAATGCTTCAGAATACAATAGGGGAATGTATTAAGACTTGCGTTTTATATGCCAGTCTTAATCTAAAGAGCACTGGAGTAAGATACACCTTATTTATTAAGAGGAGCATTGCTATTTATAAAATGTGTGCATCTCTGGCCAATCATGTGCCAGAAAGTCAAATCTACTCCAGCTACGAGCTGGAGTAGATTTTTGCTATAATTTACAGCTGTGTTTGGCAAAATTAATAGAAAATGTACTGGGCTGCAGAAGGCTCAGCCACCTTCCGCTAAGCCCAGCTGACTTTTTGTAAAGCGTTCCATAAGTGACACAAATGCTTCAAAAATCAAATATTTTTGCGAAAATTGGGACTTTTTTGGCGCCTTGTTCACACCAGAAACAAAAGTGGTGAATTCTGCCTATGATTTTTTTTTTTTTAATCTTTTCTATTTTTTAAAAATAGCTCACGATAAAAAAAAATACATGTTTGGCTCCTTTGCAATTATAATGACCCATAGAATAAAGTTAACTTAAGTAAGTATACCACACAACACATGGCATAAAGAAAACAAAAATCAAAACGATGGCAGGTTTGCTGTTTTTTTATATTCCCCCTTAAAACAACATTAAAAATAAGTTAATAAATTATATGTACCACAAAATAGTACCAATAAAGAGTACAACCAGTCCTGCATAAAAAACAAGTCTTGGAATGTTGCGACACAAAAATGACTTTTTTCCACAAAAAGTGTTTTTATTGTTCAAAAGTACTAAAATATATTAAAATAACTATACATATTTGGTATTGCCGTATTTAAACCAACCCGTAGAATAAAGTTAACTTGTTATTTTTACCAGAGGGTATAAAAAATCTACAAAAAAACATTTGCGGAATGGATATACATATTTGTTTTTTCCTTTTTTGCCCCCCTCCCCAAAAAAACAAAACGTGAGGATATTACAGGTGAAACCTCAGTCAAAATGTCTCTTTGGGCTGCAAGATGATCCCAAATGAAAACAAGAACTTATGTTTAACTTCTTACGTTATCTCTTTTTTTATGAAGCGCAGAGAGAGGAATTACATAATAACAGAAGATATTATATCTAATACATAGAATAGCAGATCATGACAACACGGCTCAACAAAACACTGTGTTGAGCCGTGCTTCTACACAGTAAAGTCTGCACGTGTCAGTGTCAATACAGACAGTGCAAAGCAGCACGGAGCCATCCTGCTCCCAGAGTACAGAGCAGGACAGAGGGATGTTCACATGCACAGTGGCTGCACTATTGTATATTTAATAGGACCTGAAGAGAGGTTGGCATGGCTGGTACTCTGCATCCATGTCCTCAATAGCTGGGCATATCGGGACAATGGGACCAGGGAAAACAGAGAATAACGGGGGATAACAGTAAGTTTTCTTTTATCAGAGGAGCAAAGCATTTTTTTTTAATATAAAGTCCAATTTAGGAGTTTTTTATTTGCAGATCAGGAAGCATATAAGGGGCATTCCCTGTAATGATACTAAATCTTTAAGTACTAAAATAGGCTGGTCCTTGAGACATGTTGGAAATAATTTATTTGCAGATGTTCTAGGAGTAGTGAGAGCAAAAATTAACTTGAAGCTCCCGGGCCCCAATGCAAAATTGGGTAAGGGGAACCCATATACTATGTGCCATTCATAAAACTTGTGTATACTTATGTGGCAGAGGGGCTTTTTGACCCACTCAGGCAACAGCGCCTGGGTGCAACTGCCAGCTGTGTAACCCCTATAGCTACACACCTGGCAGATGTTCACTGTTTGGAACTAGCACTATGTAAAACAGGGTTGGACAAAGGAGCTTCTAGAATCCCAATGTGTCTAGAAATTTGCTCCTGGTGGAAAACTTTTTGAATTGTTTTCTATTGATGTCTATAGATCTTATTCTCTGGCTACTGAAAAAAATAAATCTAATGAACTACTGGAGTGGTACAGATGTAGCCATCTTTAGCTTGACTTTTAATACATTAAATACACAGTGGCAAGAAACTTGATGTTTCTTAATAGTTTTCAATGGCTTTTGTTGTGTGATATCACGCTGAAGCAAGTTAACAGAGTCAAGATAAACTTGGCTACATCTGTATAACTGGCTCCTAAAATCAACAGTAATGTGTCCACGACTAATATAAAAGATGGTCTGACAGACGACAAAGAATTTTGTGTGAATTATTTATACTGATTGTAGCAAAAAAAAAATCTCCAGTGATCTAAAAGTGGGCTGTTATAAGAACTCTTAGCATCTACTGCACCCCAGAGCACATCAGAGGGGAGCACATCAGAGGGGGGCTCATCAGAGGGGAGCACTTAAGAGGGGAGCGCACACACCTGCACTGTATCTGAGTTATCTCTATATCCTTGCAGTTAAAAAACAAAGTAAACATGTTTGACAGAGCTGCCTGACTTGTAGCTCATCAAAAAAGGCACCATAAGCTGTAAAACAAAAGATATTTGTAAGCATCATTGAACAAGGAAGGGTGGTCACAACCTAACTGCCATTACTGTGATAGGAATAATAATGGCACTAATTTGGCAGAATGATAATTTGTTAGAACAAAAACTATGCAGATACAAGTGTAATTACAGTGAAAGGTCGCTGTCTAAAACTCCAGCTATTGCTGCTCCCATGGCATCATTGTATTTAGCCTTTTGGTATTATCAGATTTGTGTTACAATTATTTTGCCTATAAACCTGTCTGCTGTTTAGCTAGTGAATGGGCATAGATTTAGATGTTGTAACTCAACCAAACGTTTTCACCAAAACTAGTGTTTTGAGAGGAAGCTGATAATCTCAATTTATGACAGATGGCATATAGGTTCTTTTAAAGATGTTTATATTCATATTTAAATATATGTGAGATAATTAAAAAACAAATCTGGTCAGGGGCGTCGCTAGCATGGGATCCCAAGCGACTGCCACATTCGGGTCACAGCGGTCGCAATTGCGACTGGGCTGCGGCCGCATCTATGTAAGTTACTATAGTAACTGGGGCCCAAGTAATAAAATACACGTTCCCCTGTTACTATAGTAATGACACATACTTACCCACCTTCCTTCCCGAACGCAGCAGAAGTCCTGACGTCATGACGTCACAACGCTGTGCGCCGTGGATGACGTCCTGATGTTAGATGGTGTCGGGACATCCGCTGCACCCTGAGCCAAAGAGGAGGGTAAGTGTAACGTTATGGTCTTCTCGGGTCCTGTATCGAAGTCTACCACATGTTAGGCTTAGATACGGGGCCCCAACAGACAGTTATCTTATATAGTATAAGATTACGGTCTGCTGGGGTATTGTGTCTAAGCCTACCTTGTGGTAGGCTTAGATACAGGGTCTAACAGACAGTATCACACATAGGCCCTGTATCTAAGCCTACCACATGTGTTACTAATGGGGTTTTTGTGTGTTTGTGTCCTTTACAGTTTCTGTTGTTGGACTACGTCAGATTCGAGGACTACTTAGATGACGGCTTTTTGTATTTTCAATAAAATGGTTAATAAGGGTTGTGTGTGTGGTTTTTTATTTAAATAAAATATTTTTCTACGTCTTTGTATTTTTTATTAAACTTTATTACTACCGCTTTAGTAATGGCCGCTGACTGATTGACAGCGTCCATTACTAAGGCGGGGCTTAGTGTTAGCCAATGCTGAGGCTAACACTAACCCCTATTATTACCCTGGTACCCACCGCCACCAAGGGTACTGGGAAGTGCTGGGTACGCTCCTGTACCTGACCATTTGTAAAGATAAATGGGTACTGGGGCGGCCCTTCCCACCCTGGAAATGCTAGCCCGCTGCTGCTGTGTTGTATCTGGCTGGTTATGAAAATTGGGGGGGACCCCACGTCATTTTATTTTTATTATTTTACTCTTTTTATTAAATAATTTGAAAAAACGCCATGCTCCATTTTTCATAACCAGCAAGATACAACACAGCAGCAGTTGCCTAGCATTACCAGGGTGGGAAGGCCTACTGTTTTGGGCCTTTCCCAGCCTAATAATACCATCCTGCGGCCGCCCTTTTGCCCGGCCATCCCTATAGATGATCGGGTACTGGATCGTACCCAGCTCTTCCGGGCACCCCTGGTGGGGGTGGGTACCGGGGTAAAAATTGGGGTTAGTGTTAGCCTCTGCACCGGCTAACACTAAGCCCTGCCTTAGTAATAGCCAGTAGCTATTAATAAGGCAGTAGTAATAAAGTTTAAAAAGATACAAGGACATAAAAAAAATATTTTATTGAAATTAAAAAAAAACACACAAGCTTCATTAACCATTTTGTTGAGAATAAAAAAAGCCGTTATCGAAGTAGTCCTCAAATCTGATGTAGTCCAACAACCAAACCTGTAAAAAAAAAACAAACACACAAGAAAATTTTTTGTAACACATAAAAAAGCAAAACAATTATTATACTTACCTTTCCTGGGTCTAGCGCTGGAGCCACAATGTCAGCGAGCTGGGCCCTATATACAATCCTATCGTGTATGATACTGTCTGCTGAGCCACTGTATCTAATCCTTTCTATAGCTATAGGGTCAGAGTGCTACAGATATGCTGTCATATATATATATATATATACAAACACACATACATACACACACATATACATACACGCACACAGTTTTTTTGGGGGGGTGAACATACGTTAGTACAAGGATACTTACTGCTGGGGCCCTGTATCTAAGGCTACATTCACACGAACAGATTTACGCACGTAAGTCTGGTCGTGTGCTTTGCGTTTTGCATCAGTGTGCTTTGTGTGTGGCATGTGTCTTTCACGCACTTGCAAGCACTTTTTTTTTAAAATGAAATTGATGCTTGAAACACGGACAGCACATGGATGTTGTCCGTGTGCTGTCCGTGGTTTTCACACACCCCTGGACTTCAATGGGCGACTAGGTGCGTGGAATACACCAATATAGGACATGCAGTGAGTTTCACGCAACGGACACTCGCGTGAAAACTCACGCATGTGTGAATAGCCTCATTGATATCAATGGGTCCATGTGCTGTGCGTGATTTCAACGCACAGCACACAGACGAGATTCACACTCGTCTGAATGAGCCCTAAGTCTATCATGTGTGATACTCTCTGCTGGGGCTCTGTATCTAAGCCTATCATGTGTGATACTGTCTGCTGAGACAATGCAGCCTTAGGGCGGATTTACACGAGCGTGTGCATTTTGCGCACGCAAAAAAAGTGGCGTTTTGCGTGCACAAAAGGCACTTAACAGCTCCATGTGTCATGATCATATGGTGCGCGGCTGCATGCTTTTTGCGCAGCCGCCATCATTATGACACTCTGTTTGGATGTTTGTAAACAGAAAAGCACGTGGTGCTTTTCTGTTTGCAATCATAGTTTGCCTGCTGTTTTGCGCGAATCACGCACGTCCCACGGAGGTGCCTTCGTGAAGCATGCGAGATTTTCACGCACCCATTGACTTCAATGAGTGCGTGATACGCGAAAAACGCAGAAATATAGGACCTGTCGTGAGTTTTACGCAGCGGACTCACGCTGCGCAAAAATCACTGACAGTCTGCACTGCCCCATAGACTAGCATAGGTCCGTGTGATGCGCGTGAAAATCACGCGCGTGGCACAGACGTATTACACGTTTGTGTGAATCCGCCCTCAGTTTTATAGATATTCTAGCTACGATGTATATTTAGAAGAAATAATAAAAAAAATTTGGGGGGGGTAAATATATGTCTCGGAGCTTATGGCCCTGATCTTTTAAGATCCTAGCAGCGCCCCTGCATCTTATAGGTTTTTGTATAATAGTGATCACATCAAGTAATACACTACCTGTAAATAATACATGCTGTGCTCTGGCAAGTGCTACAGTTGTTTAGGTCTTGTCCAGTTCGATAGAAGATGCGCCTGTTTAATAAAGCCAAAAAAGAGAAATTAATATATCAAGACAATTTTTCATTAATTTCCATAAATCTACTACATGTTGTACATGTCTTCATGTGGAGTTTTCAACTTTTGTCCTTAAAACGTAACAGGATTTAGTAAGTTTGTTGCATCACAGAAACTAAGAACTCTTGAACAAGCCATTGCATGTCATATTACAGAGGGTATTTTCCCCCTAGAAGCGTTGCCTCGCGAAGACACCATGGGGTGACACGCAGAACGTAATTTTTTGCTGGATATTAGATATTATCAATGTACGTATGTGCTGATACGAACAGATATGGTCTGTTTAAATGAGGATCTGTTCACATCTGCGTCAGAGTCTCCATTCAGAGCCACAGTTGCAGATGCTGAACCACACAGAAACTTGAGGGACCCCATTGTAAATCAGTGGTATCCCTCTTAAGTCAGATCCGGCAGCGTGGTGGATTCTGCTATGATCAGGAGCCACAACGCAAGTGTGAACATACCCTAAGAGAACTATAGACTTTAACTATAAACTTTTGTGTTTTTTGAATCCCTGTGTCATGCACCACACCCTCAGGTCCTTCATTTGGCGTAATACAATGTATACGTTTTGCCCAGAGTGATCCTTTAAGAAATACATATGGAATTATTCTTGTTCTTTAGCATGAAAACTGTACCGTACCCTTCACTGAATGCTCTGGCCTTTTCCAAGTCTTGGATTACATTCAACAGCATCTTAATCTTCTCTTGGTTTGACTGTAAGGATTCTTCTATGGTTTGTAGTTTACCTTGTAGAGAACAATATTGGCCATGTGCCTTGTGTCCTGGGTTTGTCAATTTGCTATCATTATTTGCACCATGTTGTATACCAATCTTTTGCTGGCTAGACATACTTTCTGTGCAACCAGTGGTCTCTGTATTGTTTTTCTGTGATCCAGTTATGTCAGTTTCTTTATCTTGTAATCCATCAAGATTTGTTATTGATGTCAATTCATGACTGTCATTGGGTTGAGGAGCAGATTCTTGACATTTTTCTAATTTGTCTGTCTGCTGGTGTTCTGAGTGAAAGCAATATGATAGATTGCTGTTAAAAGACGGGGATAAAGTTAAAATCCTCTTACATTCAATGTTTGTGTTTTTTGGTAACAACTCATTTTGTCCCAATGGACAGAATTTTTCCGCTTGTTTTGCATCCTCAGATCTGTTGATCTGTTCTACACATACACGTGAAGGTTGTAAGATGTTGAAATTTTTTTTTACAGAACATTCCACAGGAATCTCAAAATTTTTATACATCTGTAGATGAGTATTTGACTTGTCCGTCTCCTCTAATGGGTTCTTAGTTGGGTTCTCTGGCACTTGGATTGAGACAGCGGCCTGTTCAAGCATTTCAACAAATTGAAGTCCTGAGCACTCATTTATAGGTCCATTACTTTGTGCTTTAGGTACAGTATGTAATAGTGGAGAAGCTCTTCTGATCCGTTTTAATCCCTCCTCAAATTGGTCACTTCGTGTAAGATGAGATATTTGGGTAGCTATGTCATCATCTAATAGTTCACCATTAACCTGGGAACAGCTAGACTGTGAGGACAGTATGCCTTTAGGCCTAGTTACTGTAGCTTTTTTTGCCTTAAAGTTTGGAAAATGTTTCCTGAGACTAGGAGATGTCTGTATAGCAATATTTTGAAGTCCTTTCTGTGAATGAGGATAAGCGAGCAAACACATTGACCTGTTGTGGGTTTTTTCAGCTTTTCCGTTGACCGACCAGATGTTATCACAAGGTTTCATATCTGATCCCACAAAGTCTGGTGCATCTTGGGTTGTGCTGTCCTCCTTAAATCTGACTTGCTGGGACTTGTTTTTACGGTGATTGGTTTGTTTTGTAGGATCAGAAGTGTCAAAGCTTTTTCGATTTAGAAGCACAGGACGAACTTTCATTGTTTGTTGTTCCATTGAGTTGCAGGGTATGTTTGGTTGACAACTCGCTTCTTTGCGACCCATTGCAGTAGGTCACTGAAGTTGGAAACTTTGTCCTGTGTTAATAACGTCCTTATAATGCTTAACGGCAGCGTCCATTGTTGAACTAGTTTTCTTCTGTATTTCCAGACAAATCCTTGTAATGTTTTTAATTTTCTCATATAAAATATACTGATGTAATTTGTGTTACCAGCATAAAAATGTATCAGCAGTTAAACAACATGTTTCGCTAATAATAGTTTTGTATTTCTGGTTGATTTTTTTTTTTAATACTTTCTATGATGAGTTGAATTGATTGTAGTTTTAGTATTGCTAATTTCTTTCTTTTTTTTCTTGCATTCTTTTTCCTCATTTATATAAATATGATTTTTAATCATTTTTAAAACATTCAATATGTTCCTTTAGAATCATCACTGCTATGTGTAATAGTAAATGTAATTCATGTACACGTCTATAACTCCTTCTTCTTTTTTGTGTCCGGTACCACTGTAACAATTACATCGTAGCAATCATTTGTTGAATATTGACTAGGGTTGAAAACTTCGTCTTGGAGCATTTGGCACAGATGATATTATTTCTTTGCTTAAATGATGAAATAAATCAGTCACAAATGAATAAGTAGTAAATGTTAAAGATTGTTGTTTCACAGTTTGGCATTTCATTAGCCATAGGAGGTGCCCTGAAATACAAAATACAATTTTGTCAGATTTTGTCTATTTTAAAATAAAACATCACTAAAATGTCCCATCGATAAGATATGTAATAAAAATAAAATGTAAGGGGATCCAAGCACTGATCATGAGAATGGAATGGCTTATGTTCCTTTTGCCAGAGAGATCAGGCCACGCATATGTGGTCTCTTCCCATTGAAATGAATGGAAGTTATGAAGACTACCCATGTTTTTACACTGTGTTTTCCATAACTTCCATTGGTAGGAAAACATATTTAAAGGCCATGGACACCTTTGACACAAAATCAAAGATATTTTTTTTTTTACATATGTTAGTGGTAACCTTGAGTTACAAAACCTGCACTAAGTTTCAGGTGGCAATCTCCATCTTTTCATTAATTTTTCAAATCCCCTAATATTTTGTTTGCAACCTGCTCCTAGTTTAAGACTTTGCTAATGTGGGCGTGTTCCTCCCACAGTTTCATTCCTGTGCTGTTTTCCCCTTCAGATATAGAAACTATTGCTGCCTGTGTGATCTCTCCCTCCTCCCCCTGCAAATTCTGCCATGGGTTCTCTCCTCTCTATACCCGTGATGTTGCCCGTGTGTGATCTCCCCCTCCCGCTGCAGACTCTGGTTGCTCTGCTTCTGCTCGTATACAGAGAGAGCAGATCATGTCAGCCAGGAGCAGCGAGGAGCAGAATGCTATTGGAATCTATGTCAGAAGCAGCACCACAGCCAACTAAGTTTTACAGACTCTATAGCAACAAAATAGTGGGGAAATTTTAATGATGACTGTTTAGAAAGTTGCTTAATTTTGTATTTAAGAAGCAAATGAACAATTAAAAAACAATATCAGTGCACAGCCACAATTCACCTATATTAATCCATGTAGAGTGACTAAACCCAATATAGCACTGCATTCTACAAACTGTATTTTTGGGAAATCTATTAGGATCCCAGCTAATGGACTGAGCTATATATTTATTAATTAATTAATTCTTTTTTTGGGTGGGGGGTTGCATTTTTGTGGCATATTAGCTCAATGTGCCTTAGTAGGATCCATAACAATAAAATCAGTTCAAATCAGTTGAAACCTTTAAACTCATCGCTTAATATGACTCTACACAGATAATTCATGTGAATGTACAACACAAAAATGGATTATCAAGAGGCAGGCTAAACATAATTCATGCATATATCCTACTAAACAGGTTGCTAGTTCATTTATTTGAAACCATTGTGTGCCACGTCCGCTTATGGAAAATTGTATTCAGTTCTTTCATCTCACCTTATTTCTCACTATTACCACATGTAACATATCAGTGATGAAATCCCAAAGCTAAAATCAAGAAGCTAAAATTATTATCAGCTATCAAAATATTTTTATAAGGGTAACTGACAATCATGTAGTCTTGTATTTCATTAGTCTTCGAGTGGTCCTTGGTTTCTGTGCAACCCATTTATATCCATTATAGTAGGTGTCACGTTGGGTATGTGGACCCACTGGGCCATACCGCCTTGATGGTATGGCAGCTGGCCAACAGGACATAGGTCACAGTCTATAGTTTGTATAGTGTACCTGTGGTAGCTCAGACAGTAGCAAAACAGGCTCGGCTGGGACTAGGCAGCAGGCACACGCCAGGCTTGGAACACAGCACAGCACAACTTCAGCTCAACACGGTACTTGACCAGGATAGCGCGGGATATAGGTTACTGGTAGCAGGAACGGGAAACACTGTGAACTGGAAAACACTTAGCAGACCATTTGCAAAGACAGACTAGGAAAACGACAACAAGGCTCAGGCATTGCAGGGAGGGGCACAGCCCTTCTTATAGTCCAGCCCTTGCTGTCTTGAGCAATCAGCTCAATCTCCCACCTATGTGCGACCTGGCTCCTTGTCTGGACAGCTCAAGAGCGCACCCTGGTGGTCACTGTGGAACAGGACGGCCGCATGTCAGAAGGGCGGAGAGAAGGGCGCCGGCCGGATGGAAGGAGTTCGTGGTCAGCGACCATGGACGTTACAGTATCCCCCCTCTTTCGCCCCCTCCTCTTGGGACCAGAACGAGAGAGAAATGAGGGTAGGACCATTGAGATTCTCTTTGGGCTCCCAGGACCTCTCCTCCAGACCAAACCCCTCCAGTCCACTAAATAAAAGGTTCTCCCTCTTACTTTTTAGTGTCCAAGATCGCCTAACCTCAAAAGTATCTGATGAATCACTGGCAGCCACTGCAGGAGTGGAAGTCTTGGAGTAGCGGTTCAAGATCACAGGCTTGAACAGGGAGACATGGAAGGAGATGGTGATCTTGAGGGTAGGAGGCAGCCGAAGCTTGTAGGAGACAGGGTTGATTTGCTGCAAAATCTAGAAGGGTCCATGGAACCTGGGAGCAAACTTGTATGATGGCACCCTCAGCCGGATATTCCTAGAGGACAGCCAGACCTTAGTACCTGAAAGAAACTGGGGAGGCTCTCGTCTTCTTGTGTCTGCCTTTCTTTTCATATGGACAACCGCCAGCAGAATAGAAGATCGGGTCTGCTGCCAGATTTGTAAAAAGTCCCTCAATGCAGAGTCCGCTGCAGGCACCTGGGATGTAGTGGAAACAGGGAGAGGTATTCGAGGGTGTTGGCCATAGACAATGAAGAATGGACTCTTAGCAGTGGACTCACTAGTGTGGTTGTTGTAGGAGAACTCAGCCCAAGGAAGCAGCTGCACCCAGTCATCATGCTGCCTGGAGATAAAGTGTCGTAGATAGTTATTCATAATCTGATTTATTCTCTCGACGTGACCATAGGACAGGGGATGGTAGGTAGAGTAAAAGTCCAACTTCATACCGAGGAGTACGCAGAGGGCTCTCCAGAACTTTGCAGTGAATTGAACCCCCCGATCCGACAGACACAATATGCAGAGGCAAGCTGTGCAGACGGAAGATGTGTTGGACGAAGAGATTGGCCAGGCGGTCAGTGGAAATGAGCCATCTTGGAGAATCGGTCCACCACCACCCAGACCGTACTGCACCAGCAGAGAGAGACAGGTCCATGAGAAAGTTCATAGCAATATGTTGCCAGGGGGCATCGGGCACAGGCAGCAGCTGGAGCAGACCTGCCGGTTTGGAGTGGGCACCTTTGTTTGCTGCGCACAACGTGCATGAGGAGACAAAGTCCGTGATGTCTTTGGGCAGCGTGGGCCACCAGAACTGACGAGCGATCAAGTCTCGTGTCTTACAGACACCCGCGTGCCCTGCCAGTTTGGAACTGTGTCCCCAAAGGAGGATTCTTTTTCTGTCTGCCAGACGCAAAAAAGCCCTCCCCAGGGGAATGTCTCTAACTTGCAGAGGGTTGACAGGGATGATGCAGGACGGATTAATGATATTCTGTGGAGATTCCATAGCATCCTCTGTCTCTAACGACCTGGACAAGGCATCGGCCCTCATATTCTTGTCAGCCGGACGGTAGTGGAGCTCAAACTAGAACCGGGCACAGAACAGCAACCATCTGGCCTAGCGGGTATTCAGTCATTGGGCCGTCTGGAGATAAGTGAGGTTCTTGTGGGCTGTGAATATCAAGATGGGATGAATTGCTAATAGATGCTAATAGATGTCTCCACTCCTCCAGAGCTAATTTGATGGCCAGTAACTCCCGATCCCCAACCAAGTAGTTGCGCTCTGCGGAAAAGAAGAGCTTGGATTAATAGCCACATAACATTGACTTGCCCTTGGAACCTCTCTGGAACAGGAGTGCACCAGCACCGACAGAGGAGGCGTCCACCTCCAACGAGAAGTGTCGAGAAACATCTGGATGATGGAGGATAGAGGCTGACGTGAAGGCACTCTTCAGGCTATTAAATGCGGCTTTCGCTTCTGGAGTCCAAACCTTGGCGTTCACGCCTTTCTTGGTGAGGTTAGAGATAGGAGATGTCAGTGAGGAAAAGTTTGGAATGAACTGTCTGTAGAGATTGGCGAATCCCACGAAGCGCTTTATGGACTTCAATCCTTGGGGGTGTGGCCATTCCAGAACGGCCTCTACCTTTTCAGGATCTATTTGATACGTTGATTCGAGATGATGTAGCCCAGGAAGGGTAGAGCATCTTTCTCAAATGCGCACTTCTCCAACTTGGCGTACAGACGATTCTCCCTTAACCGTAGCAAAAGTAGACGTGGTGGTCACTGTGGAACAGGACGGCCGCATGTGCAGACGTCTCTGGACAGAAGGGTGTCGACCGGCTGGAGGGAGTTTGTTACAGTTAGGCCCCATGCACACGAACGTAAAAACGCCCGTAATCACGGGCCGTAATTATGGCCCGTAATTACGGGCCCATAGACTTCTATTGGCCACGGGTACCTCCCCGTATGCTTACGGGAAGGTGCCCGGGCCGTTAAAAAATATAGAACATGTCCTATTTTAGGCCGTAATTATGGCACGGGCAGGCCCATAGAAGTCTATGGGGCTCCCATAATTACAGTTGACTACGTGTGTGTGCAACCGTAATTACTGGAGCATTGCTAGGCGAAGTCAGGGGATAGTCACTGTCCAGGGTGCTGAAAGAGTTAAACGATCGGCAGTAACTCTTTCAGCACTAGGGACAGTGCTACCGATCACAATGTAGATCAACGCGTAAAAAAAAAAAGACGTTCATACTTACCCAGAACTCCATGCTTCTTTCTCCAGTCCGGCCTCCTGGGATGATGTTTCAGCACATTTAACCGCTGCAGCCAATCACAGGCTGCAGCGGTCACATGGACTGCCGAGTCATCCAGGGAGGTCGGGCTGGATGTCGAAAGAGGGACGCGTCACCAAGACAATGGCCGGGTAAGTATGAATTTCTTTTACTTTTACTGCGGAAAGGGCTGTCCCTTCTCTCTATCCTGTACTGATAGTGCAGTGCAATTTTGCAGCGAAGACGTGCCTATGTGAATACTGGTGACACCGGACCTGTATTTACAGGCACGGGTCCGTAAATACTGGTGCAATACGGGTCGAATACATGTGACCAAGGACCCGTATTTACGCCAGTATTTACGGAAGGAAAACAATATGTTCGTGTGCATGAGGCCTTACACGGATGTTACAGTACATAAGGTGATGTTCCCAGAGTGAAGTGCATGTCTACAGGTTGGCCTTTCGTATGGAAATCTCTTCTGCAATAAACTATAATCTGCTAAATACAAAATAAGCACTTGTTGACGTGTTCACTGCTAATGCCAACCATTATGTAGTATAAAAACTGAAATTTTAGTGAAACTACTTGCATAGTTTATTATATGTATCCTGCAGTGGTTGACAGTTTGTTAGCTGCTGTCAGGAAAAGTCATTGCAAAGGCTATCATTGATTATTATTATTATTATTATTAAAGTTGCAAAAATCTTGACCAAGCTACTTTACATGGGTGGCAACACAATATCAGTACAGGTTGTAGAGGGAATTACACATTGTACTTATGGTTAAAGTAGTTTATAAAAGAAAGAACTTCCACTTAGGAACTTATAAGGTGGAAGACTTAAATATTGCATTTATGTTGCAGATCCTGTCATTTTCTCGTGATCCGTTGATGTAACTGTTCTTTGTTGCTACTATTTTTATGATTGACTGAGGTGTTCCATAGGTTAATGTTAGTATGTCTCTAATAGAAATAAGCCAGCATAGACACACTATCTTTATAGAGACTTTATGTAATGTACATATCTGGTAACTAGTTTTCACTCCATATAGTAGTGGTATGTCAAGGATCAATAGATTAGGTAGCAATGGAGCAGTCAGTTAGCATTAGGATCTGAGCAACTTTGTCAAGGGCCAAAATTGTGATGGCTAAACAATCAATGGTTCAACCTTCTCATTGACTTGTTAGACCACAATTACTCTAACCATGATAGTTGTCTCTAGGACGTACATCACACCATGTATCCAGTCAAAAATGTCTTCATTCACAAAACACTTTTGCATAAAATGTGGTGTACCAAATACTGATATCTTCCATAACTTATGAGAGTGTCCAAGGTTACAGGAATTATGAGTGTAAGTCCACAGATATTTGCATTCCTCATATTCAGATGTACAATATAAAATAGTGTAACCCACAGACAATGCACTCAGGCAGAAGGGGCAGCAAGAATTGTAAGGCCTCATTCACACGACAGGGTTTCCCGGCCGGGTGCCGGCTGTTCATAAATCGGCCGGCACCCGGCTGCATTAGGAATAATAGACCCCTAATAGGGCTATTCACACGACCGATTTTTTGACGGCCGGGAAAACCGGCCGTCAAAAAATACGACATGTACTATTTTCGGCCGGGTGCCCGGCTCCCATAGAAGTCTATGGGGTCGGGTAATACACGACCATCACCGGAATGTGTCCCGAGTGATGGCCGGGTTTTCCGTCGCTTGCGCTCTATCTCCTCCTCCTCACAGCGCAGAGTGCATGTGAGGAGGAGGAGTTTATGCCATTCGGACGAATGGCTGTACACTGTGTGGCAGGGCCGGGGTGTACAGCAGGTGGAAGGGAGCACTGCGCTGGCTCCCTTACCCTGCTTGTTTTAAAAGCACCCTGGCCCGGCGACACCTTCCATGGCGCCGCTAGCAGCTGCTGCGGCTGCTACTACTGTAGCGACGCCACTATAGCAGAGCAGGGAGGTATCTCCCCGCTCTGTTATGTGCTAGCTCCATTTTAGCTCCCTGAAGGAGCGGAATCCCCGTGTGTTCGGGGATTCCGCTCCTGGACAGAGCGCTTGATGTCTCTGTCCATATCTGGGCAGTGACATCAGGGGAAACTCCTGAAGCGGAATCCCCGAACACATGGGGATTCCCCTTCAGGAGATGCCGCTGATGTCACTGTCCAGATCTGCCCGGCCTGGAACGGATGCAAAAATAATGCAAACCGGCCGGGAAAAATGGCCGATTTTACCGGCCAATACTCGGGCTCGGGCGGGACCCGGTCGTGTGAATCCCGCCTAAGAAAAGCATCCTATTTTCTCAAAAGTCAAACATGACATAACAAACAATCGTTGCGCCCTACCAGTCAACAAATGGATATGGAGGTCAAGACCTCACTCAAGTTCCAAAAATAAATGGCAGTCACTGTTGGCAGAGTAGAAACCTGCACTTTAAGTACACTCAGATCTTCCCAAATACGTGTCCATACTGATCAGCAAAAGACATAAAAAATGGCCATAGTGCAATAACATCTACAACCAGTGTTGGTAACTCAAATAGGGTTTATTATACTCAAATATTAGTCTAAAATTCGCATTTCAACATATATGGCATTCAGTCATTAAACTGCCCAAGTCGAGTTTCGCCAGAACTTCTTTTTCCAGGACCTGAGCTATGATGTCACTAAGGCCCTTTTATACTGTTATATTATTCAAGACATCATACAAGACATAACATGTACAGTCCATACATTACAAACATTTCTTTTTCAATAAATACATAATCACACTGCGTTATCACATTTAAAAAACATAGAATAAAAAACAAATATGTGCATAAAAATTCTAAATTCCCTCATATTAATAAGTTAAATCACACCCTTAACAAGCTTCAATTCACATTACAACCACTGGGTGGCCACACATAGACACATACTGTATAGCATAGACATCTCATGACAGAATCGCAAAATTATGTTTTTTTTCAAAGCTGGTCATCTCGCGCCACACATCTCAGAATATATTGCAATATGAGGAAAGGTAAGGAAGGACACATCTGTAACATCACTTTCACAGTAACCCCTTGCCAGGGGGATTAAATCTATATTACAAATTTGGCTGGAGCCACAAGGATAAGCATTCTTCAGCACTAGCTCAGTCCTGCACTACTCCCCTTTTCTTTGACTCAATCTAAGTAAAATTCTTGTTTAAAATGGATTAGTTGAACACATCAGCATAAAAATAAAAAATCACCAAAAGTTATTTTTAAACATGGTTAATCTTTATTGATATTCTCTCAAATGCTATCAAAAGCCAGTTAGTTTCCAATTTTGAACAGAATGATTGGCATATATTGGAAGTTCCACGTGAGAAAACGCCCACAGTCCTGGCCAAAAGTTTTGGGACTGAGACAGATTTTGGTTTCAACATTTTCTGCTTCAGTATTTTTAGATCTTTTAGGCCTTATTTACACGAATGTGTTTTAACGTCCGTCGGACGGCCGTTGAAACAGCGGCCGTCCCACGGACCTATGTAATTCAATGTGGCTGTTCACACAGCTGTTGTTTCAATGGACCGTGTGAAGGGTCAGTGGGAAAATAGGACATGTCCGTTCTTTACACGCGTCACGCATCCCTCCATAGGCTCTCAACTATGGTGGATGCATGACATCGCGTCCCGCAGCGCTGAGCACGGATGTACCTCGGACGTGAAAAACTGCAGTTTTTCATGTCCGAAATGCGCAGCGCTCGTGTAAATAAGGCCTTAGTCAGATGTTTCTGTGGTATACTGAAGTACAATTATAAGCATTCCATACATTTTTTAACTTTTGTTGACAAATACATCAAGTTTATGCAAAGACTCAATATTTACAGTGTTTACTTTCCTTTTTAAAGACTTCTGCAATTCGCCTTGGCATGCTGGATATCAGCTTCTGAGCTAAATCCTGACTGATAGCAACCCATTATTGCCTAGTCAGTGCTTGGAATTTATTACAATTTCTTTTTTTTGTTTGTCCAGCCACTTCCTGAGGATTGACCACAGGTTCTCGATTGGATTGAGATCTGGGGAGTTTCCCGGCATGGATCCAAAATTTGTGTTTTTTTCACATAGTGAAAATAGTGATCACTTTTGCCTTGTGACATGGTGCTCCATCATGCTGGAAAAAGCATTGTTCATAAACAAATTGCTCCTGAATCATTGGGAGAAGTTGCTCTTGGAGGATGTTTAAATACCATTCTTTATTCATGGAAGTGTTCTTAGGCAAAATTGTGGGTGAGCCCACTCCCTTGGATGAAAAGCAATGCCACACATAATTGGTCTCAGGACGCATTATTGTTGGCATGACACAGGACTCATGGTAGCATTCACCTTTTCTGCTCTGGACAATCATTCTTCCAGATGTCCCAAATAGTCTGAAGGGGGCTTCATCACAGAAAATAACTTTACCCCAGTCCTCAGCAGTCCAATCCCTTCCTGCAATTACTTCCTGAAAAATGTCAGTCTGTTCTTGATGTTTTTCTTGGAGAGAAGAGGTTTCTTTGTTGGCCCTTCTTGACAGCATGTCAGCCTCCAAAAGCCTTCGCCTCACGGTGCGTGCAGATGCACTGACACCTGCCTGCTGCCATTCATGAGCAAGCTCTACACTGGTGTTAAACCAATTCCGTAGTGGAATCCTCTTTAGGAGGCAGTCCTGGTACTTGCTTGACTTTCTTTGGCGCCCTAAAGCCTTCTTCACAGCAATTGAACTTCTGTCTTTGAAGTTCTTGATGATCCGATAAATGGTTGCCGCAACCTTACAAGCAGAAATGTCCTTGCCTGTAAAGCCCTATTGATGCAAAGCAATGATGACTGCACGTGTTTCCTTGGAATGGTAACCATGGTTAACTGAAGAAGACACTAATTTCAAGCACCACCCCCCTTTTAAACCAATCTGCTCTTATAATTCAATCAGCGTGACAGAGTTATATCAGCTGACTTGTCCTTGTTAACACTTTCTCCAGAGCTAACAAGAAGATCAATGAAATGATGTTAGCAGGTCATTTTGTGGCAGTGCTGAAATGCAGTGGAAATGGTGTTCTAATGGTTAAGTTAATTTTCATGGCAAGGAATGACTTTGCAATTAATTGCAATTTATCTGATCACTCTTCATAACAATCTAGAGTTAATGTAAATTGCCACTAGAAAAACTGAAGCAGCAACCTTTGTTAAAACCTAAATTTGTGCCAGTCTGAAACTTTTGGCCAGGAATGTATATCACTGTCTTGACAGTGATATTTTATTTATTAAATACGATGCACACAGAGATAGAAAAGGGAATTGAGAGGGTGGATTCTTGTATGTTGCAGTATTCTTATATGCAATGGGTTAATTACTTTATATGTTGGATTTTATTTAAATGTTGAGTATCATACGTTTTAACTATAATGAAAAACTATTAAAGAGAGCACAAGAATAACAAAGTAACAATTTACTAAGAAGCTAATATAAAAGTAAACCAATATAGATGCACTTCCTGTTAGTTTTTCAGAAATGGCCACGCAAGAAAAAAAAATGCTAATATCTCTGTAAGAAAATAAACTTGCCAAACTTGATTCACCTGTATATGATAATTTCTCCTGTTGGAAACATCTTAAACAATAGAATGGATTGTAAAAATTATCTTAGTGACTTTAATGTAGCATTCTCATAGGAAAGCACCTTTCTAATAAGTTACAATCAATCCATCCTTATTAGAGCTTTCTTGGTAAGTGTGTAGTTGCGTGTAGATCACTTTGTATTTCGGTGTTTGAAGTCTGGGATAGAGATACATATATATATATATATATACATATATATATATATATATATATATATATATATATATATATATATATATATATATGTAATTTGACATCAATATAATCATATTTTATATATTTATTCTAATAAGTCGAGGTCTGGGATATATATTCAATTATATATGCTCCACTGTGTTATATCAAGTCCAGAGTCAACGCAGCCGTCTACCAGGAAATTTTCGAGCACTTCATGCTTCCCTCTGCTGACTAGCTTTATAAAGATGCTGATTTCATGTTCCAGTAGGACTTGACACCTGCCGACAGTGCCAAAATTACCAATACCTGGTTTAATAACCACAGTATCACTGTGCTTGATTGGCAAGCAAACTCTGCTGACCTAAACCCCATAGAGAATCTATAGGGTATTGTCAAGAGGAAGATGAGAGATACCAGACCCAACAATGCAGACGAGCTGAAGGCCGCTATCAAAGCAGCCTGGGCTTCCGTAACACCTCAGCAGTGCCACAGGCCGTTCGTCTCCATGCCACACCGCATTGATGCAGTAATTCATGCAGAGTCGGAGCCCTGACCAAGTATTGCATGCATATACTGTACATACTTTTCAGTAGGCCAACATTTCTGTATTAAAAATCATTTTTGAAATTGGGCTTATATAATATTCTAATTTTCGGAGAGACTAAATTTTGGGTTTTCATTAACTGTTACCATAATCTTCAACATTAAAAGAAAAAATGCTGGAAATAGATCACTCTGTGTGTAATGAATCTATATAATATATGAATTTCACTTTATGAATTGAATTACTGAAATAAATTGACTTTTTGATGATATTCTAATTCATTGAGTAGGACTAGTATGTGTATATATATATATATATATATATATATATATATATATATATATATATATATATATATATATGTATATATATATATATATATATATATACATACATACAAGCGGGTGAGTCATCATTTATTCACACTCTGACTATTGAATTTATTTTAATTAACTTTCAGAAAAGACAAATACATAGTTTTTCATTTTTCATCATAATCTTCCCTACTTTACAATACACTTTGTCCATCTGTCAACAAGCTTTCATATTCCCACATTAAAAAATGTTTTAGACTGATCTGCGAGCCATGAATGCACCGCTGTCTTTTCCTCTTCATCAGACGTGAATCTTCGTCCTCGTAGGGCTTCTTTCAGAGGACCAAACAGGTGATAGACTATCCAATAGAATCAGTTCACGTAAACGCTCAATGTTGTCATCAGTCGTGGACGTGGACGGGCGTCCGGCTCCTTCTTCATGGCTGACACTGGTGCGATCTTCCTTGAACTTCTCTATTCATTCATACACACTTCTTTGCGGCAAAACACTCTCTCCATACTGTACACAAAGTCTGCGATAAATATTGGCACGAGACACACGCTCAGGCCACAAAAAATGAATCACAGCAGGCTTCACTTTTCTCGTGCTAATCACAAGTGGGGCAACTGCTGTTAATCGCACTGCAGTCACAAATAAACAGACGTAACACATTCAAACCTGCACAGCAGTGACTGGGGAGAAAGTGACCTCATACGGAAAGCGCTCATAAGACATTGCGGCCAACAGAAGTTTTAAAATAACCAGAGTGCGGATAATTTATGACTCACCCTCGTATAAACAATTATAATAGTACTCCTCATATTTATACTAATAAGACTGGTTCCTTATAAGAGCTTGTTTCTGGAATTTTAATGTTGTAATAGCCAGATAAATGAAGAGGTACCTGAAGCTATGGATAGGTAAAGGATGTCAATTTATTCGGTGTTTTTAGTTATTATTATAATTCTGATTACTATGATTTATTAATTTAAACATGGAATATTGGGTGAAGTAGGAGAATGTGGGAGCTAAATACTACCAGACCAATTTTCTTTCCTAAAACAGCCTGAATATGTTTTTCTTTCCTTTCCTTTCTAGTGGTTAGTCTCACTGTCAGAGTTTTTTTTATAATCGGATAAGCAGCAGCTGGCTTTAATATGTTCATTATCTGATTAAAATGTAGCGACTGCTGTGTGACAAAATTAAAAAAAAGTTTTTGCAGGAAAGGCAATTAAGAATATGACACTGTACTTCTTCATTTAAAGAAAACTAACAGAATTTTGCCTAATCATATGAAAAGATAACCCCAATACAGTGCTAATAAAGTAATATGTGCTAGGGATACAGACATTCTTCTACACAAACTACACTGTGCTCAAGGCCAGGCTCAAACAGGACATTTTTGGGGAATTTTTTGCCATTTTAGTCTTAGTCACTATTCGTACAGTCAAAAATACTGAAATTCTGACTCAACCCTGACGGACCCCATTAAAGTTAATGGGGTCCATCTGGATTTGCAGCATCTGCTGTTATAGCTGTTATAGCCCCATTATATAGCAAAACCATGATGTTCTTGTGAACAGAACCTTAGTCTTCTTTTGCAGTGCCATTCTTTTAGACCTTTAGATGGTGTGGTTTCAGGGACATTGCCACATGCTCAATCAGTTTGTCTCCATTGACTACAATCTGGAGAGATCATCTAGATATTAATGCACTCAGAATTTAGTGTTTAATAGTATCATACACAAAATTAACCTAAATTAAGTACTAAAATTAATATAGACTCCTCCAAATAGAAAGGCTTTTCCATAGAACTGACAGATTTTCAAAGAATATCTTGTTTGGCCAGATGGATAATTATCGGCATAGACTGGAGATGCACAATTTATTTCCACACGGTATTAACAATGTGACAATGTGTCTGAGGTTACATCACAAATCCAGCATATGTTTCCATAATTAGTGGAAATAAATTATGTCTACACTGCTAAGCATTGTAAAAATGCACCAACTGCTGTATAAAAAGGTGTTATATTGAGACCATGAGACCACAGTCTCATTGTTGCTTGTTTTTTTTCATACATATATTGTAATAGTTTGATAATAGTTAAATAATTTGAGAGGTTAGTGGCATTAATGTGATAAAGTCCTTAAAGGCTATGTAAACCTTTGAAAGGCATTTATATATGTGTATGTATATATATATATATATATATATATATATATATATATATATATATATATATATATATAAACGGTTAGTCAGCGTGATTGGTGCAACTTCATAAATACCAGAAAAAAGCGTAAAAACCTGGAATGCAAGACACTCGTCTTTGATATATTTTAATACCTATGAGTCGAGTGCCTTGCATTCCAGGTTTTTGCGCTTTTTTCTGGTATATTATGTCCTTGTGGCACCGTACTATTTGTACTGTACTCAGGTATATGGATGAGACCATTTAGTTCTTTCCTTTTTTATAAATAGTTTTTATTATGAATTAATTCTTTTTCATAAAGAATTATTTTTCATTTTTGAGATACAACTGCTCTGTATTATCTATACAGAGCAGCTGTATCGTTCGCTAGACCTTAGAACTTTGTTTACCCTTGTTGATCCAGAGACATCCGTCATGTGGTCTGTTGTCTATAAATGTAAATACTTTCTTCACCCTCAGCATCCCAGCTTTATAAAATGTAGATATGTTATCACAGATAAACTGACAGCTGGAAATTCTTACCAATATTCCCCATAGAAATCTTATTTAAGATGTATTTAGACAAACATTTTTGTGCATAGTCATAAAATTGAACACAGAAAGTATTATAAGTCTAGACCATGAATTAATTCATTTGCAGATTTAATTTCATAAATATAACTTTAGTCTGAGAGCTTAGGATGTTGATTCTGGAGACACTGGGTGGGGCATTTTTGACGTAAAATGCAAGTAATGCAGTAATAATAGAGTCTGAAGAATGGGAATACTTGTCATGTTGTTTCATTCCCAGTCACTTTGTGTCCTTGTTTTATAAATGTTCCTCCAAATGCAATGAGTACAGTGCTTGTGCTTCTTTTATGCATTTACTGTATTTCTTGTGTACGGTTTCTGTATGTATTCCGTATGCATGCTATAGACCTAAGTCAACTTATACCTCCTGATAGAACATGCAATAAGACCTGCTAAAGGATCGCTAAAAAGCAATTATGTTTTTACTTTTTATGCATGTTTAAATAGATTTCCCAAGTGCTTCAGATGCAGCAAATGTACCTTTGAAAAAAGTATAGGAGATTATTGTTTTACTGTTCTGGGACTTTACCGAGATGAAAACAAATGAAATTCACACAACGGCAAGTGATATGAGATATGCAGGTTCACATTTATGCCAGGTTTGAATTTTCTAACTGGTATTATGTAACTTGTTTATTTGTTTCTATCCTCAAAATAGCTTAGAGTGGCAAAGCTTCAGAGCAACTAACTTTAATGCATATCTTCCTTGGCTCCAAGGGTAATGGCACATTAGGATTTGACAGCAGTGGTACAACTGTCAAACTGTAAAATAGGTTTTCCAGAGATCATTCAAGGGGTGAGTGTAACCCTTGTACAGATCCCTGCTGCCTGCTCATTCTCCAGTCAACAGAGTGATAGTTGATAAACTGATGGGCTGCAAACAATGAAAATAACCCAATCTGTTCACACTTCTGGGCACAACCTGGTTCTTTTAGTATTCTGGCATATTTAATAGTGTACCGCTACTGATCAGTGTGCTCCATTTCTGATAAATAAGCCTATCACTGATATAATATGTGGAAAGATAGATATTTTTGGGTAAAAGGGAGTACACCTGTGCATAATATAATACTATATAAAAGATAAAAACTATTATATTAATTTTTCTAGCATCACTCTGACATGGAACAAGTCTTTTAGAAGATTTTGGAACAGGCCCATGCAAATTAAACCAACTGCCCAGTTCTCCTCGGCCCATATGATAATAAATACTTTGCTTCCTGTTAATAAAAAAAATACTTACCAAGAAGTGAGCTGGGCTTCTGTGACAAGGGGGCCTATTGATGCAAAGTGGAGTGGGTGGGAAGATATTCATGAGCAGGGTCACAAGGTGAATGTGCTGACAACTAATACAGGTGCCAGTACAGTCTATAAGGAGTGCTTCACACTACCGTTTTCCCTGACAATGTGGGAAAGCAGTAGACTAAAACCCCCATGGTCAGGCTGCGTGGATGATCCTATATAGGAATTAATTTCAGGGCTGGATATAACTATACAGCCCTGACATGATGTCTAAGGCTAAGTTCACACTATTGTTAATATACGTTTAAAGGGAATGTGTTGTTAGCAAAAAAAATGTTTATTTTTTTATTTAAACAATTAGTGTGTGGGTGATTAAACATTGTTCAAATTTATTTTATTTTTTTCACGAGTCAGGAAATATTCTAAATTGGATTCAATTGGATTCTAATTTATAATATTTACCATTTCTGGTCACTAGATGGAGCCATTCCCAAGATTGCAGCATTGCATGTGGAAAAGCAACCACATTGCTTTATGCTGCAAAATTGGGTAAAAAGCCCTCGCTCTAGTGAGCTCTCAGCATCCCCCCCCCTCCTTTATCCTGGCTAGTGCCGGGATAAACAAGGGGATTGAACGGTCTAACCTCCTACACTGTGTGTCGCCATTTTTTGAGCTAACACACAGTGTAGTAGGTTTACATACACTAGTAAACACACACAAACACGAACATACATAGAAATCTCTTACCTGCTCCTGCCGCCGCAGCTCCCTCCGGCCCGTCCGCTCCGTCTGCTGCCGCGACTTCCGGTCCACAAGAAAATGGCGCCGGACGGCGCGCATTTCAAATTGGACTGTGTGGGAGCGGCGCATGCGCCGTTCCCACACAGACGGCGTACATTGAAGTGGATGGAACGGGCCCCGTTCGCAGTCCCTATGGGACTGGAGCTGCCGTATTCCATGTCTGTATGTGTCGTTAATCGACACATACAGAAATGGAAAAAAAAATGGCAGCCCCCATAGGGAAGAAAAAGTGTAAAAATAAGAAAAAGTAACACACAAACACACAAATTAATCCAAACGTTTTTAATAAAGCACTAACATCTTTAACATATTAAAAAAAAATTTGTGGTAACACTGTTCCTTTAACTCTCTTCCGTCAGAGGAAGAGAGAATCGAAAGAATTAAACTTGATTTCAATGGTAATTCTTTTGTTTCAGTTGCTTTCCGTCTGTCTCTGTTTGCTAGGTTTCCATTTTTTTTTTAATGGAAGTAAAAGTGCAGTCTGCAGAACTTTTGTTTCCGTGGAAAAAAATGGAAACCTAGCGAACGGAGACAAACGGAAAGCAACTGAAACAAAAGACTTACCATTGAAATCAATGGTAATTCTAACGGAACCGTTGCTTTCCGTTTAATCTATCGATCCTCTCTTCCTCTGACAGAAGAGAGGTAAACGTATATTAATGCTAGTGTGAAAGAAGCCTAAAGTGTGTGGTAATCATAAAACATTACATTATCGATGGCCAGATAAATACATTTCTGAATCAATTACCCAAATAATTGGAACGAAAAGAATTCCAATCATCACACATACGTTCCTTCCCTTACGACTACCTTATAATCTCTGGAAGTGTCAACTGCCAGGAAATGTAGTTACATGGGTTTATAGGAACTCAACAGGTGGTATACCTTCAGTATATAAAAAAAAGTTACAGATAAGTTTAGAAAAATAATTGAAACATTTTATTTCCTGCCATTTGTTTGCACTACCTGGAACATATGGTTTATATTTTTTATGGTAGTGCTAGAGGTCCGCACAACGGGGAAAATGTTCTACTAGGACTATGCACATTTCTTAGTAAGTACAATTATATGCAAATGTATTTATTGCAGTACGGAATTACTTTCTAATGCTTAAGTTATTTTCATATTTTCATTTTTCTCCTACCATACAACTTTACTGCTTCTAATCGCTTGTGTCTTGCTGTCAGATCACACTCACTGCAGTCTACTTATATCTCCATGGACAAAATAACTATTCTTATTGCATTCTCTTATGTAGTTCCAAGTGTCTTCTCCTGGTTTATAGGATTATTTAGACAGGCCCTGACACAATCATTTATTGTTAATATTTTGCTGAGCTGAGTCATCGGCAATGACTAGAACATTCTATTCATTGATTATTTTCTTCTGAACACGATTTATTGTGGGAATATCATTCTAAAGCTCCACGGAAAGGCTGCAGCCCTAAACACATTTTATCAAGCATTTAATCAAGCTAAAGTATAAATATAGATTATGATAGCAGAAAGTCCCGTTTACTCCTTAACATAACTTATGTTGACAGCTGTATCAAAACACATCAAAGAGCTTTATAGGTTATAATTAATTTTTAATCAACTTTGCTATTCATTCGTGTTTCTGAACTGCTGGAAATGATTAGTTATTACTATTACTGTCTAATTGTACTATTCAATATTCTAACTACATAGTGTAATTTCTATTATCCAAAAAGAAAGAGGCATACACTGTGTTTACCCTTACCTTTGCTTGAAGTTAGTTAAGGACTCTAGTATCTCATGAAACCAATTAGATACAAGATCGCGACATGCTAGCAAAACCCTTGACAGATGGCAATTCGCATCAAAACCACTGGGTGGTCACACATAGACACATACTGTATAGCATAGACATCTTGTGACAGAGTATTGCGAAATTATGTTTTTTTCCAAAGCTGGTCATCTTACGCCAAACTTCTCATGATATGTCAAGATATAAAAAAAAGGTAAGGAAGGACACATCTGTAACATTACTTTCACAGTAACCCCAGACTAGGCTATATATAATATATGGTTGGATTCTGATCAACATCTTGTATCCATTTGTTTTAGAATAAGGGGAAGGGAGAATAGCTCACAAACACAAAACATGGGTAAAAGCTGAAAATTGCCCAGCAGCAAAATATAAACTGATTACAAATACTTGCATAATCACAATAATATTTTTTGCTAAAACTACTGACAAATGCAGTGTCTAAATAACAGGGCCATACAAGACCCACAAAATGCAACCACACATTGCCCAAATAATACATGCAGTGCTCTAAAATACCGCAACATAGGACTCAAATAAAAGCACAATAAAAAGCCCAAAACAGTGCCATACAATGGTCAAATAATGCCATTAAAAGTTATCCAAGTAAATGCAAAGTACAATGCACACAAAAAACAGGGATATATAGTGCCCAAATAATATCATAACACAGTACCCAAATAAAAGCACCCGATTGTGTTCAAATAATATTATCATACAATGTGCAAGAGAGTGATCACTATGGCAGGCTATAAAAGCAAGCTCTGTGTATACTGTTTTACAGATATAAGAGAGTGTATGTCACAAACAACTACAGAGTAAACTATATTGGCAGGATAAGCAGAACAGTGACACTGATCCTACCTGAAACTGAACAACTATTAAACAGTATTGTATTTTTGCCTCCTGGAGGTTATATTACATGTTTCTCTTACATTGTGTCAATGAAGCCAACATATAATATTCTTCTATGAAACTACTGACAAATATTGATCTTTTCCCTCTAATTTCTTGGTCTGTTTGCTAACCTGAGGCACAAAATACTCAGGAGAAGATTGGTTAGTTTCATGTTGCTTTTAAGTGGGTTTTTTTGTCATCTGGAAAGCCAGAGGCTGAAACATCAGCAATTAACTAACCAATCTAAGTAGAAGAAATAAAAGATGAGCAGCTATACAACAAATAAAGTTATCGACGGAGTTCATTTTTTCTGTCACAAGTAAGCGATAACTTTATCTGAATTAAGATAAGTTTGCGAAGAAATTTGCTGTTGGTGTTTAAACCTGAACTGTGGTCATACACTGCATGCAAAATAAATAAATACAAATCCTCTTTATTTGGGATACCAGGTCCAGGTATTTATTAAAGAAGCACTCAAGCAAAAAAATGTTTAGCCTATAAAGTACAGCATAGTCTTTTATTAAAGAATACTGTAGAGACTTTTGTGTATGCCTTGTATATAGCTGTTTTAGTTGATGTGCCATTTATGGGTTGTCTGCCATTTTGGCTCCTTCTTCCCCTTTGATGTGGTTCCCCTAAGGGTATGTGCACACACACTAATTACGTCCCTAATTGACGGACGTATTTCGGCCGCAAGTACCGGACCGAACACAGTGCAGGGAGCCGGGCTCCTAGCATCATACTTATGTACGATGCTAGGAGTCCCTGCCTCTCCGTGGAACTACTGTCCCGTACTGAAAACGTGATTACAGTACGGGACAGTTGTCCTGCAGAGAGGCAGGGACTCCTAGCATCGTACATAAGTATGATGCTAGGAGCCCGGCTCCCTGCACTGTGTTCGGTCCGGTACTTGCGGCCAAAATACGTCCGTCAATTACGGACGTAATTAGTGTGTGTGCACATACCCTAATTCAGCCTACATTTCCCATGATGCCTCTGGATTTGCAGATGGGCGTAGTCTCATCACATTGCATTTGCTCTGCCCTGAGTCCTATATAAATGCAGTAAGTGACAGATCAGTTACACAGAACTTCTTTTTTCCTTCACACTGCAGAGTCTCATTGTATTCCTATGTAGCTTCAGTCTGTCTCCTCTGTCTCTATCTAGTGATAGATTTCTCTTAGCAAGAAGGATGCAGGGGAGAGCAGTGAGAAGCTGCATATCATAGAAATACACTTGAGGTTCTGCACACAGCTCTCACAGATAGTGTAGAAAGTTAGTTTGAGCCAGGGGAGTTTTATAACTCTGCAGCTACTCATTGTATTGACTGACCTATTATATCACTGCACTCCTGGTCCATTAGATAGTGCAGAAATAATCTCTTGAGAAGCACTATATGCATGGAGGAACATACAAAGGAACAAGAAGGGTGGAGCTGGGTGGGGAGGGCTTTCAGAGCAGACAGGAGGGATTTGGTAGGTGATTATGTAATCCTGTAGTTCACAGGAAGTTATATACACAAGGGAGGGTGACTTCCTGTCTACACATAAGAGCATGGTCTATTTTTGTAGTCAGACTGAGATAACATGACACAGCTGCCCATAGTGAAAGAGTCAAAATGTATAGATGCCATTCAGCTGGGAATAAATAAATGACACTGCTAGAATAGAGTGCTTCTTTAAGACATCCGTGGCCAACACTTGCTCATTTAAACATCCAGGGCCAGACATTTGCTTGCACAGTAACCTGTTTAGCCTCCGAGGTCAGGTATTCATCTGGGTGACTCACTTTATCAGACATCCACTCGTATACTCATATTTTCGCTTTCTCATCCAGAGGCCTTTGCTCAATTTGACAATGCAGGACCTCCATGAAAAGCTCTTATTTCTCACAGTGATGTTGCAACTGTGGTTAATTGAGCACTTGGTAAGATAAATATTCACTAATTATGGTTGGAAAAAGACACAAGACATCAAGTTTAACCTATAATCCTAAAGTTTTGATCAAAATTCCAACCTCCAAATTATTATGACAATCAGAATAAATCTCTGGATCAATTACTATTCTCCAGTTTTCCAACTACCATAACTTGTGATATAGAAGGGCTTCCAGGCCCCTTTTGTGCTGATTTTGAAACAATCTTTCCTCTAGCTGTGGATGCCCCTATGCAATGGTTTATGGGCCTAGGTTAGATAGGATCATTAGATCTTCGTTATTAGGTCACCTTCTAAGGGTGCGTTCGCATATGTCAGTTGTATCAGCATCAGTTTTTTGGTTCCCTCAACTGATACAAAAACTGATGCAAAAATGTATCAGTTTCCATCTGGCTTTTTCACAATGTTTACTACAAAACCATCAGTTGTCGTTAGTTGTCATCAGTTTTTGCCATCTGTTTTTAACATCAGTTTTTACCACAATGGTCCACCAAAAAGGTGGCCTAGGCTCTGAAAATGTGGCAATTTTATGAGTGGTGCATAGTCTGTGATAGATTGGATACATGATAGATTAGATACTTGTTGTGTTCCATGTCAGGGCTCTCCTTCTCTACTGCGGCCTTGGCGCTACACTGAAGTCTGACACACACATTGTAATGTCACGTGTGTCATATTCAGTGCAGCGCCAAGAGAGAGAGAGAGCCCAGAAGGCAGCTGTTGTCCACTGACCTCAGATCAAATCTTCGAAGCAGCCACTGGAGCCTAAAAAGACGCCAAACACTAGCCCTAACTTCAGTGACTAGATAGTTTTTGGCGCTTTTACAACTAACCAAAACCACCCTGCATCTCCTACCCACCTCAAAATACACAGGGATTCACACAACATGGTTCGGGTGTCGCCTGTTAAAAACAGCCATCTAGGTCAGTTTTCGACGGCCGTTTTGCATCCGTTTCGTGCTTTCCATTTTTGACAAATTTTTAAAAACAGATGAATTTCATGTGTAGATAATGAAACAGTGCCCTCTGTAGATAATGCAGCAGTGTCCTCTGTATATAGTGCCACAAACCCCCTGTAAATAATATTGCAGCACCCTCTGTAGATAGTGCCAAACAATCCCCTGTAATAGTGCCACACAACCCCCAGTATATAGTGCCACACATGCTCCTGTAGATAATGATGCAGTGCCCCCTGTAGATAATGTCACACAGCCCTCCTGAAGATAGCGCCACACAGCACCCCTGTAGATGGCGCCACCCCTACTGTATATAGTGCTACCCACCTTCCCCTGTAGATACCACTGAAGCTACACCCACTGAAGCTCCCTCTAGCAGAGGAATCCCCGGCCAGAGCATTGCCAACGCTGTGGCCGGGGATTCCCTCACGGAGGACCCCCTGACTCCACTGTCCATGTGCCAGATTATCGGCAACAGGGATTCCGCTCAATCAGAAGCCACTGACGTCACTGTCTATACATTGTAGTCAGGGGGTCCTCCATGAGGGAATCCCCGGCCACAGTGTCGGCAATGCTCTGACCGGGCCTTCAAGGCTCCTCCATCTAGCCTGTCAAGGGCTTCCCCGAGCACAGCTCTGTGCCCTGGGTATTCTCAGGGAGCAGAGGACCTGAGGACGCAAACACAGTTGACAGTGGGACATACCACCCGCCACATGGAGCAGCGGGACACCGCTCAGAATCCGGGACTGTCCCGCTGAATCTGGGACTTGTGGGAGGGTAGTCGTCAGGGGCTCTGGAGCGGAATTCCCGGCAGTGCTATGACCGGGAATTCTGCTCCTAGCTCACATCCAACTTCCTGCCGGGTGCTGCCCGGAAGGTGGATGCGGCCACCAGTAAAATAGATAGTATACAGCGCCGGTCATCCCTGGGAGCCGGAACCAAAACGCTGTAGGTAACGTTTTTGGATCCGGCTCCCAGGGAGGTCCGGCGCTGTATGGCGCCACAACGGAGGTCCCCTGTACCAGATCAGATTCCATAGAAAGCTATGAGATCCGTTCTATCATCAGTTTGCCTCCGGCTGTTCTTCATCACGCCGGAGGTAAACTGAAGCGGACGCCGTGCATATGTTTCATATTCCTTCTCGGTTATGCAATTCACCCATTACATTAATTACTTTGAAAGTTATCTTCTGCAACAAATCCAGCTCAGCTATGTCTTTTCATACACAGTTGCCCAAAATGTACATTGAAGTCATTAGCATTCACTAGAAGCATTTAGGCCTTCTCAGTGTCCCTGGCTAAAACTTCCGTGTATTCACCTTTTTTTTTTTTTGCAAGCCTCACAGTGGGGAGCCAGCCCCTTTCAGCAAATCTAAAGTGGCCAAAAGTGGATTAAAGAAGTTTTAAGCAGATGAGACTATTTATTTCTTGCTAGATTTAGTCATTCGAGCTCTCCACTGTCTTATACTAAACTATCGTCTCTAAGCAGACACTGTTCTACACAAGATTGATATTTGACATAAGATATAAAACGTTTGTGTGTCTCATCTTCATTAAATTTTTACTCCCATCATTCACTTACAACTTCCTATGTCCTAACACTGCATCTGGGTTACCCAATCAACTGTTTATTTTGCTAGCAACCTCATTTGCCCCTACCTATGTCAGATTATCTCTTTAGTACACCCTCGTGGACTGTGTAATGTAGCAGAGCTGAATTTGCAGTTATTTTTTCATACACCCTAATAACTTAGTATTGAAAACCATAGATGACACATAGGAGCACATTTATAAAAAAAAAACGGGTGCAGTCAATGCCAGATCACAGCAGGTGTAGAGAAAGATGAGAAGGGGTGTGAAAAGGCACAGGTCCTACATTTGTATTTATTTTGCAACTGTTTTGCTATATTTCTGGATTCGCAAGTGCTATATTGTGTATTACATGCACCAAATCAGTGCACCATTTCTGTGAATTTGGCCACTATTGCCGATGGAAGCCTACTGGCAAAGTTACACTTTTCTTTTTTCATTTACAGATAAGCCATTGATTTGCAGTTCTAAGCTCGCAGTTTAGTCCCTGACTTTTTTCTGCCACTTATTTTTACTGACGCCATCTACCTTTTGGGTGACCGTGTCGCTGCCACGGCTAACAACAGGTGCCACATGCACTGTTTCATGCCATTGAACCTTTTTTATGTTTACATAGAAAAGTATTCTAAATATGAATTGCATTGGGCACTGATAGGGTTTGCTTTGGGATTTCCATATATATAATTATTTACACATGATTATTTTATTACTAAATATTTTTCCTTCTGGATACGTCCTTGTTTACATCCGTAATAATAATGATAAATATTCTTTATTGTACACAATCCAAAGTCAAGTCCTATAAATACTCCAGCTAAAGGGCATACTTGCCTACGTCTCACAGAACTTATTTAAAGTGATAGACAAGATAGATTGAGTCATTTGTCAGTGAAATTAAACTTGTAGACTACCTAGAGTGTGTCTGTCACTGCAAGCAATTAACATTTTACTGGAAGAAGTCGTACTCCGTTTCTAAGGAGATGAGACATATAGGAACATTGCAGAATTACTCTTGGAGATATTTTCGGCCCCATGTTGCTGCTCACTGACTGTTGCTAGAAATAGTCATTATTTCATAAGGAAATGCAATTTCACAAATCTAATTAATTATATCACTGTGTAGTAAATTGAATAAGCTTACATTCAATAATGCATGAATTTTCTCAGTATTTATATATTAGATATCTTATTCATTAACATAGCATCATTATCTTTTTATTTAACAGTGGATTGAGTCTGAAGGTAGATATTAACAAATTATTTATTCAAAATCTATTAATAATATCTATAAATTGCATTAACATAATACTTTAGCTTTATGTGTGACATAAAGAGGACCTGGCAGCTCTCCTGTATGAATTGCATTACTATTCCCCTTGTCCCTTTTTCAACACGGCATGTCCATACACACTGACACTGTTTAATGAGGGCCAACCATGTCAGACTATGAAGGGACACACCTTATTGGCAATAGGAATGATGGTAACAACCAGTTTTCAATCTATTCATACATTTCCTGAAGGAATAACAGGAACGGCACAACACAGAGTTCTAAAAAAAAAACGGTTCCAAAATTCTTATTTTATGTCCTGGCGCAGCTGGATGATGTGGCTCTGTCTCCAAAGCGATTTGACAAAGACAAGTGGAGGTAGGGTCCTGTATTTGTACAGGTTAAAACAACGCGTTTCGAGGCCGGACCGGCCTCTTCATCAGGTAAAATACAAATAACAACGGGTTCATGCACTATGTGTGCTGCGTTTTTTCTTTTTTGTATCTTTATTTAGTATTTTATGGGAAAGTATTCACTAAAATGGACATGTCAGGAGAGCTGAAAGATCCTCTTTATGTGCATAAAAAGAGGAGCAAGCACAGCTGTGATAGTAAATCTATACTATCCTGCGACTCTCATTTTATAAATGTTAAGTTATTCAATTCACTAAAATCACAATGTATAGGAAAGTTACAAGTTGAAAGTAAAGGCTTCAGATTGTGTGTATTTGCACTTTTTGGACAGTGATATTTCTGATTATTTTTTAAAGGGCCACAATATTATTGTTGCCAATAGTTTGTGATTCCTGGTATAGTCACAAATGTTGAACATTTGTCCTTTGGAAATGTCTGTTCTTGATATTATGGAAATATTGACAATTTGTCCAGTTCTTCTTTGCATGGTTTAATTCATTGGTGGTAAACCTTTAGAACTACATCTGCCTTGTAAATCTATTTGATAAGTTCCATCATTTAAACATATAATTGTCTGAGCACTAACTGTGTTCTACATTCATAACATATATTAGGCTGATATTTATATATTAGTTTATAACAAGAATTATTTATTTGTGCTTATCCATATAACAGTATATATGGACATTGGACATATATGTAGGCACCATCTGTATATAAATAAACATGGTTTCCATGACTTCCCCCTTAGGGTAAGTTCATTCGGGTCAGATTTGCTGCGGATAACTCTGCAGCAAATCCGACCCGGATTCCATAGGGAATACTATCAGAAAGTCTGCACCGAGTCGTGTTTGATTTGGTGTAGGTTTTTGGGCGGATTTTCTGTTGCGGAGAAGAAGAGGTGATAAAAAAAAGACCATACTCACCTTTTTCCACCTTAAAATAAAAAAAATACCATACTCCTCTCCCCCTTCTCCCATTGGCTGGTCTATGTCTAGGCCTCCTGGGATGATGCTTCAGCAGTCACATGGGACAAAAACCTCAACCCCGGAAGCTGGCTTAACAGAGACCGGCTGGGGGAGCAGGGACATGTCGCTACGAGAGTGGCAGGGGAGTTGTTTTTTTTCATTATTATTTTAAAATGGAATTATTATTTTTTTTAGTTGCAATTTTTGCTGCGGAAAGGCACAACCATTCTGCAGCTTGTCATTTAAGAATCCGCACCGCTGGTCAAATTCTGCATGGAACTGTGTCACCGTGTGTGGATGAAATTCATTAAATCTTATCCACTTTGCTGCTTATGAAATACTTTGCAGATTTTCCACCTGCAAATGCAGAGAGAAAATCCACAGCAATTATAATATTATTATGGTCAGTGGCGTAACTACCGCTATAACAGCCGTAGCGGCTGCTACGGGGCCCGCGGCATGGAGGGGCCCGTGACGCCCGCCGGCACGGGCCCCCACCATGGCCGGAGGCTCCGCTATAGCGGTAGTTACGCCAATGAACACTACGGCAGAGCAGGGAGGTATCTCCCCACTCTGCCATTAAACAAAAGACATGTATCCCCTATTCACAGGATAGGGATACATGTGTGATCGCTGGCAGCGATAGGGAGAACGGGGCACTGAAAGTCCCCTGAAGTTCTCCATCACAAACCTCGGACTTCCGGGGTCTGTGTCGGCAGCTCCGTAGAAATGAATGGAGCGCCGGTCGTGCTTGTGCGCATGCGTGACCAGTGCTCCTTTCATTTTTAGTGAGCTGCGCAGACGCCGGAAGTCAGAGGTTAGTCATGGAGAACTTGGGGGACTTTCGGTCCCCAGTTCTCCCTATCGCTGCCAGCGATCACACATGTATACCCTGTCCTGTGGATAGGGGATACATGTCTTTTGTAGGACACGCTGTAGGTCGCATTTTTTTGGGAGGGGGGGACGCTGTATGGCGTTCCCTACAGGAAGGGGGGGTCTGTATGGCGTTCCCTAAAGGGGGGGGGGCACTGTATGGCGTTCCCTACAGGGGGGGTCTGTATGGCGTTCCCTACAGGGGGGCGCTGTATGGCGTTCCCTACAGGGGGGGCGCTGTATGGCATTCCCTACAGGGGGGGCGCTGTATGGCGTTCCCTACAGGGGGGGCTGTATGGCGTTCTCTACAGGGGGGGCGCTGTATGGCGTTCCCTACAGGGGGGGCGCTGTATGGCGTTCCCTACATGGGGGGGGCTCTGTATGGCGTTCCCTACTGGGGGGCTGTATGGCGTTTTCTACAGGGGGCTGTATGGCGTTAGCGCCATACAGCCCCCCCTGTAGAGAATGCCATACAGACCCCCCCTGTAGGGAATGCAATACAGACCCCCCTGTAGGGAACGCCATAAAGCCCCCCTGTAGGGAACGCCATACAGCCCCCCTGTAGGGAACGCCATACAGCCCCCCCTGTAGAGAACACCATACAGACCCCCCTGTAGATAACGCCATACAGTTCCCCCTGTAGATAACGACATACAGCCCCCTTTGTAGATAACGCCATACAGCCCCCTTTGTAGATAACGCCATACAGCCCCCTCTGTAGATAACGCAATACAGAGGGGGCTGTATGGCGTTATCTACAGGGGGGGCTGTATGGCGTTATCTACAAAGGGGGCTGTATGGCGTTATCTACAGGGGGGCTGTATGGCGTTATCTACAGGGGGGCTATATGGTGTTATCTACAGAGGGGGCTGTATGGCGTTATCTACAGGGGGGGCTGTATGGCGTTATCTACAGAGGGGGCTGTATGGCGTTATCTACAAAGGGGGCTGTATGGCGTTATCTACTGGGGGGGTCTGTATGGCGTTCTCTACAGAGGGGGCTGTATGGCGTTATCTACAGAGGGGCTGTATGGCGTTATCTACAGGGAGGGTTGTATGGCGTTATCTACAGGGGGGCTGTAAAAAAGGCACACAAGGGGGGGTTGTGTGACACCCAGGGGAGGGGGGGCCCCGGTCAAAAGTTTGCTATGGGGCCCAGTCTTTCCTAGTTACGCCCCTGATTATGGTGTTACTTTGTCGATTACAAAAACTCAGAAATTCAATTTCTTCTTTCTAATTGCATTACAATGTAATTATTTTATTCAATAAGAACTTGCACCAATGATAAATTGTGCATACAAGGGTCCTTGGAAGAGACACTGTAGTTTGTTTTTCTACAGACCCTGCTGATGCGTTAATTGACTCCTCATTAGGGACGTCTTGCGCATGGGCTGCCATTGTAATGTCTTACTAGTTTTATTCTTTCATGAACCTCTGTATATAAAGTATATATTTATTTATTTGTTAAAAAATTTTTTTACCCTGGGGCAAGGCAAATTAATATAGCAAAGGTAACTTCTTCAGAATTATGGTACGAGTGCTCCCATATGCTGATAGCTCTGGCCCCTCATAAAAAAGCTAAATAAATACTCTGTTTTCTCCTCAGTGTTTACACGACAGGGTCCGGATGTCGGCCGATTGTGACCTGTTTTGCATCCATTTTTCACCCTTGGTTTAAAAAACGGATGAATTTCATTTGTCAACAGGAAGGTCACATGATCGCCCAGTCACCATTTTCTCTTACTTTCATAGTATAGAGAGCTTTGTCTGATCACTCAGCTTCTTTGAATTGGTTTCTGGCTTTTTCTCTTCTATTTTTTTACTTACTACTATTTCCTCACAACCATTGAACGGTGTACTGCAGCTGTGGCTGATTTCTCTGTAATTCAGACAGCAACCACCGATTTTGAATGAAGAACCGAGCAGGGTTCAGAAGGTGACGGGGCTCTGCGAATGAGTAGGGACAGGGTAGATAGCAGGAGACAGGCCACTGTTTTAGGTGATGGGGGACAGAAGTCAGAGGAAGGGACTCTTTGTGGGTCCAGAATATGCCCGGGGCTCTATGAGGGTGTCACACAGGGAATACAAAAGATAGCAGGGGGGGCACGGAAGGTGGTAGGGGTACTATGGGGGAACAGAAAGTGGCAAGGGGTCTCATGTCATTTGCTGGTTCTACTTCTTCTCCTTATCCACTTGCTATCGGGGTTCCTCAGGGATCAGTCCTTGGTCTGTTTCTATTTTCTCTCTACACAGCCCCTACTGCACAAACCATCAGCAGATTTGTCTTCCAGTACAATGACACCTAATTATACAACTCTTCCCATAACATCACCCCTGCTCTAATACAAAACACCAGTGATTGTCTGTCCGCTGTCTCTAACATCATGTCCTCTCCCTATCTGAAACTGAATCTTTCTAAAACTGAGCTCCTTGTGTTCCCACCATCTACTAACCTCCCTAAACCTGATGTCTCCATCTTTGTGTGTGGCACTATCATTAACTCCTAAGCAGCATGCCCGATGCCTTGTTGTCATTTTTGACTCAGATCTTTCCTTTACTCCTCACATTCAATCACTTACACGCTCCTGTCATTTTCACCTCAAACTCTTATTGTTGCTCTGATTCACTCTCGTCTTGACTACTGTAACTCATTACTAGTCTTTCTTCCCCTCACTAAACTCTCCCCTCTCCAATCTATCCTTAATTCAGCAGCCAGGCTCATCTTTATGACCAACCACTACACCAATGCCTCTAATCTGTGCCAGTCACTGGTTGCCCATCCCCTTCAGAATAAAATTCTAATTTATTACTCTCACCCACAAAGCTCTCCACAGTGCTGCACCTGCTTACATTTCCTTCCTCCCTCATCTCTGTCTACCACCCTACTTGGGCTCTACATTCTCCCAACGACTTTAGATTAAAATCCTCCATAATCCGAAAGTCCCACTCTGGTCTCCAAGATTTTTCTCGTGCTGCACCAGTCCTCTGGAAGGTGCTACCCCAGATAATCAGATTAATTCCCAATATCCACAGTTTTAAACGTGCCCTGAAAACATGTCTATTTAGACAGGCCTATAACATTCCCTAATCTGAATCCTTTCCATGGCCCCCCTTTTAGATTAGTCATCAGAATAAGATTCCCTCACACTCCTTCTCTTCGTGTCCGTCATACACCGATACTGGCGGGTGGCCGGCTCATGCAGCTTTATGTGTACAACCCATGTATATAAAAAATGGCTGGACTATTGTACAGAACAAACACTGTTACACTTTGTTTCTCCCTGCTTCCTCATAGATTGTAAGCTCTTGCGAGCAGGGTCCTCACTCCTTTGGTTTGAATTGTAAATTAGCTTTGTAACTATGTAATGTCTGATATTGTTTGTTTCATGTACCCTCTAAATTGTAAAGTGTTGCGTAATATGTTGGCGCTATATAAATAAAGATTATTATTATATTATTATCGTGGCGTGCAGGGGACACTGTGGTGGGGGCACATAATGTGGCACAGGCGGAGGGGGAGTGGGGCATAGAAGGAGGCAGAGGTTAAGTAGTGGGCCAGGGGGAGAGTGTAGGTGAAAGCAGGGCTGTACTTAGAGTTGATGCTAGGCACTTTTAGTGTTAACATCCCCTATAACTCCCGAAGTTACGGAAATAGCGTAGCTCGCTGACATTGCAGCTCCAGCGCTGGACCCAGGAAAGGTAAGTATATATATATATATATATATATATATATATATATATATATATATATATATATATATATATATGAAAAATGACTTCAGGGAGCATCCTTAGTGCTGGAGCACCAGCTAATTCTCTGCTTGGGGACTCCAGGGCCAGGAAACTGCTGACGTCACTGTCTATATTTGGACAGTGACTTCAGGAGCTTCCCTAGCGCTGGTTGCTAGAGCCTCAGGGCAGAGCACTAGCGGATGCTCTGCTCGGGGACTCCAGGGCCAGGAAACTCCTGACGTCATTGTCCATAAATGAACAGTGATGTCTGGAGCAGTGCTGGAGTCACCGGGCAGAGCGCTAGCTGATGCTCTGCCCTGGGGCTCCAGCACTAGGGAAGCTCCTGAAGTCACTGTCCAAATATGACATAGTGACAACAGTAACTTCCACAGCGATGGAGTCCCGGGCAGAGTGCTACCTGATGCTCTGCTCTGGGACTTCAGCGATAGGAAACTCATGATGTCGCTATCAATATATAAACAGTGCCATCCGGAGCAGTAGTGGAGTTTCCGGCTCTCTGATGTAGGTGGCTTTTGTATCTATGTAGGGGGCTTTTTTTGTATGCCTATGATCTGCGTTACCGCCATATATATTTTGCCAAAGACAAATTTCAAAAGATTTGATTTGGAAATTTATTTTTTCAGAGGCCAAACTTGTTTTTAGCTAAATAAAATATATGGAAAAAACACTAACATTTTTGCTGTGTAAAATAGTCATAAATGTTTGTTTACCTGCCCCTTGACCCATTTCTGGCAGAATTGGATGTGCTTCTCTTTGATGAAGTCAGGGGCCGCATTTTTAATCCCTACAATATGTTAGATTGATAACAACTGTTATCAATAGATAGAAAAAATTTTGGGGCTTTGCTACAATTGTAAAACATGGTTCCAAAGTGACTGGACATTCCTATTAACACAATGGGGAATAATTATTAAACACTCCACATCACTTTTCTGTCTCAGAAAATATGCTATTTGTACAAAAACTTGCTTTTATGACTTTTTCATTTTTACACAGACTCCATCACTTTAACCCTTTCAGGACCAGACTAATTTCCATTTTTATGCTCTTGTTTTTTCCTCCCCGCCTTCAAAATGTCATAACTTTTTTATTTTTTTGTTGACACAGCCATATGAGGGCTTAATTTTTACAGGACAAATTGTACTTTCTAATGCCACTATTTATTATTATGTGTGAATATACTGGGAAGCTGTAAGAAAATTCAGAATCGTGTATAACTGCAAAAAAACTGCAGTCGCAACATTTTCTTATGGGTTTTGTTGACACTATGTTAACTGTACGGTGAAAATGACACATTACCTTTATTCTGCGGTTCACAGAGATACCAAATTTATATAGTTTTTGTTATGTTTAGTTCCTTTAAAAAAAATGTAAAAGTTTTAAAAAAACAAACAAAGAAATTTGCATTGCCATATTGTGACGCCAGTAACTTCTTTATATTTCTGTGTATAGAGCTGTGTAAGGCGTATTTTTGTACGGGGAAATACTTTGTTTTTATTGATACCCTTTTGGGTAATGTCCGCCATTTTGATCACTTTTTATTCCATTTTTGTTTTGGGCCGTTGAAGTGGCAAAAAAATGTCTATTCGGCCATTTTTATCTTTTTTCCCCATTCGGGCATTTTCAGACGCGGGGATACCTAATGTGTTTATGTTTATTTTTGTTTACGCCCTGAAATACGCCTATAAACACAGCTTGTGAACATACCCTCATACTAAAATAGTTTTTGTTGTCCATAGGAACCAATCAGGGCTCAGCTTTCATTTCTTAAACTGCTCTGGATAAAAAAAAACTGATTGGTTGCTAAGGGCAACAAAGCCAGTTTTTCTGTTTTGGTGAAGCCTAATCTGTCTTACTAAAACCTTATTTGCAAAATTAAATACGTTCTAAGTATAAAACATAAAGGGAATTCATTAACGGGTAACTAAACGTTCAACAAACTTCTGACATGTCATAGTGACATGTCAGATATTTTGATTGGTGGGGGTCCGAGCACTGAGACCCACACCAATCGCTAAAATGAAGAAGCAGAAGCGCTCGTGTGAGCGCTAAGTCGCTTTGTTTATGTACGATGTAGCGGTGTACGGGTTCATAGACTTTCTCTTGAGCCCAAACACCGCTAGATTGATTTCAGAAAAAGCCAAACAGACATGAAGCGGCTCAGCGTTTCTGCAGCTTCGTTTTAGCGATCAGTGGAGTCTCAGTTCTCGGACCCCCACCAATCAAAACTTCTGACATGTCAGAAGTGTGTTAAACCTTTAGTTACCCTTTTAGGCCTCATGCACACGATCGTATTTTTTTCCTCCCGTTAAGGCCTCATGCACACGAAAGTAAAAACGCCCGTAATTACGGCCCGTAATTACGGGCCCATAGACTTCTATTGGCCACGGGTACCTTCCCATATGCTTACGGGAAGGTGCACGTGCCATTGAAAAATATGGAACATGTCCTATTTCAGGCCGTAATAACGGCACGGGCAGGCCCATAGAAGTCTATGGGGTTCCCGTAATTACGGGTGGCTACGCGTGTGCACCCGTAATTACGGGAGCGTTGCTAGGCGACATCAGGGGATAGTCACTGTCCAGGGTGCTGAAAGAGTTAACTGATCGGTTTCTTCCTCCAGTCCGGCCTCCTGGGATGATGTTTCATCCCATGTGACTGCTGCAGTCAATCACAGGCCAAACACAGGCTGCAGTGGCCACATGTACTGCCGCGTCATCCAGGGAGGTCGGACTGGATGTCAAAAGAGGGACGCGTCACCAAGACAACGGTACGTATGAACTTCTTTTACTTACAATCGCTTTGGAAACCCTGCCCGAAAGGGCTGCCCCTTCTCTCTTTCCAGCACTGATAGAGAGAAGGGGCTGCCGAACAGTGAAGAGAAAACGGGTACGTAAATATGGGTGGAATACTGGTGACACCGGATCCGTATTTACGGACACGGGTCCGTAAATACTGGTGGAATACGGGTCGAATACGTGTGACAAAGGACCCGTATTTACGCCAGTATTTACGGGAGGAAAAAAAGATGTTTGTGTGCATGAAGCCTAATACTGGCATAAATACAGGTACTTTGTCACACGTATTCGACCCGTATTTACGGACCAGTTTTGTCTGCAAAATTGCATTGCACTAATCGGCAGCCCCTTCTCTCTATCAGTGGTGGATAGAGAGAAGGGCAGCCATTTCAGGCAGAGTTTCCGCAGCGGAACGCAGCGATTGTAAGTAAAAGAAGTTCATAACGTACCCCGGCCGTTGTCTTGGTGATGCGTTCCTCTTTTGTCATCCAGTCCGACCTCCATGGATGACGCGGCAGTCCATGTAACCGCTGCAGCCTGTGATTGGCCTCTGATTGGCTGCAGCGGTCACATGGGATGAAATGTCATCCCGGGAGGCCGGACTGGAGGAAGAAGTAGGTAAGTTAACTTTTAATACTATTAACTCTAGCGGTAGTCACTGTCCCTAGTGCTGAAAGAGTTACTGCCGATCAGTTAACTCTTTCAGCACCCTGGACAGTGACTATCCCTGGACGTTGCCTAGCAACGCTCCCGTAATTACGGGTGCACACACGTAGCCTCCCGTAATTACGGGAGCCCCATAGACTTCTATGGGCCTGCCCGTGCCGTAATTACGTCTGAAATAGGACATGTTCCATATTTTTCAACGGCACCGCCACCTTCCCGTAAGCAAACGGGAAGGTACCCGTGGCCAATAGAAGTCTATGCGCCCGTAATTATGGCCCGTAATTCCGGACGTTTTTACGTACGTGTGCATGAGGCCTAAGACTGCATTTCATACTCCAGTCTTAAAATTAATAAAATTGGAGTCATTTATTAAGAGGTCCATGCCTCTAATAAATGAGGTGCATCTCTGGCCATCTCTGCACCAGAAAGTTAAATCTACACCAGCCATGAGCTGCTGTACATTTGTACCATTATTTATGCCAGTTTCTGGCGTAAACTATGATACATTTTTTGCGCTATTTTTCGATCTCTCTCCATATGAATGCATTAGTAGCTTCCATATGAATGCATGGCTAATGCTATTTATCTCATTACAAAAAATTGCTGTGATCAATCTCGGTCCATAGGAATGAATTGAGTAGCTTGAAAATCTTTTCAATGTCGCTCCAGACAAGTGAGTAGCTCTGAAGTCCCAACATGTAGCCATTAAAAAAAAAACCCTACCAAATCTCTTGACTGGAGTGATTTTGAAGAAATTTCAAGCTACTCAATGCATTCCTATGGACAGCGATTTATCACAGCAATATCACAGGTATTTTTTCTAGTGCGATAAATAGTCCTACTCTAAGGGTATGTTCACACGCTGAGTCAAAAACGTCTTAAAAAATATGGAGCTGTTTTCAAGGGAAAACATGTTTTCAGATATTTTTTAAGCCACTCGCGATTTTTGCTGCATTTTTTACGGCAATTTTTGGAGCTGTTTTCAATAGAGTCTATGAAAAACGGCTCTAAAAATGTTCCAAGAAGTGACCTGCACTTCTTTTCCGCTGCCGTTTTTCGGCCGTTTACTGCCCGAAAAACTGCCAAAAATAGGCCGTGTAAACATACCCTTATGCATTCCTATGGACAGCGATTAAATTGCTCACTACAAAAAATGTCTAGGTCTAGCCCTAGTTTAAGACAAAACAACACACTTCTGGTGGTGACAAATGGATATTGGAAGCTAGAACATAGTACAACATTGTTAGGCTAGGTTCACACGCAGAAACAAAAACGCCTGTAAAATACGGAGCTGTTTTCAAGGGAACGGCTTATTCTCGGCCGTTTTTCGGGCTGTAAATGCCCGAAAAACAGCTGAAAAATCGGAAGCAGAACGCCTCCAAACATCTGCCCACTGATTTCAATGGGAAAAACGGCATTCTGCTCCGACGGGCCGTTTTTTTAATGGTATGCGCACACGCTAGCTGACTTTTACGTCTGAAATTACAGACTGTTTTCAGGAGAAAACAGCTGCGTCGTTTCAGACGTAAAAGCTCCTCCTCGCATTTTGCGAGGCGTCTTTGACGGCCGATCATTTGAGCTGTTCTTCATTGAATTCAATGAAGAACAGCTCAAATTACGTTTCAAAGAAGCGTTCTGCACTTCTTTGACGAGGCAGTCATTTTACGCGTCGTCGTTTGACAGCTGTCAAACGACGACGCGTAAATGACAGGTCGTCGGCACAGTACGTCGGCAAAATTATTCAAATGAATGGACAGATGTTTGCCGATGTATTAGAGCTGTATTTTCAGGCGTAAATCGAGGCATAATACGCCTCGTTTACACCTGAAAATAGGTTGTGTGAACCCAGTCTTAGACTTGAACAGGCAAACAGACATGCAACTGTGGATCAAATAACAGAATCTGGATCAGGGAACAAGTCAAATCTCATCCTCCCAATGTACAGTACAATGCCGCCATTACAACGTATGGGTTTTAAAAGGCTTAACAAAGTATTAAGTAGGTGCTCAAACTGTAAATGTATTGTTTTATTATTTATCTGTTTTTCAAAATTCCATTTAAAGGACATTTATTCCCCCTCCCCTCCCAACAAAAAACCCCATTTTAAATACTCCTTGAATTCAGATTAATAACTCTCTAGTCAGATCAAGCTGGGTGACTGCCAATATGTCTAACAGGACTTGTCACCCAACTTCAAAGGCCCCCCCACCACTGTATCAACACATAATTCAGCAGATTTGGAAAAGCTGGATGACAACCTCTCTGAGCTCTAATGGTCACATTATTAGTATGGTTGAAAAATATGAATAGCTGTCAAGTTCAACCAGGGTAGGGGTTGGGATGCTTGAAGATAAGAAAACAAATAAAAAAACATAGTGGGTCCAAACACAACCCCAGCACCCCCACTGATCAACAGAACAAAGTGCCAAGTGTTGCAGCTCCTTCATCGCAGTCTGTGTGAATGGAGCTGAGCTGTACTGCCAGGCACAGCAGCATGAATAAGAGTGGTGCCATGTAGGGTACTGCAGTGAACTAGTATAAATATACGGTATACCAAGCCCAAATAATAATTCTATACCAAGGTCAAATGCTGCTATCATGTGCCCATATAAAAAAAGTGCTAAAATATTCCAATATAGCAATGGTATACTGCGCTCAAATAATAATGGTACACTTTTGATGACATAATAATTCAACGTGCTCAAAAATGATCATGCCCTGTGCAAAATAATGTTTCTATAAATTCTACCAAATGATAATGCTAAATTTTACCAATATATTAAATATACAGCTCGCCAAAATAATAATGAAATCTCACTGGACATAAAATAAACCAGGGATGAACAAAACACTGTACAATTTGGGAACTTTCAGGAGCCAGTTTTCATTTTTCAGTGGCCAGGCAATAAGACAAACCCAGAAATGTAAGTCTGGGTTCACACGAGCAGGTTACGTCCGTAAAGGACAGAACGTATTTCGGCCACAAGTCCCGGACCGAACACACTGCAGGGAGCCGGGCTCCTAGCATCATACTTATGTACGACGCTAGGAGTCCCTGCCTCGCTGCGGGACAACTGTCCCGTACTGTAATCATGTTTTCAGTACGGGACAGTAGTTCCACGCAGTAGTTAACTGCAGTGTGTTCGGTCCGGGACTTGTGGCCGAAATACGTTCCGTCCTTTACGGACCGAACATGCTCGTGTGAACCCAGCCTAACTGTCAGCAACAATTTTCTGGGCACAATGGGTACCTGATTTCTGGGATTTGTCAAGCCCTGGATAAAGCATGTAATGAAGAACCAAGCTTTCTGCACAGATATGACACCAAAACCCAGCTTACTTTATAGATATGTTAGCAAATACAAGCTCAGTACAAAAATATGATAACAGACCCAAGCTCAGTGCATAGATGCAGTACCAGAACCAAGTTTTAGGGTATGTTCACACGGCTTAGCAAAATACGTCTGAAATTACGGAGCTGTTTTCAGGCGTAAACAGCTCCTGATTTTCAGACGTTTTTGTAGCAACTTGCGTTTTTGGCAGCATTTTTTACGGACGTTATTGGAGCTGTTTTTTTATAGAGTCAATGAAAAACGGCACCAAAAACGTCCCAAGAAGTGACATGCACTTCTCTTTCGTGGGCGTCTTTTTACGCGCCGTATTTTGACAGTGACGCGTAAACTTACACCTCGTGGGAACAAAACACCGTAAAACCCATTGAAAGCAATGGGCAGATGTGTTTAGGCGTAATGGAGCCGTTTTTTCAGGCGTAATCCGAGGCGTAAAACGTCCGAATTATGTCTGAAAACACTGCGTGTGAACATACCCTTAGAAGCATATATATGTTTATATATATCTACCTTCCTCACCTTGGGTCCCTCTGACAGTCGTGTTCTATGTAGTCCAGTTATATTGAGATTTAACGGGACTACAAAACTGTGCCGTTTTCCCATTTTTGAAAATTTATGACAAAAACACAACTTAAGGTCTCCTTCACACATAATTGTTCTGGCATTTTAAACTGCATCCAAAACATTAGTATTATTAAAATAAGACATGCTTTTTTAAGGCACTTTAAGGGTATGTGCACACACACTAATTACGTCCGTAATTGATGGACGTATTTCGGCCGCAAGTCCCGGACCGAACACAGTGCAGGGAGCCGGGCTCCTAGCATCATAGTTATGTACGATGCTAGGAGTCCCTGTCTCTCTGCAGGACAACTGTCCCGTACTGTAATCATGTTTTCAGTACGGGACAGCAGTTCCACGGAGTAGCAGGGACTCCTAGCATCGTACATAAGTATGATGCTAGGAGCCCGGCTCCCTGCACTGTGGTCAGTCCGGTACTTGCGGCCGAAATACGTCCGTCAATTACGGACGTAATTAGTGTGTGTGCACATACCCTAAGTGGTGTTTTTCATTCAGTGTTTCTTTGTCCATGATTTTTTCTGGCGTTTTTGAGGTCCTATAGAGAAGCCTATGCGAAAAACAGCCTGAAAAAAAATGCTTTACCCAGAACACGCTGCTTTTGGAAAAAAACGCCACTGACCACAAAATTGCCTAAAAAATGACACAAACCAAAAAGCAGTTGTGTGTAAGTGCATTTTATATTTCACTAACGACTCTAATGTAACATCTTGCAGCACTGAAAAAAAGCACCTCAAAACGCTCACAAAAATGCAATTAAAAACACCATGAAAAACACAGCAAAACACTGTGTGTGAATCTAGCCTAACCATAGTTATGGTTAAACTATGTCATCTGTTTGGTTCTTAAGGTCCTATGACACGGTCCGATATGGGCCTTGAAAACGAGCGCTGATCAATGAGATAATAGTTGATGGGCGCTCGTTATCTCCTTTCATAGGGAACAATGCTTGGCTATGCATGGGGACGAGCAATCATTACTACGATCGTTCATCCTATGTCGGCAGCACAATGATCAGGAACAAGTGTTCTGTGAACACTCATTGGGCAAATGAGTTTATTGGCCTGTATAATAGGGTCCCTACTCCTGGTATTGCAGGAATCAAATCATTACAGATACATATGTATCCACTTTTCAGCTTCTCATTCACAGACAGCAAACAAAAATCTTGAAAATAATGAGGCAATCAAACTCAAAAGTATATTAGAAAGTTGTAAAACTTTTTTATTTGTACAGTAAATAAGCTTTATTTATATAAAACCAGAAGAACCAGAGAAAACCCACTTTAAATAAATAGAAAATGTCATAACTTGATACAGAATCTCTCTTTATTTGACAAGCTATAAATGTAATACAAGACAGAAACGAAATTACAGATGTATTTATGCATTTATACAGTGTTATATTTATATGCCGTACCTAGATATTCATAGACTGGCACAATTCTTGTCAGGACCTTGCTTTGCATAGTACATTGAAATTTTGGAAAAGACAATTGCTCTGTTTTATTAATGAACATAGGAAGAGCGCTCACAGTTACATAGTTACATAGTTACATAGTTAGTACGGCTGAAAAAAGACACATGTCCATCAACTTCAACCAAGGGATGGGAAAGGGGAAGTAAAAAATTTCTACACATAGTGAATGGCTAATGTTCTCATTTTCGTTCCACAGAAATTGGCTTTAATTCATATAAAATTGGGGGTGAAATAATTTTCCACATTTAAATGCAGTGTAAAGAGTTGTTTGTAAATTTGTCACAATAGATTGTCAGAGGCCGATAACAGATCAGACGGACTGCTCCCCAGGCTGTATTCCTGCTGTGTGAACTAAACTCAGTAGGGAAGTACAGAAAAAGCCAAATGGACAAAATAATGTTAACACTGGATTCCCTTGTTCATTTGAAGGTAACAGATGGTTTTAATCCCCGAGGCTCGTACTGTACGTTCATGGCAGGCTGATAAAATGTGATGTCTGCTCAGGAATCTCTGGGTTTTGTAAGGAAAATAATTTCTCGACACTTTATAGGTGTTTCCGCAGTGAACTGACATACGTTTTTAGGTGTTGCACATGAATGAGATTAACCCGTACGGTCATATCGTAACCCTATTGCGTGATGTGTACACCACTGGTCACTGTGCGCACTCTTCAGTTTTGTGATAGTTTTATTAGGTTCTTTATGGTTTGCACATTATTCAATTACTGAGTGCAGATGTAGAATATTCACTTTTTTAGGAGGGACTGCTCTCTGAAATCCTTAAAATAAATCTGCATTTACAAAATTGGTGGCATTAAAAGAAGCGTTCCCCAACCATCTATTAACACAAGATTAAAGTTTAATCTTTATCACCTGTTTCTCTTTTCACTGTCTCATTTCTGTGATATATTTTGTATGACAGAGCTTTTTGGCAGAAAGGCAGCTTTAACAAACACTTGTCTTAATAGTATCTCAAGGATGAAGAAGTCTAACCATTGTAGCGTAAGACTAAAGTGTCTAGGAGAGCGCTGAACTTCAGAGGAAGTATTATAGCATTTAAGGAAGGAAATCCAATTAAATGCTCTTCATTTTTAATGGGAAAGAAAATACTGCACCAATATCAAAATAGACATTATCTGAAAAAAAAGAAAACAATTTGAAATGTTGCAAATTTCTTTGCATGTACATATGCTAAGACACCAAGCTTAACGTGTGAAATTGTAAGAGAATATTCACACATGGCAGATTAGTCGCAGAAATTTCCATCATTTACATCAAGTTTATCAACCCTCAATGCCAATGTAGCATGTATTGGAAGGAGGAAAGTTGCAGAAATTTCTGAAACAAATCTGCTGCATGTACATATACATTGTGTGTGTGATCCTTGCTTTACTGTGGGTTTCATGGCAAAAAAACACAGTTTGAGCGTGACATATAAGCCCTCCCTAAGGGTCTACAGGCAGATTCTAAAAGTGTATATTACCCGGAAAAAGTGGATCAGCTGGATATGTTCTGTCGTCACTTCTGTTGTATTTAAAGAGGGTCTTTCACCAAAACTCCATACAATACATTATTGAATACTGTAGATATCTTAGATCTAATGAGGCTGATGTGCTTACTTTTAAAATCAATGTCAGAATGGTTGTATAACTATTTTTTAACGTTTTCCCACCTGAAATGACCATTTTATGAGTTCTGGTAGAGACTGAGAGCTCAAGAGTCTAAGTTCTAAACCCACCCAGACATGTCAAGCTCCTTTAACAGGGCCAGATTAAGGGTATGTGCACACACACTAATTACGTCCGTAATTGACGGACGTATTTCGGCCGCAAGTACCGGACCGAACACAGTGCAGGGAGCCGGGCTCCTAGCATCATAGTGATGTACGATGCTAGGAGTCCCTGCCTCGCTGCAGGACCACTGTCACGCACTGAAAACATGATTACAGTACGGGACAGTTGTCCTGTAGCGAGGCAGGGACTCCTAGCATCGTACATAAGTATGATGCTAGGAGCCCGGCTCCCTGCACTGTGTTCGGTCCGGTACTTGCGGCCGAAATACGTCCGTCAATTACGGACGTAATTAGTGTGTGTGCACATACCCTAAGGGTTTCTAGGATATGGAGCAGTTAAATATTTGGGGCCTCTCAACTAACTTAGGGCCCTCTACCAACTCCAGACAAATATAAAGACTTTGTAAGCTACAGTATATGATTGGCAATATATAGCTTGAAACGCATGAGTGACTCTTATCTCACAGCTGTATTTTGCACTATAAAACAGCATTAACACCTGGCTGCTACCTACTAAACGGTCCTTCTTTCTTCAGCACCATCCCTTTTACCAGGCAGAGACATATTTATGTCAAATGCTGTCAACAGTTGAATATGATCCCATATAGTCATTATGTGCTACTTAATAATAGCTACATACAGTAGTCCGTATAATATCACTCTACCATGTCTCAAAACCCCCATACAGTGCTCTTAACAGAACATGACATTTTCTATGTTTATAAAGATTTATTTTAATTATACTCATAGAACAATATGGCAAATATGGCACCATACTCACTTGGTTTCTTAGGACCCATCCACCAATGCAGAACTGCCATCTACTATTTTTTACTTATTTTTTCATTATTGTTTTGTAAAATGTACAAATATAAATATATACATATGAATATAAATGCCATTCCTCTCCTCTGACCTAGGTGGATTCAGAAAATCAGGGTAGGGCACACAACATGTTTTACTTTATTCGGTCTCGGCCTTTAACCACTTCCTTAAATATGAAAACCACACCATCAACATAAGAAAATTTTTTAAGTGGCACATACAAATATCTAATCTCATGGTTAGAGATAAGTGTACACTACCACTAGATAAGCACTAATATATCCAATAACACCACCATACATTGTCCCATTGACGTGAATAGGACAGTGGTGCTATACCTTGCATAGCTACTATGGCGCGTGCAAGTACGATTGAAGAGGAGAACCATGTAAACAATAAAGAGGCTGCAGAGCTCGTAAGAATGACGTGGCCCCTTCAACAGCTGATCAGTGGGGGGTGTTGACTGTCAGACACCCACCAATCTCATATTGATTGCCTATCCTAAGGATAGATCATCAATTATAATAACCTAGATAACACCTTTAAAGAGGACCTGTCCGCACTCCTGAGATAGCTGTTTTAGTAAATACTTATATTCGCCATTAAATCACAATTGTGCAGCATCTTTTCTTAGAACTCTGCATTGTGCCATTCCTCTGTTATTTCACCTGGAATTGTATGAACAATTTGACACCTTTTCCCCTTATCCCTACACATTTTGACACTGTCAAATCATTGCTGACTGTATCAGACTGTGTAGGAACACATCCTATTGACAAGGGGAATGGTAACACTGAGGTGTCAATTAGACCTAGGCTGGTTTTTTTGTAGCACTACTGACTGATTTTAACCATCGAGGGAAAGCTACAGCCCACAAGATTGCATGCAACTCAATGTATTGCTATGTACAGCAGCCGGTTAAAATGAATAAGTTGCATTACAAAAAAGTCTCCATGTAGGCCAAGATTTATTAATACATTTCCAGAGGGAATAGCAGAGTAACATCACAACACAGAGTAAATGATCTCATGGATAATACAAGGATTTACTAAAACAGCCACGTCAGGAGAGAGCTGACAGATCCTCTATAAGTGCAGTGACTCACAGTTGACGTCTTCTCTGGATGTAGAATTCCTTTTTTACTCCATCCATTCTAGACCACAGACCACCATAACAACTTCTCATGGCATGCCTGGAGTTGTAGTATCCGAATTGAGTGACACAGGTACCTGAACTAAGCAAGCCAAGGAACAGGAAAATCTGGAGAACCACCAATTGCAGAGCACCAGTGTGTGACATGATGTTTCAATCAGTTGTACTGACTCAGGACACCAATAATAGGCAGGAAGCTGTGTGGGGCATGTCCAATACTTCTTTTCAGGAAGCCGTGGTGATAGGCCAGAGTAGCCCCTCTTGAGCTTTCCCTCCATGACAGGCCACATCCTCCCAGAGCCTTCAACACGCTAAAGCGGCTCCCCTTTCTTCCCGCTGCCTTATCTTCCTCTTCATCACCATTAGCAGCCCTGTTATTAAAACATCTGCTCTCCGGCGGGGCTTGCAGCCATGGAAACTCAACCAAAAACTCCATTCTACCCTCCGCCTGGTGGCAAAAAAGAAGATGACGTCCAAGGGAATACGTTTTAAAAACAAGTACTGTGCTAGCGATGTCTTTGCTCGGCATGATGATGACCCAGCATTCACAATGGCAGTACCACCACCACGCTGCATTAGAGGTGGAGCCTGCCTCCTAAAGTATTGTTTTCCCTGCCAGGCAGCCATGGTCGGGCAGCGCAAGCGACATCACTTGTCAATGAGGTTTCAGGTCAATCGTCACTGGAGTGGGGGAACAACATAAGTGCTCGGCCTGCCTATTAACTCTATGCATAGCTATATAACAAGTAGCCTCTTTATGTACCTATACAATATAGATCTGCCAGTCCCCTGCCAGAGCGAGCCTGCAGTGCTGGCAAAGTTGAGGCCCACCTGAGCTAGCAGGGCCCCCCTGAGTCAGGGGAGAGTGGAGCCTTGATGGTTTGCATGGCTGCTTGGGGGCCCAATGAAAGCACCCAGGTCTGCCATCTTTGTACTATTATTATCCGGCAGGGCTTAATAGTGGCCTGCTAGAAACACAATATACTGCAATACATTAGTATTAGTGCTAGCGATCGCTGGTTCAAGGAAATCTGTTAAAGTTGTTTTTATGTACAAAAAATATTAAAAGTAAAAAAAAAAACTTTTCCCATTTTCCCCACAAAAACATTATAAAATAATAATAATAATAATAAACATAATTGGTATTGCCGTATCCATTAAAATCTGAACTATTACAATATAACATTATTTAACACGCATTGTGAACACCATTAAAAAAAAAAGTTAAATACCAGAATCACTGTTTTTTGGTAAGCTCAACACCCATAAAAAGTGATCAAAAACTTGCATGTACCCCAAAATGGTACCAATAAAAGCTACAGCTCATCTCCCAAAGAATAATCCTCCATACCGCTCAAACGATGGAAAAATAAAAAAGTTATATACATTTTATATTTTACAGTTAGTTTTTTCCTTGTAAAAACAGTAAAATAGAAAAAATATTTAAATTTATTATCGCCGTAATGGTATTGACCCGCAGAATAAAGTTAACATGTCGTTTTAATTTCACGGTGAACGCCGTGAAAACGAAGCACAAAATACAATGGAGCAATCAATGTTTTTTTCTTCTTTCACCCAACAAAGATTTTCCCCATTTCTTAGTACATTATATGGTACAATAAATGGTGCTATGAAAAACTACAACTCGTCCCGCAAAAAATAAGCCCTGATAGGGCTAAGTTGACGGAAAAATAAAAAAGTGACGGTTTTTGGAATGTGGGGAAGCAAAAATGAAAATGAAAATCTGAAAAATGGCTGTGGCTGGAAAGGGATAATGGCTATAAAACCCTATGGAATGCATTTTATTTATTTTTTTATAAAAAGGTCATTGTGATTGGTGCAACTTTATAAATAGTTTGTATTAAAAATTATTTTTAGTTTTTGAGAAACAGATTCTCTGTATTCTCCATACAGAGCAGCTGCATCGTTCGCTAAATCCTGTTCCAGTCAGGTCTGCGGGACTGACAGGTTCAGTGTCAGGGGGTCCTGCATGTCTCTGACACGCAGAATCTGCCTGTAATCTATCACATCTTAGTTCATAACGTGGATCTTAAGACGTATGTAATATGCTATCATTTTAAACTATTAAAAGCGATTAAGAGCTTAGATCTTGGTATTATTTTAAAGCCCAGAATCTTAGCTTTAAATGATCAGCACCAAAACTCTATGTGCAATATTCGAGGAGCATTACTCATTAGAAGTCAGGGAGTAAGATGACATTTTTTACGTTTCATAATTTTGTGAAGATATGAGCGTGTGGAAATAGGCATAAGTGACTTGTATGCACATCTTACACGCTGCGTAAAACGCTGAGAAATTGACTGTGATGCAGAATCTTATTCCGCAGCATGTCAATTGTATTTGCGTAAACGCTGATTATTTGTTGCCGGTTTTCCCCATTGAATTCAATGGAGCGGTAAAACCTGCAACAAATAGCAGTTGTTGCGGGGGGGGGGGGGTTTCGGCGAGTTCGCAGCAATTCCGCCACAGAAAACGCAACTCATAAAAAAATAAAAATCTTATACTTACCCAGGAGTCTGTGTTTCTTTCCCCCAGACCGGCCTCCTGGAATGACGTTTCATCCCATGTGACTGCTGCAGCCAATCACAGGCTGTAGCGGCGGTCACATGGGATGAAACGTCATCCCAAAAGGCCGGCCTGACTGACGTCAGAGGGCCGGCCTCCTGGGATGACGTTTCATCCCATGTGACTGCGGCTGCAGCCAATCACAGGCTGCAGTGCTCTCCTGGGATGACTGTCCATTGCAGGGCTGGAGTGGACATTCTGGGCACACAGGCCGGATATGCTGCGCGCTTTTACGCAGCGTATCTGCCCCGTGTGAACTCAGCCTATCTCTACCTTGACTTGTGTGAGAGGAGTGGGCAAGCAGGAGACTCAGAGCAAACCAATGATATCACACTGGGAAGAACCTGCCCTCTCAGCAAACGTTGAAAGAGAAAGTTACAGAAATGATGCAGAGGGAAAAAAAGAAACAAAAAATATGCATTTGACACGTCGTTTCTGGCTGCAGTAATATCTAATACATATCTACAGCTGCCTAAGGAGACATTGTGATTTTTACTTGTAAAACTAAGTACGCTTTAATGTCAGACAAGTACTATTTAGGCCTATCCATTGTAATTGTACGATTTTTTTTAACTGAACATGTTTTTTTCAGGAAAAGAATGATGTACACAATTTAGGGTCTAGAATATTTCCCAGAAGTGATCCCATTATTATCCTACAGTTAGCGTCTAACTGAGCAAATCTTATGTTTGCTGTCAAGACGTTGCCCAGTGAATGAGATCAGCCAGTGTTAAATTGCCAATATGTAGAAGTTTTCGGTATATCCAAACTTCATTAACTATAAATGTAATACTGTGAAGAGCCAGTGCAATTAAAAACAATGAATTGCATATTAAGAGGCATCTTGTAGCAATTAGAAAATTACAGTATATGTAAAACTGCTGGAGCTCAACAACATACGAGGAATTTTAATTAACAAACTTATGGTTAGTAGCTGGCCGCTCATATTAACATTCAGAAATTATGTTTTTAGAAATAACAATTATAACACAATCACAGTTTTAGCATACCTCCCAACTTTTTAATTCGGAAAAGGAAATTTTAAGCCACGCCCCTAACCACGCCCAATATCCCACATAAACACATCAAATCACAGCCAGATCCTTCTGCAAATAACACGCGTACATTCTCACTGCGGATCTCTAGACTGTCTGGATATCACAGATATTATGGATCTGGTTATGTCGTCTTTATGTTACTTTTCCTATCTTGGGTATATGATGGGGATTTTTTTTTCCAGTTGTGTAACTCTGCTACCGGTCAATGGAAAAATCATCCACCAGAGCACCCCTGTAGATTGCTCTACACACAGCCCCCTGTAGATCGCTCCACACACAGCCTCCCTGAAGATAGCTCCACACACAGCTCCACATACAGGGGGTAGATCACTCCACACACAGTCCCCCTGTAGATCACTCCACACACATCCCCCCTGTAGATAGCTCCACACACAGACCCCCTGTAGATAGCTCCACACTCAGATCCCCTGTAGATAGCGCCAGACACAGCCCCCCTGTAGATAGTGTCACACACAACCCCCTGTAGATAGCTCCAGACACAGCCCCTCTGTAGATAGCTCCAGACCCAGCCCCCCTGTAGATAGTGCAACACACAGCCCCTCTGTAGGTAGCGCAACACACAGCCCCCCTGTAGATAGCGCCACACACAGCCCCCTGTAAATAGCTACAGACGAAGCCTCCCTGTAGCTAGCACCACACACCGCCCCCCTGTAGATAGCTCCACACACAGCCCCCCTGTAGATAGCGCCAGACACAGCCCCCTGTAGATAGCGCCACAAACAGCCCCCCTGTAGATAGCTCCAGAAACAGCACCCCTGTAGGTAGCACAACACACAGCCCCCTGTAGGTAGCGCAACACACAGCCCCCGTGTAGATAGCGCCACACACAGCCCCCCTGTAGATAGCTCCACTCACAGCGCCCTTGTAGATAGTGCCACACACAGTCCCCCCTGTAGATAGCACCACACACAGCCCCCCTGTAGCTAGTGACACACACAGCCCCCATGTAGCTAGCGGCACACACAGCCCCCTGTAGATAGCTCCACACACAGCCCCCCTGTAGATAGCGCCACACACATCCCCCATGTACATAGCTCCACACACAGCCCCCCCTGTAGGTAGTGCAACACAAACCCCTTATACTTTGTGCCACAATGCCGCCAGAGAGGAGAGCGGTAGAGGTAGCCTACTGCTGCCACTCTCCGCTCTACTTTGACGTCACTCACCGTCAGAGGAAGGCAGGAGTCCTGCAGCGGCGTTCTCACTGGTGTTGATGCCGGCCCGGGAGTGGACCAGTCCAGTCACCTGACCGGTCACCTGACTGGTGAGGTCAGATGACAGGTCTGGTGACTGGACTAGTCCACTCCCGTGCCGGCATCAATCCCAGTGAGAACACCGCCGCAAGACTCCTGCCTTCTTCTGATCACTGCTGCAGTCGTCTGACATAAATGGCAGGACATTTTGCAGACCGCCCGGGACGGCGGGACCCCGGTGAGAAACCGGGACTGTCCCGCCGGATCCGGGATGGTTAGGAGGTATGGTTTTAATAATACATTGTATGAAAAAACGGCGACAGTCCCTTTAATATTTGTACATGTCAGAATATTGAGGCATTGGGATTGATATGCTTATGGCTTCCAGGCTGCATGCATGGTGTCTGATGGTATTTATTGATAACCATATCTGTTCAAATCTGTCTGCCGGATTTTCATGCAGTTTACATGTTTGGCATGTTAAATACATACACCACACAAACAACTTTGAACCCCATACTGGGGCCTCTTCCATGATATGGATGAAATGTTGCCGGTGTAATGTGGTGTCGCCATATAATAAGTTATCTTGAAGGATACTGTTGTGATGTCTTCTGTTGCTTGGATGATTCAAGGTGGGATCACTTGATTTGGCAACATGACATGCGATTGACATTGTGTGGAGTACAATTTAAAAACTATACATTTATATAAACCGATCTGAAGCATAGGTCATAATATATTGTGATGGAGAAACCTCTATATTATTATGTAATGTTTCAATCATGCCACAATTTTACCAGTTCTCCTGAAGCCTGTAAATATGTAGTTTCTCAAACTATTGCTGATATTTTTTATGCCTCATAACTTAGCACAATTTTTATTGACCATCTTTGCATCAGCCCCATCATCCACACACATAGGAAAACGCGTGACTTCAAAGTGACAAATGTTTATTTATCCTAGTAGTGTCTTGGCTCACATATCAGCCTTTCTCTAGCTCCACCATATCAGTATAAATTTGTAGGTGAGAAGTGAAGTGAACTCAAATGTGGTTTCACTAATGATCCATATAAAGGAATCAAGACCCACATCCTTCAATTGCAGATACCTCTATTGATGCACCCAAAATTCTACTGTTTTATCAATTTTACATTTCTCTAAAATTACATTTGTTCTTGTTTTACCTGAATTATTTTTGGAACAGTGATAAATAATAAAATGAATGAAGGAGTTATCGGGGTCTTTAAAATTGATGGACTGTCCTTAGCATAGGCCATCAATATCATATTTGTGGGGGTCCAACTGCCAGCACCCCCACCAGTCAGCTGTTTGAAGCGAGCGCCGCAGCCTTTTCACTGTTTACACTCTTTCCTTCTCGTTCGTACTTTGAATCTGCTGTTACATTTGTAGCGGCTGTTCAATAAGTGCAAAGTGTGAACGAGGAGGAAACCATGTAAACAATGAAGAGGCTGCGGCCCTTTCAAACAGCTGATCGGCGTGGGTCCCGGGAGTCGAATCCCCACCGATCTAATATTGATGGCCTGTACTAAGGATATTTTAAAAACCCGGATAACCCCTTTAATTAAAAGCAAAAATACAGTAAAGCGCAGTCAAATATATAAAATGCACTTGATCTATTTGACAACTTTTTACATACAATGTAAGCCGTAAAAATCAAGGCATTTTGCAATATTTATTGTAGTTAAAATGCTTCATTAGTTCTGTGGCTTGTGCCTTCTAATTCTATAGAAGTAAAGGCGCACAGCAGAACATCACTGATATACAGGTAGCTACTGGCTTTTTATTGCTGTCGAGACCTGGATAATACTAGCATCAAGGAAAAAGTTAAAATAGTGGGTTTTGTTCTCCATGTTGGGCATGGAACCTATATTGATCTAAAGTTCTGGAGTCGTTCACAATATCATCATTGCAGTAGGTATGCACTACGCCAACAAGTGGTGAAAAGAAAAATAGCTGCACTGGAGTTGTATTAAAAGTGTTTTCCAGTCTCACAAATTGTGTGCAAATGAATAACTGAAGTAAAATCTATCGCTTACTAATGTACTGTCTGTAGCTGAAATGTCTCTGTAAGCGAATCTCACATGCAGTCATATGACCATGCTCCTGGTGTTTATCTCCTGCTTGTGTGATGTTCTGTACAATAAACACGTGGTTATGTCCCCTCACCGCCTCCCTCTTGCCTCTTATACCTACTACTCTCCCCCGTTGCTCCCTGTCTCTTAAAGGATTGTGATTTACATGCTGAGCAGCAGATACTGCAGAGTACAGCATCAAAACAGCAGAGCTGTGTCTCAGTCTCAGACAGTGAGTGATTATAACACTACCTTACAACTTGTAATAGAGAGGCAAGTAGGTAGCTGTAAGTAGAGGCAATGTCTGTGAGAGGGGAGAGGCATCATGGTAACTGTACATAGTTACATAGTTAAATAGGTTGAAAAAAGACATAGGTCCATTAGGTTCAACCCTTCTCAATAAATTACCCATCATTCATTGCTTCATTAATTATAACCCTCAATGTCATTCGGAAATAAATAGGCATCTAGCCTTTTTTTAAATGCTGACATAGCATCTGACATTACTACCTCTTGGGGTAGGGCATTCCATAGCTTGACCACTCTAACTGTAAATAACCCTTTTTAATATTGATGTCTGAAACGTCTTTCTTCCACACGCAATTGGTGTCCCTTGTCCTTTGTAGAGTTCTTGGAATCAACAGATCATGTGCTAGTTCTCTGTATTGACCACACATATACTTATACATATTAATAAGGTCACCCCTCCCAAAATATAGAATAATAAGTGATGAAAAAACATGTACCCCAAAATAGTACCAATAAAAACTACAACCTGTCGCGCAAAAAACAAGCCCTTACACAACTTTTTTGACTGCAAAATAAAAAAGTTATTGCTCTCAGAATATGGTGACACAAAAAATCAATAATTTTATCGAGAAGTAATTTTATTGCGCCAACGCCACAAAACATAAAAAACTTTATACATATGGTATTGCCGTAATCATATCGAGCCGCAGAATAAAGTAAAATGTCTTTTATAGCGCACGGTGAAGACTTTAAAAAAAAAGGACAAAAAACTTCAGAATTTATGTTTTTTTGTCACTTTGCTTACCAAAAAAAAAATCTAATAAAAAGTGATAAAAAGAAAATCACATGTACCCTAAAATGGTACCAATGAAAACTAAAGATTGTTCTGCAACAAATAAGCCCTCACACAGCGCCGGTGGAGAAAAAATAAAAAAGTTCTGGCTCTTAGAATATAGCGACAGAAATTGTGGAGAGTGTCCAAAAGCGGATAAGATTGGGAACCATTTATCATTGCGACACCGGCCACATATCTATGAATTATTATTTATTTACCACATTATTATACCCTCTTATTATGCCCTGATGTTCTCCTCACAGATTACATATGCCCCCACATTATAAACTGAAATACCAGCAAAACCCCAAACAAAACTACAACCAAGTAAAATCTGCGCTCCAAAAGCCTAATGGTGCTCCCTCGCTTCTGAGCCCTACAGCGTGCACAATCAGCAGCTTACGTCCACATAGATGACATTTTATATCCTTTGAGAACCCGCTCAAAATTGTATGAGGTATTTGTCTTCAGTGGCACAAACTGGACACAACATATTGTGCATTAAAATGGCATAACAGTGGAAAATTAAAATTTTCACTTTGCACCTTTCTCTGCGCTTGAACCACTTCGCGCACCACGACTTAATAGCATGTCTATTTTGTCAGGTTTATATATGGAGCGGGCTCATGCACTGGGCTCACTCCATATTCTGCAGGTGCCAGCTGTGTATTACACCTGACACCTGGGACTAACGGACAGGAACACCACTCTAGTGACGGAAAAAAAACCACAATTATGGCTCTTGGAAAGCGGGGAGGGAAAAACTAAAATGAAAAAGCAAAAAATGGATTAGTCCTGAAAGGATTAATTCATTTCTAATGAAAAAGCATTTATGACCACGTGGAGTATTTCCGTACTTGGGAGAAATTGCTTTACAAATGTTGGGGTGCTTTTTCTCCTTTATCCTTTGTGAAAATGAAAAAATGCAAAATTTTTGTGGAAAAAATTTTGATATTAATTTTCACGGCCTAATTCTAAGAAATTCTGCAAAAGACCTGTGGGTCTAAATGCTCACTATACCCCTAGATAGATTCCTTAAGTGGTGTAGTTTCCCAAATGGGGTCAGTCTTGGGGTGTTTCCACTGTTTTGGTACCTCAGGGGCTTTGCAAATGCGACATGACAACCAAAAACTATTCCAGCTAAATTTGAGCTCCAAAAGCCAAATATTGTTCCTTCCCTTCTGAGCACTGCCGTGGGTCCAAACAGCAGTTTATTACACATATGTCATATTGCTGTAATCAGGAGAAATTGCGTTACAAATTTTGGGGTTCTTTTTCTCCTTTATTCATTGTGAAAATTAAACATTTCTATGTTTTTTCATAAATAAGTAAATTTTAATTTTCACGGTCTAATTCCACAAAATTCAGCAAAAAAACTGTGGGGTCAAAATGCTAACTATACCCCTAGAAAAATTCCTTGAGGGGTGTAGTTTCCAAAATGGGGTCACTTTTGGGGGGTTTCCACTGTTTTGGTCCCTCCGGGGTATTGCAAAGGAAACATGTCACTGAAATCCAATCCAGCAAAATCTGCACTCCAAAATCCAAATGGCGCTCCTTCCCTTCTGAGCACTGCCGTGGGTCCAAACAGCAGTTTGTTACCACATATGGGGTATTGAGGTAATTGGGAGAAATAGCTTTACAAGTTTTGGGGTGCTTTTTATTCTTTATTCCTTGTAAATATTAAATTAGATTTTCACTTTCACAGACAAACTCCAATAAATAAAAGACCTGTGGGGTCAAGATGCTAACTATACCCCTAGATAAATTCCTTGAGGGGTGTAGTTTCCAAAACCGTGTCACTTTTTGGGAGTTTCTACTGTTTTGGCACCACAAGACCTCTTCAAACCAGACATGATGCCTAAAATATATTGCAATAAAAAGGAGGCCCCAAAATCCATTAGGTGCTCTGTTGCTTCTAAGGGTGGTGTTTCAGTCTATTAGCACACTAGGGCCATATGTGGGATATTTCTAAAACTGCAGAATCTCGGCAATAAATATTGAGTTGTGTTTCTCTGGTAAAACCTTCTGATTTACAGAAGAAAATTTATTACATATGAATTTCAGCAAAAAAAATACAATTTGTTAATTTCCCCTCTACTTTGCTTTAATTCCTGTGATATGCTTAAAGGGTTAAAAAACTTTCTGAATGCTGATTTGAATACTTTAAGGGGTGCAGTTTTCAAAATAGGGTGATTAATGGGGTCTATCTAGTACATAAGGTCCTCAAAGCCACTTCAGAACTGATCTGGTCCTTGAAAAATAGCCTTTTCAAATTTTCTTGAAAATGTTAGAAATTGCTGCTAAAGTTCTAAGCCTTGTAATGTCCTAGAAAAATAAAATAATGTTCAAAACACGATGCAATTGAAATGCGCTTTTGCCACGACTTGTGAAACCAGCTCAACACACGAACCTGTGAACGTAGACAGGGTGTGGTATGTAAAGTAGACATATGGATTATGTGAAATAGTAACAATTTTGTGTGGTATTACTATCTGTTTTACAAGCAGAAACATTTAAAATTAGAAAAATCATAATTTTTGCAAATTTTCTTTAAATGTTGGTGTTTTTCACAAATAAGCAATGAATATATTGACCACATTTTTCCACTAATATAAAGTACAATATGTCACGACAAAACAATCTCCAAATCGCTTGGACAGGCAAAAGCATTCCAGAGTTATTACCACATAAAATGACACGTCAGATTTGAAAAAATGGGGCTGGTCCTGAACTCCAAAATAAGCTCGGTCCTGAAAGGTATTCTACAAAGTTTTGTATCATCAGCAAAAACTGACACCTTGCTATCAATCCCTACCACAAGGTCATTAATAAAGAGATTAAAAAGAATTGGGCCTAACACCGATCCTTGTGGTACCCCGCTGCTGACTTCAACCCATTTTGAGTAAGTTGCATTTATAACAACTCTTTATTTTCTGTCCCTTAACCAATTATTTACCCACTTGCATACACGTTTCCCCAGTCCCTGTGTCTGTAGCTTCAGAACAAGACTGTTGTGTGGAACAGTATGTTAGTTAGGCATGACCTGTTTTTCATGAATCCATCCTGGTTATCAGCAATTAGACTTTTCTCTGCTATATACTTTTGTAGTTCATCTCTTAGAATACCCTCAACTACTTTACATACCACAGATGTCAAACTTACTGGACGGTAGTTACTCGGTTTCACCTTTTTACCCTTCTTAAACATCGGTACAACATCAGCCGTCCTCCAATCCTGTGGCACATATCCTGTTACAACAGAGTCTAAGAAGATGAGATACCATGGTCCAAAACTGAGCTTAATTCCCTTAATACTCATGGATGAATGCCGCCTGGGCCAGAGGATTTATCAATATTTTATTTGCTCAGACGTAGCTGTACTTCCTCCTGTGTTAAGCAGGTAATATTGGATGGGGAACCTTTATCACTGTCCCCCGGGAATATCTGGTACTAGCAGTGAACACAGAGGAAAAGTATGTGTTTAATATCTTTACCCTTCCTTTGTCCCTTTGTCCTCTACAATTATATTCCTATGCTCATCTTTAAGAGGGACAATATTATTAGATTTGTTCTTTTTGGCATTAATATATTTCTAAAAAAATTTGGGATTCATTTTAATGTTATCAGAGATTTGTTTTTCTGTAGATAACTTTGATAACTTGAATTAATTTTTACATTTTCTATTGAGAACTGTAGTCCTTACATGTTAATTCTGCCAACAGCAAGCCCTAGCAAACTGAAAATTACAGTGCTGCACAGAGCTGGGCAACATAATATAAAAGGAAAATAACTACTTATAAACTATGGTGGCACTATTCAGACACATATAGGTATTTTACTGTGTTTTTCATAAGCTCGGAAAACCCATTTAAAGCTTTTTGAGCAGGCTCTGTCATGTGATCATGCAATCCTGATATGTATTGGGAATCTTCATCTTGGACAAAGGCAATGGAATCTAGTGCTGAAAGAAATTAAGATCTTTAACTTTATTGAGGAATCAAAAAAGTAGCAGAGTTTACACATATCGAAGTGTACATATGATAGCATCACTAAGAGTATACCCACTTAAAATGCATTAGCGCTGCTGCGTTTTACATTGTGGATTTGCCGTAATTTGTAAAAAAAATTACAGAAAAAAACGCACTTTGATCGCGACTTGTAAACGCAGACATAGAGTTTGTATAGGGGGATGGAAAATTATATATCTATATAAACCCCAATTTAATTTGCATGCAAATATTGGTATATTCCTGCGATTTTAGCGGGCTTTTACTAAGGCTGGGTTTTCACATTGTGGTAAAAATGCGATTTTGCCACGACTTGTGAAACAAGCTCAACACACGAACCTGTGAACGTAGACAGGGTGTGTTATGTATGAACTCACACCTTAGGCCTCATGCACACCACCATAGTGGTGTGCACGGCCGTGATTTGCGGCTCGGGCGGCCTCAGAGTGTCACCCGCAGGCCGCCCGCACATGGCCGCGTGCATTTATTTCTATGAGCCTGGACCGCAGAACACGGCCGTAATAAGACATGTCCTATCTTTGCGGTCCAGGCTCCTGGGCCATGCACGGACCGTGGAAACCACGGTCAAATGCATGGGCCCATAGAAATGAATGGGACCACAATTCACCCACAGATTTGCAGGTGAATTGCGGCCGCAAAAACACGTTCGTGTGCATGGGGCCTTACAGTTCTTTGCCAAATACATTTTGTTTTCGGGTCTGCATAAGTACACCTTTTAGTCATAAAGTTGAAAATTCGTGCAATTTTTGCTTATAATCACTGTTTGATTCAATGTTGCATGTGGTTTTTGAGAGTACAAGATTTTGTTAAAGCAGACATTTGTGGTATATATGAACTTTGGTGTATTATTTTCACATTGTATTTATGTGTAAACCTCTGCTTGTATTAGAGTTTCGGATGCAAATGTATGTTATAGCGCATTTTTTTAAAAATAATTCCTGTTTGTCACAAAGTTACATGAAGGTGGACCTGCTTTTCACCACACTTTAAGGGCGGATTTACACTAGCGTGTGCGTTTTTGCGCATTTAACAGCTTCATGTGTCATCACATAGGATGTGCGGCTGCGTGATTTTCGCGCAGCCGCCATCATTATGACACTCTGTTTGGATGTTTGTAAACAGAAAAGCACGTGGTGCTTTTCTGTTTGCAAACATACTTTTGACTGCTGTTGCGCGAATCACGCACGTCCCATGGAAGTGCTTCCGTGTGGTGCGCGTGATTTTCACGCACCCATTGACTTCAATGGGTGCGTGATGCGCGAAAAACGCAGAAATATAGGACCTGTCATGAGTTTTACGCAGCGGACTCACGCTGCGCAAAAATCACTGACAGTCTGCACTGCCCCATAGATTAGCATAGGACTGTGCGACGCGCGTGAAAAACATGCGCGTTGCACGGATGTATTACATGTTCGTGTAAATCCGCCCTAAGACTGCTGCATTCGCAGGTTGTCTGCTTTCAGGAATTATATAGGCTTTAAGGGCGTACTCACTTTTTAACCCCTTCCCGCTGCAGCTACTTTTGAACTTCCTGACAGAGCCAAATTTTGCAAATTTGACATCTGTAATTTTATGTGGTAATAACATTGGAATGCTTTTACCCATCAAAGCGATTCTGAGATGGTTTTCTCATGACACATTGGACTTTATGTTACTGGTAAAATTTAGTCGATACATTCAGTATTTAAATGTGAAAAAACACCAAAATTTTGCTAAAAATGTCAGAAATAAGCAATTTTAAACATTTAAATGTTTCTGTTTGTAAGGCATCATTTACACGAGCGTAATATACGCGCGTGCGACGCGCGTGCTTTTTACGTGTGTCGTACGCACCTATATTAGTCTATGGGGCAGTGCAGACAGTCCGTGAGTTTTGCGCAGCGTGAGTCCGCTGCGTAAAACTTACGACATGTTCTATATTTCGCCGTTTTTCGCGCATCACGCACTCATTGAAGTCAATGGGTGCGTGAAAACCACGCATTCCGCACGGAAGCACTTCCGTGCGAACTGCGTGAATCGCGCAACAGCTGTCAAACTCTGAGGCTGGATTCACACGACCTATTTTCAGACGTAAACGAGGTGTATTATGCCTCGTTTTACGCCTGAAAATACGGCTCCAATACGTCGGCAAACATCTGCCCATTCATTTGAATGGGTTTGCCGACGTACTGTGCAGACAACCTGTCATTTACGCGTCGTCGTTTGACAGCTATCAAACGACGACGCGTAAATATACAGCCTCGTCAAAAGAAGTGCAGGACACTTCTTTCAGACGTAAGTTGAGCCGTTCTTCATTGAACTCAATGAAGCACAGCTCCAAATTTACGGCTGTCAGAGAAGCCTCGCAAAATGCGAGGAGGAGCATTTACGTCTGAAACGAGGCAGCTGTTTTCTCCTGAAAACAGTCTGTCTTTTCAGACGTAAAAGCCTGCTACCGTGTGCACATACCCTGAATGTAAACAGAAAAGCACCACGTGCTTTTCTGTTTACAAACATCCAAATGGAGTGTCATAATGATGGCGGCTGCGCGAAAATCACGCAGCCGCGCATCATACACTGATGACACACGCAGCTGTTAAGTGCCTTTTGCGCACGCAAAACGCACACGCTCGTGTAAATAAGGCCTAAGACAGATAGTTATACCACGTAAAATAGTTACTAGTTCACATATCCCATATGTCTACTGGCATTGTTTTTTTGAACATACTTTTATTTTTCTAGGACGTTACAAGGCTTAGAACTTTAGCAACAATTTCTCACATTTTCAATAAAATTTCAAAAGACTATTTTTACAGGGACCAGTTTAGTTGTGAAGTTGCTTTGAGGGGCCCATACATTACAAACCCCATAAATCACCCCATTTTAAAAACTGCGCCCTTCAAAGTATTCAAAACAGCATTTGGACAGTTTCTTAACACTTCAGTTGTTTCACAAGAATTAAAGCAATGTAGGGGTGAAATTTATAATTGCATATTTTTTTTGCAGCAGTTCATTTTAATTCTTTTTTTTTTCTGTAAGGCTGGATTTACATGAGCATGTTCGGTCCGTAAAGGACGGAACGTATTTCGGCCGCAAGTCCCGGATCTAACACACTGCAGGGAGCCGAGCTCCTAGCATCATAGTTACAGTATGTACGACGCTAGGAGTCCCTGCTTCTCCGTGGAACTACTGTCCCGTTCTGAAAACATCATTACAGTACAGGACAGTTGTCCTGCAGCGAGGCAGGGGCTCCTAGCGTCGTACATAACTATGATGCTAGGAGCCCTGCTCCCTGCAGTGGGTTCGGTCCGGGACTTGTGGCCAAAATACGTTCCGTCCTTTACGGACCGAACATGCTCGTGTGAATCCAGACTTATACAAAAGGTTTTACCAGAGAAATTCAATATTTATTGCCCAGATTCTGCAGTTTTTAAGAAATATTCCACATGTGGCCCTAGTGTGGTAATGGACTGAAGCACAGGCCTCAGAAGCAAAAGAGCACTTAGAGGATTTTGGAGCCTTCTTTTTATTAGATTATATTTTAGGCACCCTGCCAGGTTTGAAGACGTCTTGTGATGCCAAAAGAAAGGAAACACACCAAAAAATACCCCATTTTGGAGACTTCACCTCACAAAGAATTCATCTAGGGGTGTAGTGAGCATTATGACCCCACATGTGTCACATTTGCAAAACCCCTGAAATACCAGTACAGTGGAAACGCCCCAAAAGTGACCCCATTATTGTATTGAGCATTTTGACCCCACAGGTGTTTCATAGATTTTATTAGAAGTTGGACGTGAAAATGAAAAATTTAAATTTTTTTCCAATAAGATGTCATTTTAACAAAAACATAAAACTATTTCCACAAGGAATAAAGAAGAAAAAGCCTCCCAACATTTGTAAAGCAACTTCTCCAGAGTACGGAAATGCCCCATTTATGGTGATAAACTACTGTGTGGGCACACGGCAGGGCTCAGAAGGGAAGGAGTGCCATTTGGCTTTTGTAGTGCAGATTTTGCTGGATTGTTTTCATGGCACCATGTCGCATTTGCAAAGCACCTAAGGTACCAGTGCAGTGGAAATGCCCCAAAAGTTACTCCATTTAGGAAACTACACCCCTTGAGGAATTCATCTACGGGAGTAGTGAGCATTTTGACCCCACAAATGTTTCATAGTTTTTATTAGACTCGGGCAGTGAAAATAAAAAAAAATATCTATTTTTTTCAATAAGACGTAGCTTTAGCTCAAAATTTTTCATTTTCTCAACATATAAATGAGAAAAAGCACCGCAACATTTGTAAAGCAACTTCTCCAGAGTACGGGAATACCCCATATGTGGTTAGAAACTTCTGTTTTGGCACACTGTAGGGCTCAGAAGGGAAAGAGCACCATTTGGCTTTTGGAGTGCAGATTTTGCAGGATTGATTCCTTGGCGCCAGGTCACATTTGCAAAGCCCCTGTGGGACCATAACAGTGGAAACCCCCCAGAAGTGATCTCATTTTGGAAACTACACCCATCAAGGTGGAGCATGTTGACCCCGCAGGTGTTTTCCAGAAATTAGTGTACACTTGATGTTGCAGAGTGAAAACGGCAATTTTTCCATAGATATGCCAATATGTGGTGCCAAGCTTGTGCCACTATGAAACAACAGCTCTCATATTATTATGCTGTGATTCCAGATTTTAGAAACACCCTACATGTGGCCCTAATCTTTTGCCTGGATATTCAACAGGGCTCAGGAGTGGAAGATAATTGAGGTTTAATTTGGCAACTTACAAAGTATTGGTTCACAATTGCAGAGTTTCTGATGTAAAAGAAAAGAAAACCCTGAAAAGTGACCCCATTTTGGAAACGACACCCCTCAAGGGATTTTTTAAGGGGTGTAGTGAGCATTTTCACCCCACATGTCTTTTCCATATATGAATGTGCTATGGATGGTGCAAAGTAAAAATTGCAATTTTTCCCTATATGTGCCAATTCAGTGACAAATATGTCGTGCCCAGTTTGTGCCACTGGGGACACACACCCCAAAAATTGTTAAAAGGGTTCTCCCGGGTATGGCGATGCATATATGTGGTAGTAAACTGCTGTTTGTGCACGGTATAGGGCTCAGAATGGAGGGAGCGCCATTTGGCTTTTGGAGCACGGATTTTGCTTGGTAGTAGTTTTGTTTGCAGTATTACTGGTATTTCAGTTTATAAGGTGGGGGCATATGTAAGCTTGGCAGAGTACATCAGGGCATAATAAGGTGGTTTAATAATGGGGTAAAAAAAATAAAAAAAAATAATCCATAGATGTGTGATACACTTTGAAGCAAGTCCAGTCCAGTGTCGCACTGATAAATGGTGTTCTTTCTTAACGCCCTTTGGTACACACTCGGCACCTTTGCAGTTTGGGGAATTTTGTTGGGAAAGTGTTGTCCTGGTATACAACGGGCACCCTCACTTCCAGCAGATATGTTTGGGCCCTCCCATTCCTGGTTCCCTAATTTAGGGCCTTTATAAATCGCCCCTTGAAACAGAAGAACTGTTCCCCTTGGACCTGCACAACTGCATATTTTTTCTTTCCTAACTTATTGAAGTCCTAATTTATTTTATTTTTTCATGGATGTAGTGGTATGAGGGCTGTTTTTTTTGCGGCACAAACTGTAGTTTTTATTGGTATAATTTTTGGGTACGTACAACTTTTTGATCACTTTTTATCCTATTTTTTGGAGGCTCGGTGACCAAAAAACAGAAATTCTGGTGTAATATTTTTGTTTTTTATACAGCGTTCACCATGCATTTTAAATGACATGTTAACTTCATTCCGTGGGTCAGTACGATTCTGGCGATACCAAATTTATAGCAAATTTGTTTTTAATATTTTATAACTTTTTGCACAATAAAATTACTTTTGTAAAAAGAATGTATTTTTTCTGTCGCGATGTTATAAGAGCCATAACGTTTAAATTTTTTTGTAGACAGTGCTGTATGAGGGCTTGTTTTTTGCAGGACAAGCTATAGTTTTTATAGGTACCTTTTTTAGATACATGCGACTTTTCGATCGCTTTTTATTCTAACTTTTGTAAGGCAAGGTGACAAAAAAACAGCAATTCTGGCATTGTTTTTTTAGAGGTTTTTTTTTTTTACGGCGTTCACCGTGCAGGATAAATAGCATAATATTTTGCTATAGCTACAAACCACTACGATACAGTGATCGCTTTCGATCGCTGCATCTAAGGGGTTAATGGCAGGGATCGGAGCTAGCTCCGGTCCCTGCCATTACAGCAGGGTGGTAGCTGTAATATACAGCTGACACACGCTGCTGATGCTGCGGGCTCAGCTTCTGAGCCTGTGCCATCTTCCTGTCGGTACCGGAAGCCTTTTAGGCCCTGCCTCCAGGCGGGTCCTTGGATGCTTCCATACTAGGCAGACCAGGAGGCCAGTGTTAGGCGCCGGTTGCCATTACAGCCATCGGCACCCTGACGATCTCGTTAATTGGTATGTATGAACTTTGCACATATTGAACTTATTTTTTTTTTAGAAGGTGTTTAGCTGATAGGCCTCATGCACAAGACTGCATTTTCATCCATTCTTAAATACTATCCGTAAATACGGAAACCGTATTCATCCCCAACTTATCCGCATATGTGGAATGGTATCCGCAAATACGGTCCGTAGTGCAACTATAATGCATCCGCAAAAAGAAGAAAACCACAAATGATGTGCAACATCTGCAAACCTGGAGTCGCCTAGCAATGGCAGTAATTACAGAAGCTGTCCGTAATTACAGAAGCGCCCATAAACTTCTATGGGGAGTCCATAATTACAGACAAGAATAGAACATGGTCTATATTTCTACGGAACAGACACCCATCCGTAAAAATACGATAAAGTATCCGTAGCCCATAGAAATGAATGGGTCAGTAATTACAGTCCGTAATTACGGATGAAAAATACTAATTCTTAAAGAGGCTCTGTCACCAGATTATAATTGCCCTATAAATAATGTGATTGGCGCTGTAATGTAGATAACAGCAGTGGTTTTTATTTTGAAAAATGATCATTTTTTAGCAAGTTATGAGCAATGTTAGATTTATGCTAATTAGTTCTTAATGACCAAATGGGTGTGTTGTTATTTTGACCAACTGGGCGTTGTGAAGAGAAGTGTATGAGGCTGACCAATCAGTGACCAATCAGCGTCCTAGACTTCTCATTGTTCCAGCCCAGCTTCTTGCACAATCACGCTGGGCTGGAACAATAAGAAGTGTATGACACTGATTGGTCACTGATTGGTCAGCGTCATACAATTCTCTTCACAACGCCCAGTTGGTAAAAAGTAAAAACACGCCCAGTTGGTCATTAAGAACTAATTAGCATAAATCTAAAATTACTCATAACTTGCTCAAAAATTATCATTTTTCAAAATAAAAACCACTGTTGTTATTTACATTACCGATCACATTATGTAGGAGATAGGGCACTTATAATGTGGTGACAGAGCCTCTTTAAACTAATGCTTTAGGCCAGAAAAAATAATAAACTATTACTGTTACAAATGTATAAATACTATTCCCTTATGCTAGAACCCATATACAAAGTGTTGTAGAAAAGTGTGAATTTGTGTCACTCCTACAGGCTTGCGTGCACAGTTACATTTGGACATGGCTCATTAAGGTTGTGAAAGCTGCGTTCTTCTGCCCTTGGAAAGTGCAGCATGAAGAGCGTTGGACAAAATCCAAAAGAGACTTCTGAAGATTGTCTAGTGTCATAAGTACATTTACTTACAATAAAATATTTCTATACTTAGCTATACTGAGCTAACCTGCTCAGTAACCTGGAAGGAAATAGATGCCTAAGACTGCTCATTATTGAATCCAGCCTAATGGTGACTCATTGCTCCAAACAGAGAAATATATTTCATTTTCTGGGTAAAATATACTGTTGAGTATTGTAAAACAGTACATTTAAGATAACGTAAATATAAATTGCATCAGAGTAGCAGCCAGACACCTTTATATAGGAAACAGGATATAAATAACATTTTTATTAACCCCTTAACGACATGCCACGTACATGTACGTGGCAGCCGTTAAGGGGAAATGTGGAGCGGGCTAACAGGCTGAGCTCGCTCCATACACAGCAGGTGTCGGCTGTGTAATACAGCCGACACCTCACTGCAGCGGGCGGAATCAAAGATCACTTAGATTCTGCCCATTTAACCTCATAAATGCTGTTTAACCTCTTAGATCCAGTGCTTAGTGGTAAATACAGCCCTGATTCTATATGGTTCATTCTTCTCTCCATCTTAAGGATGCTATACATATATATCGCAATAGTAATCTGCAGAAATTACAGTTTATAAAGATAAAGTGACCATCCTTAAAATACAGTGACTCTAAGGCTGGGTTCACACGACCTATTTTCAGGTGTAAACGAGGCGTTTTACGCCTCGATTTACACCTGAAAACACGGCTCCAATACGTCGGCAAACATCTGGCCATTGCTTTCAATGGGTTTGCCGACGTACTGTGCCGACGACCTTTGATTTTACGCGTCGCTGTCAAAAGACGACGTGTAAAATGACTGCCTCGGCAAAGAAGTGCAGGACACTGTGAATGGAAGTGTATGATGCTGACGAATGAGCATCATCCACTTCTCTTCGTTACCACCCAGCTTCTGGCAGTGCACAGACACACAGCGTGTTCTCGAGAGATCACGCTGTGACGTCACTCACTTCCTCCCACAGGAACTGCATCGGACGAGCGAGGACACGCTGTGTGTCTGTGAACTGCCAGAAGCTGGGTGGTAACGAAGAGAAGTGGATGATGCTGATTCGTCAGCATCATACACTTCCATTCACAACGCCCAGTTAGTAAAACAAGTAAAAACGCCCAGATGTAACGAACACAATACACGCCCAGTTAGAAATAAGATTAAACACGCCCAGTTGTCCATAAGAAAAGCTCATTTGCATAAATATAAAAATGCTCATAACTTGGCCAAAAATGCTCGTTTTTGAAAAAGAAAAACGTTACTGTTATCTACATTGCAGCGTCTATCTGCTGCAATTGGAGATAGGGGTTTGAAAATCTGGTGACAGAGCCTCTTTAAACTGCCAGTGTTTTTTTTCTGGAAAAAAAAAGGTTTTTTCAAAGAGAACTATGATTGTTATTCAAAGTAAAAAGAAATGAGAAAGTGAAGAGATTAAAGTGTAACTAAACTTTCAGAAACTTCTGACGTCATAGTGACATGTCAGAAGTTTTGATCGGTGGGGGTCTGAGCACTGAGATCCACACCGATCGCTAAAACGAAGCGACGGAAGTGCTCGGGTGAGCACTGTGCTGCTTGGCATCTGATCGGCTGTTCTCAAAAAGTCGAGCAGTTGATGTACAGGCTCATAGACTTTCTATTGAGTCCGTACACCATTACCTCGGCTTTCCAAGAAAAGCTGATTAGAAACCAGGCGGCTCAGTGCTCACACGAGCGCTTCTGCCGCTTTGTTTTAGCAATCACTGCACATGTACATATCTTATGGGTCTTCAGGCCAGTTTAATAATGCCAAATTAATGGTCAGCCTCATACACTCCTCTGTACAACGCCCAGTTGGCAAAAAGTAAAAACACGCCCAGTTGTCTATTAAGAAACTAATTAGCATAAATCTAAAATTGTTCATAACTTGCTCAAAAATTATCGTTATTCAAAATAAAAACCACTGCTGTTATCTACATTACAGCGCCGATCAGATTATGTAGGAGATAGAGCACTTATAATCTGGTGACAGAGCCTATTTAAACTGGGAAAACTGAGTATTTTGCTGAGGTTCTTTTATATGGCTTGTAAGCCACAGCTTTGTCCACACCCTCAAGCTTTTTGTGTTTATATAAAAAGCTCCATTTTGTACATTATCTCTGCATGATGTTCTGTTTGCAGGAATAAACGCTTAAGCTTTTGGGCCATGTTTATTACCATTATTAACCCATACAGAGAAGTCATTTCAAAGTTTAAATTGTTTAGTTGCTGGAATATTCGTCTGTTTCTAGTTGAAGTTTCTATTTTTACATACTGTAGGTATAACTTTAGAAATAACTTTTGCATACTGCTATTTTTCTACTCTTAGAAATATTAGGTATTCTCCGGGCTGTATTAGGCATTATGTAGGCTAGCCTCTAAAGAAAACAATAGAATTTTTTTTCCCGATGCCTTTGTATGCCTAAATTAGAAATATAATAATAGTAATGACATTTTTAAAGTACACATTCCCTTTGCACCTCACTAATTGTACAGTATAGCTTAATATAAATTATATAACCTATAGCAAATCACTGTAGTAACCACAAGGGCAGGAGCAGATTGAATGATTGGGCAATATGGCCTGGCAGTCCTGGTGGCCCACAAAGCCTAAACCCCCCCCCCACCCCCAGTCCTGGCTGGAGCAGCTGCTGCAACAGTAGATGCACGGAGTACTGTTACAGAAATAGTGAATGGGTCAGACAAATAGTACTGTAGAAGGAGCCAGTTATTTATTGTTGTGTAATGTAAGCCGGTCATCAGACAGTCAGTGCTGCACTGACAATCATACAAATGGGTCAAATGTGTTGCAAAGTTAAAGTGATTTCCGGTGCCCACATTAGATATAAAGTCCTGGCTTGCGTTGCTGCCTTTACCATTAAAAAATACAGTCTGAATAAAAAGGGATTTGGTTTTAGGTCGTTGCTTCCCATGAAGACCTTTTTTTATCTAAAATCTTTAACACCGGCGTCTCATAGGAGTGCATAGAGAAAGAGACTTCCGGTCCACACAGCAGACGCTTTATGAATCGCGCGGTCACAGTGTGGTCACGTGACCGCATTGCGGACAGGATATTTCTAAAATAAAGCGTCCGGTAAGAGAATGGTGGCAATAACAAAAAAAATGCTGGAGTGTCTCTTTAATGTTATTATTAGAATATGTTTCAAACTGTAAGAGAGATCCAAATCCAAGTCTACAGTATGTCTAGTATCCTGCATGGCCGTAACATATTACTGCTGCAACAAATATACCTCCATTTTTCAGTATACGTATGCCTGTTTTAGCAGAAAATGCACAGGTTAAAAAGTTGGATCTTAAAAAGAGGGCGAGGTCAAGCTGTAAACTTAATTGTAGACTTTTTTCTCAAAGGTTAAAGATTAAAAAAGGTGCAGGTTAGTGGACATTATAAGGCTGCTCATAGCAGGTGTAAAAATAAAGCTGAATAGTCAAACAATTCCAAATGCACCAGATTTATCAATAAGCATGCACCTTTTCATAAATTAGGCATAATTCTCGCTAACTTCCCTTGCCAATTTAATTGGTGCAAAATATATTATTAATAGTATAAGTGTGGACCATTGTCTGCTGAAGGATATGCAGGGAAAACACAGAGTATTGAAACTTACTGCAGTAAATTTGAAGCATTCCTGTTTCTATTATTAGTCACTATGATAACAATAGATCACTCAAAACATAAAAAAAATTCAGTTTGAATATTTTTTTAAATTGCTCCTGTGTCTAGATATTGCAGTTATATACTTATTTATTGTAGTGCCCCCTGTTGTTCATTTGATTTCCTGTCAGAACATCCACACATGCAAAGTAGCTCAGTCCCACCCTCCGCATCCTCTTGTACACCTGGGGTTGGAGTAATTCCTGCTATTGTGCAGGCCAGTCAATAAGAATCAGCGGACTAACAGCGGATTCTTCTTTACTGGCACCAAATATATTAGGTAGACATTCTGAGAGGGAATCAAAGGAACGTGTTTGTCTTTAAATTATTCCCATTAAAAAATGTTTATATTTTGTGTGATCTCACAGAGAAATACAATATTTAATTGTGGGACAACCCCTTTAATGTCTATATGGAAAACATAAATCAGCTCACAAATTTTCACATTTAAACCTGGTTCTACAGTTTATATAACGATATAGTCTACATAAAATGTTGAGTAACGCTATTAATAGATTGCATTACGTTATTCATTTTGTACAGGTTTTGAGTTACGTCTGGTATTGTAGACCAGAGCTGCATTCACAGTTCTGCTTATTGCTAATGGAAACAGTCGACAAGTATGCATAGCTGTGTTCCAAATATGCTCGAGAGTTAGTTTTTATTATATCAGATAACTGTATGGTGCCTGGTGGAAATGATGCTCTTTCTTTATATAAAGGTGTAATCTACATGAAAAATGTTGCATTTATCTTAAATATAAATACTGTTCAAGGGTCACCTTCACTTGAAATGGTACCACTATGCATTAAAAATAATAGATCCTGAATGCTAAATGTGCATTAGGCTTATTAGTATCAGGCTTATGCATTTTGAGCAATGCTGACTTAAGATATTAAACTCTTTCCCAGAATTACTCTACAACTGATAATACACTAATTGATTGTTCCATTGGAGCCAGGATGAACATAGGCCCCCTCTTTGTATGCTCACGAGTTCAAACACATTTTTGTTTAGTTTCAAATTTAGGAAAATTACTTTCTTTAAGGAATTTTCCAAATTAGTGCCATCAGTTTGCTCTGCACATTCGGTTTCTTGTAACATTGGCTAGCTCATTGTCATGGTAAAGTGTGATTTTGGAATGGATGTGTTAAATTAACTTTTCGTACTTGATCAGTTCCAGTATTATTGAAAGATGATAAATGTTTGTTCATTTCTAGGTGCCTTTTGGGCTTTCTTTAATCTTGTTCACTAGAGAGACCGTATCCTAGCAGCTTATACTTAGACATATACAGTAGTTCTGTTTCCTGACAGCTGCCGTGATTGAGATGGTATTACACAGTTTGATTGGTGTTTGATCATTGCTGCTATCCAAGGTGTTTTACGGCATAAAAACAAAATCACCAAAACAGGTTTTCTTATAAATGTGGAATGATCTGCAAGCTCGACATCATGTGCCCAGAACTGTGATATGTGATAATACACTTCAGTGACAAAGTTTGTCACTATATTTTTTAATTAACTAATTATCTTAGACAATGTTTTTGAGAAACCTCAAGGGGAAACTTTGCGTAGCAGCTGAACACCTGAGGTGATGCTTTAAGTTTAAGGCTTCTTTTCTTTTTCCGTTTACTGCTGTGACGGGGTGGAAAGAATACAGAAATAATCTCATCTGATGCTAGAGTTGACAGTCATTGCTGAACACCTGTGCCCATGAGCCCAGTGTATTAACTAAGGAATGTTTTCTGTATGCTGTTCAGAAATTGGAGGATGGGAGCATTACTTGTCAAAACAGTCTTCTATCAGCAACAATTCAAAGCAAATGCATGGTCGTGGAGCAGCAACTGGAGGGCAGAAAATTATTTTTTGGGTAATTTGATAATATTTTACGTTTTTATTTTTCTGAAGCTAAATGCTGTTTTATGTCCCCATCATGATGATATTTTTTATGGTTATTTGTAGCCTGTCGCTGCTAGTAGTGAAAAAAATAAATAAAAGAGAGGATACCTTTTCATGATCCAGTACTTAACTTGACCTACCAGGTACATTGGTGCAGTAGATTATTTTCCTTCATGGAAAGCCAGCAAGAAATTAGTAGTAGTTTTGTAAAGTAGTCATGGATGGATTATGGCTTTGATATCACAGAGTATGGAAATGAGTTTGCACCCCAAAATATTTTTTTAAAGAGGTGTACGTGGACTGCAACAATGTTTAGGTAGGGGGTACATGTCAAAGTAACATCCACATGAAGGCCAGGAAAAGATTCACACTGCCTCCACCGGCTTTTCGTCTTTCCATTGTGCAACCTGGGGCCATCTCTTTCCAGGTAATTGATGCAAACGTAACCGGCTGTCAACACGATGTAAAGGAAAGCATGATTCCTCAGACCAGGCCACCCTCTTCCATTGCTCCATGGTGAAGTTCTGATGCTCATGTGCTTATTGTAAGCGTTTTTTGGCGATGGACATGGGTCAGCCTGGGCACTCTGACTGGTCTGCAGCTATGCATCACCAATCGGAGCAGTCTGCGGCGCACTGTGTGTTGTGACACCGTTTTATCATAGCCGGCATTCACATTTTTCTTCAGTTTGTGCTACACTAGGTCCTCAGTGAGATCGGATCAAAAAGGCTAGACTTTGCTGCCTATGCACAATTGGTAGGTACTAACCACTGCATACTGGGTACACCCCACAAGATCTGCTGTTTTGGAAATACTCTAACCCAGTCATCTAGCCATCACAATTTAGCCCTTGTCGCTCAGATCCTTACATTTGCCCATTTTGCTTACAACACATCAACTTAAAGATATAATTATTTACTTGCTGCCTAATATATCCCACCCCTTGACAGGCACCATTCTAACAAGATAGTCAATGTTAGTCACTTTACCTATCAGTAGTTTAAATGTTTTGGCTGATAGGTGTATATTACCAGCCATAAATCCTATATGATACTGGTCATAGTGCCCATATAATAACAGCCACAGGGCCGCTGTTGTATTCATACTTCTCATGTATTACCAGCCATTATAACAAGCAAATACAAAACCAGCCAAAATTCTCATGTAATAACAACCAAATAAAATGGCCCACAGTGTCCATGCAATAACATCTACAGTATCCATATAATAACAGCCATAGTTTCCATATAATTCCTTCGTTCACACCTAAACTAACTGTTAGTCATGTGTAAAAAACCAACATGTGTCTCCCCAGCAATCTGGTCACAGTGCACTCAAGGCTGGTCAAAGTGGAGGCCACTAGGCATAAAAAATTTATGGGAATCCTCTTCCCATTAAAAGTGTCATATAATGTGTGGATATGTAAAGGAGATAAAGGAGGTGGGCGGAGGAAAAACAACGGCACTCCTCTAAGGTAATATTGTATAGTAATGGCTTGAGACAATGAAGGGTAAGTTGGTGTACGCACCTATTCGTGCTGTGCACATGTAGTCACAAAGCTTCTGCTTCGCATGTATGACATAAAAGATCTCTTTTGTGAAATCGGCTGCCACCCGCTGCTATCCCATGGGTAAAAGCCTCTATACCGAAGAAAACGAAGACTGAAGATTCGAAGAAAAAAGGTTGCAGTTTTCGGGACAAAGCGCCAGACCGGTAAGTAGTCAAGTCGATGTATATATTTTGCATATATCAACCTGACGAAGGGACCTTTCCGGTCCTGAAACGCGTAGCGTTTTAACAATTAAAGAAACTGCAAAATGTATACATCAACTTGACTACTTACCGGTCTGGCGCCGTGTCCCAATAACTGCAACCTTTTTTCTTCCAATCTTCAATATAATGTGTGGCTAACTGAAGCTTGAAATAAACATTAGATAATGGTCTGCATTGTCTCACCGACTCTGACGGGTGCAAACAACAATCTAACAGCCCCCCGATGTCGGATGTTGGGGAAAACAACGTTTGCCATGTTTGACTTTACAATGGCTGATCCTTTGTTCAACATGTAGATATGCGCTTCCGAAAATAGCTGGCAGCAGCTTTTTCCTCTCAAAGCATGAAAATAAAAATCCGCACTCGACCACCGGGTTTCTCCTGGTTTGTATTGCAGGTGAATGGGCCATTAAAGCTCTCTGCATGGAGAATAATGCACTAATAAATATTATTAAAAGGTGCATAATCCCTTTCATTTTGCTGAAAGTACATGTCTTGCAGCTGGGAATCCGGGAAGCGCTAGAGGGATCTGGATGGAGGCCCCTGGCAGAATTTCCTTCACAAACCTTTGGCATCAAGTGGGTTAAGGAAAAATGTGAATTTTTATCCTATTTTTTTCAGTATTCACAGATTATTGGCTGTGCAGTAAAAAATGCACTTACATCGGCTATATACAAATTGCTTGAAAGCAGCTGACATTCCAGTAAAAGCTGGTCATTTACATAATCCAAAGGTGTCATCTATATGTCTGTGACAAAGGGTTATATTGAGTAATCGGTGACAGCTGGGACATAAATAAACCTTTAATGTATATTGACACCGACTGCAGCTAATTTGGATTTATTACAAATTCAGGATAGAATACCTAATCATTTCAAAGGGAAAAACTGAGAGGGACAAGGTCATAGGTTGTTAGGATATATAAATATATAACACAAGTGTTCATCACTCAGTTCAATACATTGATGATCAATATTCGCAAAGAGTTCAGTAATGTCACTAGTGTTTGGGTACAGAGAACTAAATTAATATTTAATGCTTCTGTCACTACATGTACTCTAAATATATATCCTTCTCTATGTCAGTGATGAACATTGTAATAAAAAATTTTAAAAAGAAAATAAGACATGGTTTGGTGTTTTTCTTGCCCCCCCCCCCCCCAATCAAACTATTAACAATTAGATGATAACATATATGTACCCCAAAATGGTATGTACGTGCAGAAACTGCAATTTGTCCTGCAAAAAAAATCCCATATTGCTGGCTTGAAGCAAAAATAAAAAAGTTATTAGTTCTGGAATGCCAAGATGAAAAATCTAGAAATGTTGTGTGGTCATGTAGGCAAAAATCTATTGGTCCTTAGGGGGTTAAAGAAGATTTAAGCAGCTGCATGTCTAATTCTAAACAAGAGTCCTCCAATTATAGACGGACATGGCTCTCAAATTAGTTTAGTTGCAATGGTTAGGTCTTATGAAAAAAAATAATTTGCCTCACTATCCGTGATTTTAACCAATTTATAGGACTATGGAAAATGCATTATTATTTTCATATCACAGTACATTTTATCAGAACGAATAACAGCAGCTCTATAATAACACTTGAATATTGTGCATCTTTTCATCTGAATGCTTGTGTACAAAACTGTGTTTACTATGAAGCAGCCTCTGGCAATATACAGTAGAGTGGGTGCATGGTATGTTTAAGCGGAAAGCTGCTGAAAACTCTTTTAGTTTTGAAGTTCTCTTGTGCTCTCAGTTGGCCACTGGGGGTGCATCTAAAGGTGAGTTCATTCCATCTTTTCACTTGTTGTGGTGCCGTGTGATGGTGTAAGTTGCTATGGTGCTACACTTGTGGGGGGACGTGGCCCAGAGCCAAGGTTGATTTGGCCTTGCAGCAGGGGTTCTTCTGGGCCTCTGGGTTGCTCCCTCTGCGGGTGCGGTATTGTGGTGGCAGGCTCCACCATGCAGTGCTGCAATCGATAGAGTAGGGAACCACTTAATGGAGGTCGCCGTGAAGTGGCACATGGGTTTATACAATTTGATCAAAATGTTAAGAAAGAACCTCATTTTCATGTTTACTGATTAATATTGTGGATGTGCGATCCTTAGTTTCTCCTCTTCAATTTCAGTAATAGTTTTGAAGTTTGATGTTATTGTATGCATTTCTCAAGTATCAAGTGCACAATGCTATGGGAGCCTAGTTAAGAGTCTTGGTGGCAGATTTGTTGCTGTTTGTCCTTGTATATGTTAACCTATCTGTTTCAGTCTCCATATTGGATACATTTGTAGACGTAACAATTTTCATCAATGATCCAAGTGACTTAAGATCAATGGCGATAATTGTTACATCTATGATACTAAAAAGGATCGGTTCTGACCAGTTGAAGTCTGTGTACTTCTGAACACTTACTGTTCATTCTTCCAAATATTTCTAAAGTCATTAATAGTAAACGCTGCAATGGTAGTGTTTAGTTTACTATGGTCTGAGAAATACATGTTGGCCAATGCAAGTGCATGATATTTCATACAAAATGATTCATCTCATTTACAACAATTGTTATAATGTAAAGAAAATGTGGAATGCTGGTTGTGCTTTGTCTAAAGCCTCATACACACGACCATGTATATTATCTGCAATTGCGGATAGTATAAAACACATGCTAAACTATGGGCCAATGCACACGACCGTGATTTCCGCTGTCCGTGCATTGCCCAGAGCCCGGACCGCAAAAAAAAAAATAGGACATGTCATAATACAGTCCACAATTGTTGTCCGGGCTCAAATCAATGCACATTTTGTCTGTGCACGGTCCGTGATTATGGACGGCCCGCGGATGACACTCTGTGGTCCGTCCGTTCCGTAATTACGGACCGTGCACACAGCTAGGGCCATGTGCATGCGGCCTAAATCTTTACTTCTATGACCAGTTAAGAGGTGAAAGCAGCTTCATCTTTTACATATCTTTATAAATAAGAGAGGTTAGGAAGTCAAAAACAAACGATCTTGGAAGAAAAGACTAAATGTATATTAATATTACTGTTTTCCATTCATTAACTTTACCTTTTCTGCTCACTTTGATGACTTTGCTGTTAAGAGTACTATAAAATACATATTAAAAAGAAGAAATCTGTCGACAAGTGTTTCCAATCTAGTTGTGGTGGATCCTCACAGCCAACATTACTTCAACAAATAAATTCTTCACTTCTTAGATCAGGAATATGTTTTGTCACAGAATACGCAGGTTGTTTGCTATATATTCAATGTCATCTTCTTCATTGCTCTCCAAAATAACATATCTTAAGCCAGAATGGTGCACAACGATCAAAACTGACTGGTGTGTTGTGTTGAATTATATACGTGAAAGACAAAATGGTATCAGATTAAAAAAAAAGGGAATAACTCTTTGCCTGCAAGTTACCTCAGGTTATCTTTTGATTTGTTAGGGACATATTTGTAAATCACTTTCCAATTGTCTAGTCCCTTAAACCAGTTTGGATGTAAAAGAATTTATCTCATGTAAATGTGAAGAAGATAAATTTAACCCTCCGTTGCTAGTATATGGAAATACTTTTTGCCGCAATATATTGTACCTGGAGAGCATGTATGTATCTTTGATTCAGTACCTTAAGATCTAAGAGCACAACTATGAGTGCAAATTCACAAGAATGGTACCCAGACCTGTGTGAATTTAGGGCATACATTGGAGAACACCCATCAAAGTAAGAAATGTTGCAGCTGCTAGAGTTTGCCCTGTAGGACTCTCTGCCTTCCTTCTGGTCTAAAAACAATACACATTTTGATGTGTAAGAGGACCTAAAGAGAGGCGCTGCTAATCCTGGATTGTGGGAGACTCTGCAGAGCTTGCTGTGAGTTTAGACCTAGACTTTAGATTTAAACTCACGGCAAGCTCTACAGAGTGTCCCACAATCCAGCATTAGCAGCGCCTCTCTTTAGGTCATCTTACACATCAAAATGTGTATTGTTTTTAGTTCATTTTAATTGTTCTCATTTATTGCGGTAACCTTCACGGTTCACCGGATTGGACCTGGCTGCAGCTGTTTTAAATTCTTTCCCAGTATTGTGACTTTGTTTAGCACAAACTCACAAGGTGAGCCTTTGCCTTCGCTACCTTGTATATGCCTATCTATTACCAGCATTTATTTTGCACTATGTGGCGCCGTGCTCTCTTCTTTCTCTCCTACAGCTGTTCCTTCTGGTCTGACCTGACATTAGCTACCTGAAAATTTTTGGAATATAAAATGTCAGACACTCTATAATGTGAGGTGCATTTGTGCCGCTTTTAGCCACATCCTGGCAAAGAATTACTCAAGAACATCTCTAGTCTCTGCATTTCGTAGCTTGAAGAAACTTCCATCACTTATTTAAGATAAATTTTGAAATAAAATAACTTGTACTGGCCTGTATTCGCTGATCCTATAATATATGTAATTATTATTATAGACACAGAATTCCTTCTCTTTTGGCATTCAAAAAATTGTCCCAATGCTGGATTGGCAGAAGACTATGAGGTCTATACATTTTAGCTCCTCAAGTAATACCATGGCACAGTGCCAATCACTTTGTTTTAACAGAGTGCACCTCAGCACCTATTCACATCAGCATTGGCCTACCGTTCATGGGTTTCCATTAGAACTTTCCGTTGGAAGAACCGATGAACTGAAAGCCAAACGGAAACCATAGCTTCCGTTTGCATTACTATTGATTTCAGCTTCTTTCACTGCACAATAACGTTGTGCTGTGGATCATGCTGGGCTGGAACAATGAGAAGTGTATGACGCTGATTGGTCACTGATTGGTCACTGATTGGTCAGCGTCATACACTTCTCTTCACAACGCCCAGTTGGTCAAAAGTAAAAACACGCCCAGTTGGTCATTAAGAAACTAATTAGCATAAATCTAAACTAGCTCATAACTTGCCCAAAAATGATCGTTTTTCAAAATAAAACCACTGCTGTTCTCTACATTACAGCGCCGATCAGATTATGTAGGAGATAGGGCACTTATAATCTGGTGACAGAGCCTCTTTAAATAAAAACCTGTCCAGCAATGTGAAGCAGACTAGAAGTTCTCAAGAAACAGCACATGATGCCATGTTCTAAAGAGATTCAAATACAGATGCCAAACAAAGTCATTATTATCTACCAGTCTGGAAAGGGTTACAAATCTATTGCTATGGCTCTGGGACTCCAGTGAACCACAGGGAGAGCCATTACCCACAAATGTAGAAAACGTGGAAAAGTGGTGAACCTTCCCAGGAGTATCTGTCCTACCAGAATTTTACCAAGAGCACATTGAGGACTCATCCAGTAACTCACAAAAGAACCCTAGACAAACATCTTAAAAGAACTGCAGTCCTCACTTGCTTCAGCTGAGGTCAATGTACACGATTCCACAATGAGAAAGACACTTGGTCAAAAATTGCATTTATGGGAGAGTTGCAAAGAGCAAAACACTGATGAACAAAAAGAACACAAGGGCTTATCTCACATTTGCCAAAAAATATCAAGATGACCCCCAAGATTTTGGGGATAATATTCTGTGGACTGATGATCCATAGGCAACATTTTTGGGAAGACCCAGGTCTTGTTACACCTGGCGGAATTTTAACACTGCACTCCACCATAAGAACATCCTACCAACAGTGAGACATGGTGGTGGTAGTGGGATGCTCTGGAGCTGCTTTGCTTCTGCATTACCTGGACCACTTGTCATAATTGATGGAAAAGACAGCAGCTGCTTTCTAGCAGTTTTCATTTTTCATCAAGAGTTATCGCCAACATTTAAATACAGTTGTGACTGCTAAGAGTAGGACAACCAGTTATTTTCTTAAGGGGGACAATTACGTTTTCACATGGGTGATATACGTTTTTTAAATGTTTATCCTCAATAAATGGAATGATCGTTTAAGAGCTGAATTTTGTGTTTGCTCGTGATGTCTTTATTTGACATTAAAATAAGTTGGATGATCTGAAAAATGTAAAATTGACAAATTAGAAAAATTAGAATAAATCGGGTGAGGGGCAAATACTTTTTCACAGCTCTGTAGGTTGTATGTAATCAGCTGAAAGCTGCAGTCAGCACTACCACAAACAGATGGAATAATAGTGTAAGTGAGTATATAATATGTGTCTCCTACTACATTGTAGACTTCTTTTTCTAAATAGGAAAAGACATTCTAGAATTTGGGAGCCAACTTTTGGGATTCAGTGAAAAAACCCCACTATATTGCATAGAATTGTATTGCCCAGGATTGCAATAAATATGAGTCTTATTTTTGGATACTATGCTACAAGGTAATATCCAAATTAATTTCTCAGGGATTAAAGGGCTATGATCATTGCTACATTGACATTATTTGTGCAGTAAAAGATACATAGCATAATTCTTTAATTTTAATATTTTTTTTAAGTTTAACATATGAAATATACTGAAAAATGAGTTTAATTTGGCAATAATAAAACATGAAAGGTGCCGGATTATCAATTGTTCTAGATCATTGGACAGTCTTTAAGAAGTATACAAAATTTACTCGCAAGTATAGAAACCCTTTAAAAAACAACCCAAACTAAAAATACTAATCTAAAATATGTTGTGACTATTGGTTATCTTTTCTGTATTTTCTCCTTCGGTTTTTCTAAATATCTGGCAGCTTCACGCAGAAACAAGTGCTGGATTATGAGAATTTCGGAGCTGCAGATGCCGGATTTGGGGAATTTTACTGTCGTAATATGAATAACACTGAATTGTTTGGTGATATATTGATAACACAGTATCGTTTTAGGAAAAAATATCTGCCTGTGCAATTATAACACCAATATCTCTTTCCTCTGTGCAATATGTAGTTAACCTCCACAGTAAGCAATGGGCAGAAATGAATTTTAATAAATCAGAGACCTTAATGAAGTCTATTAATTCCTAGATTTGAAACGACGGAATCTTTATTGATTGATAACCCTTCATGTTTGTCATTTTATTTCTGTGCTATGAACTGTGGTCAAAAGCTTCTCTCTTAAGAGTTGTATTGATTTACAATGGGCCACGATAGGAGACAAATTTATTGGTGGCACTGTCGAGCGCTGAAATAAAATGTCATCTTAATGCACTAACAGTGGCACTTTACACCTACAGAAGCACTAGTTTATTTATCTGTGCCAGTGCATAGGTCAAATATAGAGAGATGGAAGCTGCCCATGAATGTGAATCACTGTCAATATGCATCAGGGGGATCAGCTTTATATGGCCGAAGAGAACACTTTATTAGCCTACAGTAGACAGACGCGATTTTGCCATAAACATATACAGTCTCTATACGCATTTACATCGCACATAAACCGGATAGCATTTTAAACCATGTACACAATTCACATCGGAATTTGGATCCTCTAATAAAAAAAAAGTCCCATGTCCATCAGCGTTTCCATATCTGAGAGGTGACCGTTCCAGCACAGGACGTATCAGACAATAGGGATTAATTCTGCATGCTGTTATGTAACGTTACATTTAATATCCCGTAATCTGTGTCAGTCTTTATCAATCTCTCTACAGATGCCATAGTATATTATGTAATAATAGTATAGTCATCATACCTATACCGATACATTAATCCCAGTAATATAATGCTTAGGGAATAGATTAAAACTTTCATCACATAAGTAATCCCTCATAACCAGGTACAGGTTTATAATATAGCAGATAAAAGTTAGTTCATCTCTGGAGACATTCACCCGTCATAGGAATCAGTCATTGGAACCGACGGGGGACATGACAAGTTCTCTGCTTGTAATGAGTTTACACAAATGTCATTATACAAGTTGTGCTCCGTCTCTTTTCAATCACAGCTACATTGTCGGATTCCATGGTTAAGTTACATGGTACAAGGAGCAGATCAAACTCCATTATCTCTACCTGACCTGAATGCTAGATTCTGCCGAGTTGAGGAACTGGAGATGCTATTGGTATTGGGATTGGAATGAATCTGAGACAATATTCATCTTTTAATGCAAGCACAGTAACATGTAATAACTTATACTATGAATATATCATCTATAAATGGACTGAAAGAAACTTGTTTTATGCAATTTCAGGCAATTTTAATATCAATGACATTTATTATCATCAGATGCTGGATTTAAAATCCTATCATTTGTATTATAAATACCAAAGAATAAAGCCCCTGAAATATTTCTCCGAAGCTCCGAATGCAAACACTGAGCTCTTGTAATAGGGGAAACATAACATGGATTTAATATTGTCATCAGTAAAGAAGAAATATCCTTACCTGTAAGATGCAGAATGATTACCTGTAGGGAATAGAGATATTTCTCTTCTTGCAGAGCAGTCACAGATATGACTAACAGTAATGCGAGTCTCAGAAAAAAAAAAAAGAGGTTCAATAAGTCCTTTAGCTGAAAGGAAATCAGTTTGTATGCAAGAAGTCTGCTGCTTGTGCTCATGTAGGAATAAATAATAAAACCCAGAGCAAACTGAGCTGCATCCACCATATGAGAGGGGAAGCCCTCTAGTGGCCATACGTGGAATCCACACATTCTAGCAGGCTTGACGGCAGGACAAAAGATGATGTGCTTTACGGTGACAAAGTGCCAATGTCACATGACAGAGATGGGTGAAACTACAGTAGCACACAAGCATCCCGTGCGCTATTACATATTACAATCCTAGGGTATGTTCACACGAGGCAGAGTTGTTGCAGTTCAGTTCCATAAATGCGGATGATTGCGTTATGGATAGGTTTTTTACATAAAAATTATTTGCAAAAAGTTATATAAAGTAGAATTGTTCCTTTTGTCACTTGACCTAAAAATCTGAAGGTCATCAGTAGGATAAAGCCTGATGAATCAAAATTCCCTGTGTTTATGGTAGATGTCGACATTATTTTGAGACTGGCATGAAGATGGTGGATGCGTGTGCGCAGAAGATTCCTCTGATCCTTACTTCTTCACGGACAACCAACTGCACTAACTATTCTAGACATTTATTGTATTAACCCCTTAATGACCAGGCCTGATAAGGCCTTAAAGGCTATGTAAACCTTTAATGGGCTTTTTTTCAGTGTGTTTTGTGCAACTTTATAGTTAGTCTTTATTAAAAATGATTTTTACTGCTTTAGATACAGCTGTTCTGTATTCTCTATACATTGATTTCAATGGGAGGTGGAGGCGTTTTTTTCCCACGAGCAAAATAAAAAAGCTCACGGGAAAAAGAACGACATGCCCTATCTTCAGGCGTTTTCCGCCTCAAAAACCCCATTGACATCAATGGGAGACGGAAATAAACGCATATTTTGACGCGTTTTTTTTCTTGTGATTTTTTACGTGGTTTTTCACTTTGTCTCTTGAAGAAATAGGGAAAAAAACACCTTCAAAAAACCATGGCAAAAAACACGTGTGGTGAAAAAAACACTTAAAAAAACCCAGAGCTGATTATTCCTGTGTGAACAGGCCCTTAATATAACACTTTCAAAATAACTGCTCTCAAAGCATAAATCCCCAAAGTATTCAACTAGGGGTATAATGGAAATGTTTTGTTTTTTTTGTTTCCTAAAATAAGAAATTGCAGGTTTATGCAAATAGAGCTCTCCAGCAGATGAACTTTAGAAAACATGCAAACATGACATCCATCCCCCCCCCCCCACCCACCCATTCCCTCCCTCACCTTTGGAGTAAAATCATTGGAAAAATAAAAATGTAATGTAGGGCAAATTTATTTTCAACTAATTAACTAAAATCTAATAATTCAGAACAGTGTGGTATTTTTTAAAACATGGGTGAATGTGCAGCCTGGTTGCGAGGGACATGAGGGACAGAAATATCGGGAATCTTTGTGGTGCCCGTCTTTTCTGTAGATGCGGCACTTTTTCTGGGGGTTGATTCTGGTTGGTGATGGGGGAATGGGAGTGGAAAAATGTCTTTCAGTCAGTCGTTTGTCATGCTCAGACTGGGGGCATTCTCGGGTGTCTTGAACGTCAAATATGAGGCCTTTGATAATTTTCTCCTGGAAATCAAGATATGTGTCTCGGCCTCTGTTTTTTTTAAAGAGCACAAATGAGTTGTGGATTGCCACCTGTAAGGGTATGTTCACATGGCTTATTTTCGGCCGTTTTTCGGGCGTAAACGGGCGAAAACGGCCAAAAAATCGGAATCAGAACGCCTCCAAACATCTGCTCATTGATTCCGACGGGCCGTTTTTTTACGTGGACGTTTTTAAACAACTGCCTAAACAACTGGAATCAAAATTATCGCAGCACAGGTGGTAGCCCAGTGAAGCAGAGGCTGCATTATCTCCCACACAATTTTGGTGCATATAAAAAGATGAGGGGGCATCCAGGAACATTTATTGAGCGGTCCCGCCCTTCATAAATTCTCAAGGCGGTGGTATATCCTGACCCGCTTTCGCACAGTTTATAAAGCTTAACGCCATATCTTGCCCTTTTGGAAGGTAGATATTGGCGAAAGCTTAGCCGTCCATGGAAGTTGAGGAGGCATTCGTCCACACTTACATTCTGCTCTGGGGTGTAAAGTTGCAGAAATAAATTATTGAGGGAATTTATTAGTGGTCTTATTTTGAACATATTTAGGATGAGCACCAATTTTTTTTTTAATTCTGCCAAATTGATGGGCGTCCAATCTCAAGCATGGGTAGATGAAGGTTTCGCCTTATATACTGAGTGGCATATAAATTTGTTTAGTGGACGATCATATTTAGGAGGTCGTCTGTAATAAATAAATGGAAGTAATCCATTTGTACAAAATTTGCATTGTCCAATTCTGCCAGGATTGGCAGTAAATCCGTGGATTCTAGGCCCAAAAGATGGAGCAGGTGCCCATACGAGAGCCTGAACTGGAGGGACCAGGCTGTCCTGCGCTACTAGGCCCTTTGCTTTCATGTTCTGCAGTTTTAACTGCGTCAGGGATAACGTCCCCTGAAACAGGTTCCATTTCTGACGCCATCTCTGATGCGGTCTCAGACTCTGACCACAGCATGGCGTATGCCTCCTTAGCGCTAAACAACTTCCTTGCCAAACTAACACTAACTAAACCAACAATTATTTGTTTTTTATATATAGATTTTTATAACAGATTAAATATATACATATATCTATAGCTATATATATATATATGCATTTATATATACACACACAAACTAACTGATATATATATATATATTATATATGACCAAACAGACTATCTACACTGCCGCTAACAAAAAATAAACCGCTATTGATATATATAGATATATATATATATTTTTAATATAAATAAATATATATATAAAGTTATATATTCCCTAGCTGCCTATTCTAATATTCTAGTAAAGATAAAAAAGGTAGATAGATAGAACAAAAGATAGATGGATAGATTGTATAGATAGATAGAATTGTGTTGTTTTTTTTGTAAACAACCCTTCTGGCATGCAATTCTCTCCAAGGCCTCATGCACACGACCGCTGCTGACGGCCGCACGCATTTTCGGGCCATGCTCCTATACAAAGTATAGGAGCACGGCCCCTAAAACACAAAAAAATGGACATGCTCCATAATTACCGTCATGGTTCTATGGCACGAACACCTATGCGTAGCGCTACGGAATGGTGTTCGCAACCAAAAGAACTGAATGGGTCTGTAAAACTGCGGACCGTGGTACAGTCCATGGTTTTACGGTCGTGTGCATGTGGACTGAGTCTCTTCTTCTCCTTACACTGAAACAATGTGTGAGGAGAAGAAAGGAGGCAGGAGATTAGCTGCCAGAAATTTCAAAATAAAAATAAATGTGATCGCTGTGATAGGTTTTCACAGTGATCACATGTTCAGGGACTAACAGATTGGTCCCTGATACTTTGCACAGTAACCGGAGCTGATGGTAACAGCGTGGGCACATTGCTGTGTGCACGCAATCACGCATGCACACTCTCTGAAGTGCCGCTGTAATTAGTCTATATGGCGGACTTCAGAGACCTTGACCGCTGGCCGTAAAAACACAGCCAGCGGTTGGGAACCTGTTAAAGGAGTATTCCAGTTTTAGTAAATCTAGTTTATTCATTGTATAATAAAAAGTTGTACAATTTTCTAATATATTTCCTGTATCAATTCCTCACATTTTTCAAGATCTCCGCTGGCTGCCATTCAATAGGAACCCTCCTTGATTACTTCCATCAGATAAAATTCTGTCCATGGCCATGTAATGATTGCACAGGTGCACGGCTTGTTAGGCAGGGTTCACACGACCATGTTACGTCCGTAATGTACGGAACGTATTTCGGCCGGAAGACCCGGACCGAACACACTGCAAGGGGCCGGGCTCCTAGCATCATAGTGATGTACGATGCTAGGAGTCCCTGCCTCTGCGTGGAACTACTGTCCCGTACTGTAATCATGATTACAGTATGGGACAGTTGTCCTGTAGCGAGGCAGGGAATGCCCCTAGTGAAGAGAACATGTGACCAGTGAGGGGAACGCCCCTAGAGAAGAGAACATGTGACCAGTGAGGGGAATGCCCCTAGAGAATAGAACATGGGACCAGTGAGGGGAATGCCCCTAGAGAAGAGAACATGTGACCAGTGCTGGGGAACTCCCCTAGGGAAGAGAACATGTGACCAGTGAGGGGAACGCCCCTAGAGAAGAGAACATGTGACCAGTGCTGGGGAACGCGCCTAGGGAAGAGAACATGTGACCAGTGCTGGGGAACTTCCCTAGGGAAGAGAACATGTGACCAGTGAGGGGAATGCCCCTAGAGACAAGAACATGTGACCAGTGAGCGGAACGCCCCTAGAGAATAGAACATGTGACCAGTGAGGGGAACGCCCCTAGAGAAGAGAACATGTGACCAGTGATGGGGAACGCCCCTAGAGAAGAGAACATGTGACTAGTGAAGGGAACGCCCCTAGAGAAGAGAACATGTGATCAGTGAGGGGATCGCCCCTAGAGAAGAGAACATGTGACCAGTGAGGGAAACACCCCTAGAGAAGAGAATATGTGACTAGTGAGGGAAACGCTCCTAGAGAAGAGAACATGTGAC